>NC_081405.1:593785935-594115935 GCF_030272615.1 Cryptomeria japonica | reverse complement strand
TCCCATATTTTTGTTTTCGTAATTTTTTGAATTTTTCAAGTCTTGCCATTCCTTATTCAAATTTTTCATGTCAACTTGTCTCTCATTCACATGAATTTTTTATGCCCATGTTACATATATATTCTTTCTCTTTCTTTCCTAGATCTGGTTGTGGATGGAGAAAAAATCATACTTTTTTGTTCTCGATAAAGTATTTCAAGGAATAATCAAAATAAAGCGTCTATCTTCTAATGGATGGGACATAGGTCTTCTAAACCTTAAGTATAGGTTCCAATTCTATTGGACATAATAATGCATTATGCTTTGGAAATGTTGCAAAATGATTATTAAACTCTTTTATCTTGTTCCCAACATAAGAAAAAGTTGTATATTTTCTTGAATAGCTTCTTTTAAAAGGCCTTCTGCTTGTTCCGTCAATATCCCAATAGAATGTATAATTTCTCCAAAATGGGGTTTATTTTTTACTAAATACTCATGCAACTTAAGGATAATTTTTTTAACTTGTATGATCTCTAATGCATCTAGATATCCATTTGTTCTAGTATAAATCATAGCTATTTGTTCTTCCACTATTAAAGAATCTGATTGAGATTGTTTGAGCAATTCGTGTAATTGTTGACCTCTTTCCAATTGATCTTGTGTAGCTTTATCGAGATAAAAAGAGAATTGTGCAAAAACTTTTAACTCTGCAACTTGAGCTAATTCTAATTTTATTTTTCCAACAACTTGTTTCATAGCTTACATTTGAGCTACAAATCCTACTCTAGATATGGAAAGACCAACATTAATGGCAGGTTGAATTCCTACATTGAATAGATATTTATTATTAGATCCATTTGTTTGTTGTATGGTATTTATCACCCTTCTAATTTGAATCCTTATTTTAGTGAAATTTTTGTATTTGATATTATTTTTAGGAAAACAATCATTAAAAAAAAAACTGTAAAATAAATAAAATGCGAGAAATTTGAGTTTGTTCTATCTTTGATACCTTTTCTTTCTTCTCGATTTATCAGTAAAAAACCTTCCCCTACATTTGATTTATCAAAACAAGAACATTAAGTTAGAGTAGAAGCTCCCAAGGGGGAGCTAGGAATTTTTTTTATAGGAGATGATAATATTTTTCCCTACAGATGGAAAATTCAACCACCTAGTTTTATTAATTTGTAGATCCGTCCTCAACTAGTTAAATGGATGAAATTAGCTGATATCATGACAATTTTGGGTAGTATAGGTATCATTATGGGAGAGGTTGATCGTTAAAATGGTGATTAATATAGCAGAGCTCGAAGAACAAGCTATCAATTTATTTTCTCGATTGGGATTTTCAAGAGAAATCTCTAGTCTTATATGGATTCTAATCGACATAATTATCCTTCTATTGGGAACTACAATTAGATTATTAGTTATTGTATTGCCTGAAAGACAAATATCTCTGGGAATACAACAACACATTGGACCTAAATATGCTAGTCCTTTGGGAATTATTAAAGCCTTGATGGATGGAATAAAACTACTGCTAAAAGATGATATTATTCCATCTAGGGGGGATATTTGGTTATTTACTATTCGACCAACAGTAGTGGTCATACCTATTTTTTAGGCTATTCAGTAATTCCCTTTGGTTGCCACATTATTTTAATGGATCTTAGTATAGGTGTTCTTTTTGGATTGCAATTTCAAGTATTTCTCCCCTTGGACTGCTTATAGCAGGATATGGATCAAATAATAAATATTCTTTTTTAGGTGCTCTCTGAGCTGCTACTCAAGCTATTAGTTACGAAGCTCCTTTAGCTTTATGTGTGTTATCTATATCTCTCTATGGGATTTGTTGGAATATGAGATTCATTTTTTCCTCTTTTTATTTCTACTAATAACTAAAAAGAGGGAAAAATAGAAGTGAATGGGATCACTTCATTCTGATAAAAAAACTAGATAGTCGTGCAATTAGCCAATGATGCATGGGGATCTTTTTGGTCTAGGATTTTCTCTTTTAACTATAGGTATACTTTTCAGGGTAGTATGAGCCAACGAAGGATGGGGATCTTATTGAAACTGGGATCCAAATGAGACTTGGGCACTAATAATTTGCAATTTATCTACATACTAGAATAAACAGGGGTTGGAAAGGGGAAAAACTGACAATTGTTTCTTCTCTAGGATTTATTCTAGTTTGGACCTATTACTTAGAGGTTGATTTATTAGGAATAGGGTTACACAACTATTGCTAGTTGATTTAGTAGAAATAAAAAAGTACACCTTTTTTATTTATATTATCGAATTAGGAGTAGTAAGTTTATTTAATTTGACTTAGGAGGATATAATCGTTCTTATGGAACAATAGAGAGTAGTCAGCATTACTGCAGGTCTCCCTTAGGAAGGAAGAAGAATCAGTATTATTCCCGGTAAAAAAATATTATTGGGGGAGAATCATGAACATTGCAAAAAATAAATCCAATTTTTTGCAGACGTATAGTTTCCCCTACAGAACTATAGTTTTCCCCGCATAACTAATTCGAGGACATATTCCACAAAATTTTGTGCTTCGTTCAAAATAATTTGTGGGACTCGAACAGCTAGAGTAGCTAAACCTAATAAGACAACAATTACAATATATGAAGTTATAAGTACCTATGCATGAACTTGAACCCCCTATTTGCCAATAAAAATGTTGACCTACGTCCACTCTAGATATCTCATAGAAATAATTCATCATGTTAATAGGAAACTGTACAATATCCATATTACCCTATATATAGAAAGATGAACTTCAAAAAGAAATGATTTTGGTTTAATGATCGATTCCTCAATTATTTACACTATCATCAGTCAAGATACGAAATAAAATAATGGAATTATTATTTGATTGATTAAGAAGATTTCTTTATTTCTAAAAAATATTTTATCTTAATCTATTCTATAAGATATGGGAATAGTAGCCAACTTAGTTCTAGCTTCTCTTTTTTAATTTTTAATTCACTTTTTATAGTGCAATTCTCTACCCACGTGAATTCCTAATATTAATTTATTTAGGATCAGTTGGATTGTTCCTCTACAATCATTATTGGCTAGGATTGGGATATCCACCAGATCTAGGTCACAATCTATATCATCTAAGCAAATTGTTTGAATACCCAAAGTTCTACATTCCAGAATAGCAGTATACTCTCCTTTTTTATTAGCAATTATTACAATATTGGTAAATTTTGTCATGTATCTAATACCCCCTATATCTTCCTGCAATTTGTTCAAGTCTCTCTTGAGTATTGCTGCTTCTTTTTTCGTAAATCCATCGAATCCTCTCGTATTTTTTTTCGTTAAATTTTTGAATTTTTCAAGTCTTGTCATTCCTTATTCAAATTTATCATGTCAACTTCTCTCTTAGTGACATGAATTGGTCATGCCCATGTTACATATCTATTCTTTCTCTTTTTTTCCTGGATCTCATTATGGATGGAGAAAAAATCATACTTTTTTGTTCCCAATAAAGTGTTTGAAGGAATAATAAAAATAAAGCGTCTATCGTCTAATGGATAGGACAAAGGTCTTCTAAACCTTAAGTATAGGTTCCAATCCTATTGGACGTAATAATGCATTATGCTTTGTAAATGTTGCAAAATGATTATTAAACTCTTTTATCTTGTTCCAAACATAAGAAAAAGTTGTATATTTTCTTGAATAGCTTCTTTTAAAAAGCCTTCTGCCTATTCTGTCAATATCCAAGTAGAATGTATAATTTCTCCAAACTGGGGTTTATTTTTTACTAAATACATGTGCAACTTAAGGATAAATTTTTTAAATTGTACGATCTCTAATGCATCTAGATATCCATTTGTTCTAGTATAAATCATAGCTATTTGTTCTTCCATTGTTGAAGAATCTGAGTGAGATAGTTTGAGCAGTTCATGTAATTGTTGACCTCTTGCCAATTGATCTTGTGTAGCTTTATAAAGATGAAAAGCGAATTGTGCAAAACCTTTTAACTTTGCAAGTTGAGATAATTCTAATTTTATTTTTCACGCTACTTGTTTCATAGCTTTCATTTGAGCTACGGATCCTACTCTAGATACAGAAAGACCAACATTAATGGCGGCTTGAATTCCTACATTGAATAGATATTTAGTATTAGATTCTTTTCTTTGTTGTATGGTATTTATCACCCTTCTAATTTCAATCCTTGTTCTGGTGAAATTTTTGTATTCGATATTATTTTTAGGAAAGCAATCATTAAAAAAAAAATTGTAAAATAAATAATATGCGTGAATTTTGAGTTTGTTCTATCCTTGATACCTTTTCTTTCTTCTCGATGTATTAGTTAAAACCCTTCCCCTAATTTTGATTTATCAAAACAAGAACGTTACGTCAGAGTAGAAGCTCCCAAGGGGGAACTAGGAGTTTTTTTAATAGGAGATGATACTATTTTTCCCTAGAGATGGAAAATTCGACAACCTCATTTTATTAATTTGTAGATCCCTCCTCAACTGGTTAAATGGATGAAATTAGCTGATATCATGACAATTTTTGGTAGTATAGATATCATTATGGGAGAGATTGATGGTTAAAATGGTGATTAATATAGCAGATCTCGAAGAACAAGATATCAATTTATTTTCTTGATTGGGTTTTTCAAGAGAAATCTCTAGTCTTATATGGATTCTAATTGAAATAATTATCCTTCTACTAGGAATTGCGATGGGATTATTAGTTATTATATGGCTCGAAAGAAAAATATCTATGGGAATACAACAACACATCGGACCTAAATATGCTAGTCCTTTGGGAATTATTCAAGCCTTGATGGATGGAATAAAACTATTGCTAAAAGAGGATATTATTCTATCTATGGGGGATATTTGGTTATTTAGTATTGGACCAGCGGTAGTGGTCATATGTATTTTTTAGGCTATTTAGTAATTCCCTTTGGTAGCCACATTATTTTAATGGATCTTAGTATAGGTGTTCTTTTCTGGATTGCAATTTCAAGTATTTCTCCCCTTGGACTTCTTATAGAAGAGTATGGATCAAATAATAAATATTCTTTTTTAGGTGCTCTTTTAGGTGCTACTCAAGCTATTAGTTACGAAATTCCTTTAGCTTTATGTGTGTTATCTATATCTCTATGTGGGATTTGTTGGAATATGAGATTCATTGTTTCCTCTTTTTATTTCTACTAATAACTAAAAAGAGGGAAAAACAAAAGTGAATGGGATTCCTTCATTCTGATCAAAAAACTAGATAGTCATATTGGTGAGATAGGCCAACGAAGCATGGGGCTCTTATTGGTCTAGGATTTTCTCTTTTAACTATCTATATACTTTTTGGGGTAGTATGGGCCAACGAAGCATGGGGATCTTATTCGAACTAGGATCCAAATGAGACTTGGTCATTAATAACTTGGATTATGTTTGCAATATATCTACATACTAAAATAAACAGGAGTTGAAAGGGGGAAAACTGACAATTATTTCTTCTCTAGGATTTATTCTAGTTTGGATTTGTTACTTAGTTGATTTATTAGGAATAGGGTTACACAACTATGGCTAGTTGATTTAGTAGAAATAAAACAACTGTACCTTATTATTTATATTATCAAATTAGGAGTAGACATTTTATTTAATTTGACTTAGGAGGATACAATTTTCTTATGGAATGGTGGAGAGTAGTTGGTATTACTGTAGGTCTTCCTTAGGAAGCAAGAAGAATCGGTATTACTCCCAGTAATAGAATATTACTAGGGGAGAATCAGGATCTCCACACAAAATAAATCCATTTTTTTGCAGACATATAGTTTCCCCTACAAAACTATAGTTTTCCCCGCATAACTAATTCAAGAACATATTCCACAAAATTTTGTGCTCCGTTCAGAATAATTTGTCGGTCTCGAACATCTAGAGTAGCTGAACCTAATAAGACAACAATTACAATCTAGGAAGTTATAACTACCTTTGCATGAACTTGAAACCCCCCCTATTTGCCAATAAAAATGTTGACCTACTTCCACACCAGATATCTCGTAGAAATAATTCAGCATGTTAATAGGAAATTGTACAATATCCATATTACCCTTTATATAGAAAGATGAACTTCAAAAAGAAATGATTTTGGTTCAATAACCGATTCCTCAATTATTTACACTATCATCAGTCAGGATACGAGATCAAATAATTGAATGATTATTTGATTGATTAAGAAGATTTCTTTATTTCTATAAAAATATTTTACCTTAATCTATTCTATAAGATATGGGAATAGTAGCCCACTTAGTTCTAGCTTCTCTTTTTTAATTTTTAATTCACTTTTTATATTACAATTCTCTACCTGCACGAATTGCTAAAATTAATTTATTTAGGATCAATCGGATTGGTCCTATACCATCATTATTGGCCAGGATTGGGATATCCATGAGATCTAGATCACAATATGTATCAACTAAGTAAATTTTTGGAATACCCAAAGTTCTGCATTCCCGAATAGCAGTATACTCTCCTTTTTTTTCAGGAATTATTATAATATCGGACAATTTTGTCATGTATATAATACCCCCTATATCTTCCTGCAATTTGTCCAATTCTCTCTTGAGTATTGCTGCTTCTTTTTTCATAAATCCATCAAATCCTCCCATATTTTGTTTTCGTTAAATTTTTGAATTTTTCAAGTCTTGCCATTCCTTATTTAAATTTTTCATGTCAACTTCTCTCTCATTCACATGATTTTTTTATGCCCATGTTACATATCTATTCTTTCTCTTTCTTTCCTGGATCTGGTTGTGGATGGAGAAAAAATCATACTTTTTTGTTCCCGATAAAGTATTTCAAGGAATAATCAAAATCAAGCATCCATCGTCTAGTGGATAGCGCAGAGGTCTTCTAAACCTTAAGTATATGTCCCAATCCTATTGGACGTAATGATGCATTATGCTTTGTAAATGTCGCAATATGACTATTAAACTCTTTTATCTTGGTCCCTTTAAAAGGCCTTCTGCTTGTTCCATCAATATCTCGGTAGAATGTATAATTTCTCCAAACTGGGGTTTATTTTTTACTAAATACTTGCGCAACTTAAGGATAAATCTTTTAACTTGTATGATCTCTAATGCATCTAGATATCCATTTGTTCCATTATAAATCATAGCTATTTGCTCTTCCACTGTTAAAGAATCTGATTGAGATTGTTTGAGCAATTCGTGTAATTGTTGTCCTCTTGCCAATTGATCTTGTGTAGCTTTATCAAGATCAAAAGCGAATTGTGCAAAACCTTTTAACTCTACAAGTTGAGCTAATTCTAATTTTATTTTTCCACCTACTTGTTTCATAGCTTTCATCTGAGCTACGGATCCTACTCTAGATATGGAAAGACAAACATTAATGGCAGGGTGAATTCCTACATTGAATAGATATTTAGTATTAGATCCATTTGTTTGTTGTATGGTATTTATCACCCTTCTAATTTCAATCCTTGTTTTGGTGAAATTTTTGTATTTGATATTATTTTTAGGAAAACAATCATTAAAAAATAATTTGTAAAATAAATAATATGCGAGAATTTTGAGTTTGTAATATGGTTGTAATCTGATTTGAGAAAGAGAAATAACAAGATAGAGATGTAGAGTGGGAGATATGGAGTGGATAATAAAGAGAGGTATTGATAATGAAATATAGATAGATATCAAGAAAGAAGGAGATATAATTGAATGTTAAAAGAATGAGAGAGAAATGAATTTAGATGAGACTTATGTAATATTTAAAAGAAAAATCTTGATGCTAACCAACCTTTAAGTAGAGGAAACTTTATGATACAAGACACAAACAACTCACCCTAATCTACAAATTCAAACTCAAATAACATAACATACTAAAGCATAGACTCTGTTAACAGAAGGCGGCAATAATGCAATATAATGTATTCACTAAAGTCTGCTCCATCGTCTTATTCTTTATGCAGTTTCCACTTTCCATCTCCTTACATCTCTCTCCGATTACCTCTAACCTTGCGCTCTCTTCAACGACTATGTCGTGACCTCCTCGCGCCTATGTCGTGACCTCCTCGCGCCTCTTACGTCACTCTTTTAAATCTGCCTTCCCATCCTTTCATTTCTTATTTTTATCGATTCCTCTGTCTATTCATTCCTTTAATCTACCTTTCGGTTGGATTGTGTCTTTGTCTTCTCCTATGGCGGTTTTCTTTTCATCTTTTGGTTCCTATAATATTACAATCTAATTCAACATTTTGAGGCATTCTTTTAGAAAAATCGCGAGCCCTGACTATGCTTCTACGCATGTGCATATCGTGCTGCAAGGATGGCAAATATTATGAAATTTGTTTTACATTTGTTTCATTCATCACGTTTCTCGATACAATTATGATGAGTCAAATAAAATTATTCAAATGATAGCTTAACTTTGATCATTTCTGCCAAATAGGTGAAACTAGTGATGGGATCAGAATGCAGTCAAAACGTTAATCTTAAGGAGGCTCAAAAGTGGAGTTTTAATTTCACGTCGATGCCATTATGGATGGATCACTCAATGATGTCTCCACCTAAAAGTGAAGACTCAGATCCTACAAACTACATGGAGAGATACCAAAATTGAAACAAAAAACAAAATTTTTTTTGGGTTGAGTGTGATCATCGATCAACACAAGATGTTCCCGCATCAAACATACCAGGTAGGAAGTTTTTAGTACAATCTCTCAAAATGAGGTTTAGTAGTGAATATACTCTTCTAGGACCCCATTATTGCTTCATGTACACCAAAAGTCTTGTTCCTTCACGCCTTCTAACACTTAGCTAGGACTCTTGTTGACCTCCTCCACCTAGTGTTCTCTCTTCTCCTCTTCCCTCTCTTGGATTCATATAAACCAAAGACTATCCTCATTTCCCAAAGGTTCTCTTTTCTTCTCCTCCAAATACTCTCTACTCTTTTCTCTTTCTTCATGGAATCTTGTCCACCACAAACCGACCACCTCCACCAATGCCCTACAACATTCTCTACACACAAACACTCAACATCCATATGCAAATCTACAATTGCACTCTCTCCTACTTTCAACCTTGCAAATAAATGCAAACTGAACTTAACATTTTCAAATTTTACCTCATGCTCTTCTACCACTCCAACATAATCTCAAAGAAAGCAATTAAAACAATTAAATATTAAATTTGAACGAAATAGAGAATAAATCATTTTTTTTCTAATTTTATCTTAATTTTAGTTCAATTTCCTTTAAAACTGAGAAAAGCATCCAATCACATCAATTCACCTGGATTGTGCTTCCTCTTGGAAAATCTTGACCTCTCATTATCATTTGATCTTAGCCTTTGGTTTCTTTCCGAATTTTCTATACATTCAGGCTCTCATCTCTCATTAAAAAATCCTAGAGAATATATTGTTATTATGTTGTTTTTTCTTTAGGTTCATTGAGAATTTGCTTTGAGATATTGCATATTACTTATTTCATATTGCTTAAATCATTTATCTTAAATATTCATATATTGCTTAAATCATGTTAGATTAATCTTGCATATCTAGCTTAAATCTTCTACAAATTTATCTCATATTCATGCTCATATAGATTTAAAAGTCCTTTGTTTAGGTGTTGTCTAGTCATTGGATAGCTTAGCAATCTGAGAGCAATCTAAACTCGCATCTACTAGAAGGCAATATGTTGCTTTGTAATGGTTTATTATTCATTGATTATTGATTTACTAACCATACATCTAATGACTTAATTGAAGTGTTCTGTATTCTAGATACAGAAATAGGTTCACTTTTCACACACACATTTTTGGTGCCCACCGTGGGGCCCGAAATTCAATACTTCGGTCTCAAAATCATTTTTTTTAATCCTACAGGTTTCATTCATACAATCTTAGTGAAATATCGTACGAGTGGTATTACTGTATCGTATGACATTATGTCAAAGTCTCTCTTTTATCGTATGAACCAGTAAATGGACTCATACGATATTCTGTTCTGAATATCTGATTTTTTCTTCTATCATTTCATGCTTAGTTCTAACTCATATGATAAAAGGCTTTTGTCATTTTACTCTATGAGAATTGTCGTACGATGTTGTATTTTGTTGGGTTAAAACAAGTTTCATTCTTCAGGTTTTCTATCTAATTTTGATTACATTGACGCTAACCCTGAATTGTCTTATGTCTGCCTGAGATTTTTACAGCCTAACCAGTTTCTTGCAGGACGCTTGTCAAAGAATAAAAACAACATGACTACTGATACGTTGTTTTTGTAGGTTGCCTAAAGCGAATCAACCAAACATTGTGTATTCTTTAAATTCATTTTTAGGCACCTAACTTGCTATCTGGTTAAAGAACAAATTTGTATTTCGTATTTTAAGACAATCAGAAATCCAAACCCTTGAGACATTTTCTTTAAGTTTGAGATTTATACATCTTTAGTGGGCCTGCCCTCCCGAGGAGCTAATAATGCTATATTCATTACGGCCAGTGAGAGGGGAACAACCCAAGTGGGAACGACTAAACGGTAAGTACTCCAACCCACTATAAAACAAACATGATTTGATGAAAATCAAGTCAATGGCAGTGCTTGGGAATAGCTCTTTTCTATACCTTTGGATATATTAAACCTTTGTTTTCAAGGCTAGGAGACCTCTTAATTGATTTTATACCTCGACGCGTTGAATAGACCCCTTACTAGTTCCAATTCATATTAGAAGCTACCTGGTTCACCCTCGAAAGGTTGATAATATTTGTGCAAGAGAGATAGTAACTCTCCCAAGACACTTTCCATATCGTGCCCCCATTAGCATTTGGAGTCGGCTAATACAGCGTTGAGAATCCATTGCGTGAGACTTAATGATCATATTTTGATTAGCCATTGGGTGTGTACCAAAGTCAGCACGCAAAGGTTTTCTTCTCTTCACCAACTTCCATAGGGTTTGCATGCTGTGATTGGAATTATTATTTGTATTACGTGTTTTCTGTGTTTTCATCACTGAAACTAAAATTGGAATACCAAAAATGGAGAAAACAATACCAAGTAACTAAATGATAAACTCTGTCAGTGTCAAAAACTAGTCTTCATCAGTCAGTAAAAACTCAATACACCTCAAAACCGGTCATACTTAGTCATCGAAAACTCAGAATTTAATCTCTATCCAAACACAATTGTACAAGCCTTTTGTTCTATCATTTTGCTTCATATTCTGTGTCATACGATATTCCATCAATCTTAACAGTCTGTCATTTAAGCCTGAATTTCTTTGTCGTACGATACCTGATTATATGTCATCCTGTTTAGGGAACTATCATTTTGTCCTACATTCTGTGTCGTACTATAATTCATTGCATTGAATAGTTTGTCATTTCAAACATACCCATCTATCATACGGTCTTAGGCAGCATCTCGTACAAAATAGTACTGTCATTTTCCTAAAGCTATTACACTGTTGTCCAGTCCTAGAAAACCTGTCATATGAAACTCTGATTTTGTCAGTCTAGAATAGTCAAGCTTGCCTAAAACTGGTTATCATCCTCCTGAGCATAAACAACCTTGATAGTGTACCCTTGTCGTTGCGTTGCACGATTCTGTCGATCATCTCTCGGTTAGTTCAATCAACATCTTAACAAACCTAAGTTAACTTAGATAACATCTTACATAGGATATATCATTCCTGAAACCAGACTAGATCTTAGTTACTTCACTCAATCACTACGTTAAATGAACGACTAGCTACAATTTGATCTTGACTTCTACAACACATCTAGCTCTTAGTCCCATCGGTTGTAAATGCCTATTCGAACCAAAAGTTCTCACAGCAAAATAGACACAAGAAAAGGACACCCTTTTCATCAAATGATAATCCATTCATTGTAGAAAACCTCGTCTCAAATAAACCGTCATCGTCACAAATACCAATTTACGATCTACCAATCTTTGGTCAGCCCCTATCTCCCACCATGTCTGGAGAAAGGCAAGAAAGACAAGCTAGTAAACGAGACATGTATGACAACCTCAACAATCATGCCACTGACAATGAGTCCTCATCAAGTGAATCTGAAGCCTCTCAACCTCTAGAGGTCGAAATACAAAAATATCAAAAGAATAAAGATTTTTGAAAAATGATGAAGGTTATATGGCTAGAGAAAAAGAAGACTATTTCCTAGAACTAGCAAAACAAGGCGCTAAGCTTCCTATTGGTTATAATGTGGAGACCCTCATCACTAAAGAGGAAGAGATACCATTAGGAATGGTAAACAAATAATTACAAGCGTTAAGAACTGAGAACATAGAACTAACAAACAAAGATAAATCACCAAAACAATATTCTCTAGACACAATATGCCCATTCCCATTTGATAAAAACCTTTACAGGCCTCCATTCCCCTCAAAAGTAGAAATGCCTAAGTTTGACAAATATGACGGGAATACAGATCCACAAGATCATATTAGAGAATTTTGTGCTTTATGTATGGAGTTCATGCATGACCAAATGTATCTCATGTGCCTTTTCTCGAGAAGTTTACGGGGGCAAGCTATGGAATGGTTCTCAAGTCTACCTATGGGAATAAAAACTTTTGAAGAATTCATCCAACTATTTATACAAAAATATAATTCATTCACTTAAAATTTGCAATATAATAATTACATTAACAACATTTACATCTCTCTCTAATTGCCTTTAACCATGCACTCTCTTCCATGGGTTACTGCCACACAAACTTTTACAAAACCACACATAGCTCCCTTGGGCTAGAACCTCCACTATGTCACACTCTCTTCATTCCTCTTACATCACACTCTTTTAAATCTGCCTTCCCATCATTTCTTTTTTTATTGTTATTGATTTCTTTCTATCTATTCATTTCTTTAATTTACCTTTTAGTTGAATTATGTCAATCTTCTCTTAGGGAAGTTTCCTTGTCATTTTTTGTTTCCTTTTACATTACTTCTTTTCACCAAATGGAATTCAAACTATTGGATGTGACTTGGGTTAAAATTCCAAATATTGCATACGTATCTGAGGGTAATTACAACTATAATGTCAAACAAAAATCCTAAAATGATGTGTAGGCTCTACTCCAAAACTCCATTAAATCTCTATGTAATAATTGACAAAGGCTTTCTAGAATTTTACTTCATTCCACCAAAGTCATTTGCTTGAAAGTCACTAAAATCCTATCAACAAATCCATTTTGTGCATATCTTACAATTTGATTCAATATTTTGAGGCATTCTTTTAGCTAGATCGTGAGCCCTAAGTATGCTTCTACTTTTGTCCATATCATGCAACATGGATGCTTGGAAAACATTGTGAAACATTTTAAAAATCCATTCTATTCATAACCTTTCTCGATGTCATTATGATGAGTTAAATAAAATTATTGAAATGATAACTTTTCTTTTATTATTTCCCTCGAATAGGTATAACTAGCAATGGAATCATGATGCAATCAAAACATTAGTCTTAAGTAGGCCCAAAAGTGGAGTTTAATTTCAGGGAAATGCCATTGTTGATGCATCACTCAATGATGAACTCACCTGAAAGTGAAGACTAAGATCCTTCAAATTAGTTGGAGAGATGCTAAACAAACTAAGACAAACAAAACTTGAAGCAAACACTAGAATTTTTTATTTTATTTTGGTTGATGTTATATTAAACACGACATATAGGATATTTGTGAGCATAGGCTCACAAAATGGGGTTAAGTAGTCAAACTACTCTTCTAGGTTGTACACAACCTACAACAGACCCCATTATTGCTTCAGGTACATCATAAGTCATCTACCTTCACCTCTTCTAGAAGTTAACTAGGACTCTTGCCAACCTCCTCCACCAAGTGTTCTCTCTTCTCCTTTCCATTTCATCAATTCCTATGCACCAAATACCATCTTCAATTGGCAAAGGCTATCTCTTCTTCTCCTCCAAATACCCCTACTCTCCTCTCCTTAGTGGAATCTTATCCACCACAAACTGACCACCTCCACTAATGACCTACAACATCCTCAACATGCTCTACATGTAAACACTCAACATCCATATGCATATCTATAATTGCACTCTCTCTTAGTTTCAATCTTACAAATAAACACAAACTGAATTCAACATTTTTAAATTTTACCTCATGCTCTTCTACCACTCCAACATCCACTTCATCACTAAATTCACATCTTCTTCATCCTCTTCAACATTGACTACTACAACTTGCTTTTCTACTGCACTAAACATTTCTTCAATTCTCTCAATCTCGTTAACCTTTTCCTTATGATCTACCTCCTCTTCCAATACCTCAACCTACCTAGTACTTTCACCTCCATCGCTTTCATTCACCAACTGATGGTCCAACCTGACCATTTCTTCCACTCCTTTCACTCCATTTGTGTGGATTTCCCTCATTTATTTTGCCTTCAACTACCACTATCCTTCTTCAATGAAAGTCTCCACATACCATAGCTCTCTTCCCAATATCATTCCAAAAAAAAAAAAAAAATGGGCCTCCTCATAACCCACCTCGTCCTCTTCTTTTTACTCACCTTATTATTTGCTACAATCTTTCACTCGCATAAAGAACAGAGCTTGCAAATTAACAAAAGAGAATTTTAGAACAAGAAGAATGAGAACTATTTCATTAATTGATTGATAGTTTACAAACATATATAAAACCTCTGTCAAAGCCAAAAATAAAGAAAATAAAAGAATAAAACCACATGAAATAGAAAAGACAGATTTAAAACCGAATCCTCCTTGATTGGCTAAAAATAAACAAAGCTTTCCAGAAAATAATACATAAAATAAAAAAATTTCATTAATAGCTTGTAAGTCTCTAAAGCCCTATCGATATATCCATTTTGTGCATATCTTACAATTTGATTAGAAATTTGTCATTAACAACTTGCAAGTCTCTAAAGTCCTATTGATATATCCATTTTGTGCATATCTTAAAATTTGATTTAATATTTTGAGGCATCCTTTTGGCTAGATCGCAAACCTTGACTATGCTTCTATTGATGTCTATATCGTGCAGAAAGGATGCTTGGAAAGCACTATGAAATTTGCTTTAAATTTGTTTCATTCATCACCTTCCTTGATGGTATTATGATGAGCTAAATAAAATTATTGAAATGACATCTCTTCTTTCATTATTTTCCTCAAATAGTTATAACTAGCAATGGGATCATGATGCAGTCAAAAATTTAATCTTAAGGAGGCTCAAAAGTGGAGCTTTAATTTTATGTCGATGCCATTGTGGATGAATTACTTAGTGGTGTGCCAACCTGAAAGTGAAGACTGAGATCCTGCAAATTTGATGGAGAGATGTTAAACAAACAATGAAAATACTTTTCTTGGTTGATGTTGATCGTTGACTAACCTGAGATGCTCCTGCATCACTTTATATCTGTAATTTGTAGACTTCTAACTTCAATATGCTCCATAAGGCTCGGGATGCTCAGTAAAGGCTCGCACGTTAGTGGAATTGGGTCCATACTGGGTTCTTTTAGGACACTCTTGCGTCAAAAAAAATTCTTATTTATAAAGATTGATATCCAAAACATTATTATAAAATTAATACAAATTAAATTTTTATAGTTCATGATAAATTAGTTTTTATTTCTGAATTTGATAATGTGTTTTTTGTAAATAATGTTTCTCATGAAACTTTTTTCAGCAATTCATTCAATTCATTTTAATAATAGATCATGAAATATAATAAGAAACATTAATGATGACAAACATTTACATAGAAAATAATAGAATAATCTAAATTGTAAGATTAGAGAAATGCTATGACATGTCTTGGTTGTATTCATAATCTCGATAGTGCTTCGTCACTATGTACATTAATGTCATAAAATCATAGTTCTTTGTCCAAACTTTAAATAAGTTTCAAGTCATTCTTTAGACGAGTCGTCAGAATAGAAGAGAGGTATATCGAAGCAGTCAAGGCTTTTCTAAACAGCTAGAATGTTTTCGTCTAAGCTCAGCAAGAGAATTTAAGCACTTAACTTAGCTGTTTACAGTATAAATAATTTTAAATATTCGAGTGTACATAGTCAACATTCCTTTGGGAACGAGCCGTGCAGCTAACATCGCACGCTAATTACGGTATAGGTGCCCAAAATCAAATTGTCTTGTACCTCCACTTCGGTCTGTCCATAAAAGCAATAGGATTCTCTTAAGTATTCTCTGCTTCGAAGTTTTAGAAGATTGACTACCAGATTCCTCTTCACTGCAAGGTAATTCCAAATGATATTCAAACTGAGAAGATGATTTCACTACCCACAGAAGATAATACCTGGAAGCAATCAAAACTTTGGGATGATGCTGAATTTCGTGATTTGCAACCTGCGATCGAGCAAATCTCTTCTGTATGAACTTCGGGTGATTACAATGGCCAACAGTTATCAGAAAGTACTACGAATAAGTCTTATGAAGATCAAGAGTTGAATAAGTACTCAGGCTTGCCCAGTCTATCATTTCCGGAAAGACAAACCTCTTTTAGGTGGCCTTCATCACCTAGAGATATAATTTATACATTCCGGACATTTTCACATATGCCTCGGCCTCTGCAATGAAACGCTTCGCTGGAAAACTCTAGAGGAGAAGTCCTTGTCGTTTATTCGTTTTCCTTTCAAACTCCCCAGTCACTTCGCTTGGGCTGTGGTTGCTTGCTTTGTTAGGGTTTCTTGTAATATCGGGAGCATACCCATTAAAATGTGTGCTTCACTTCGAGAGTATTCGCATGGAGTATTTCGATCATGTAGAGATCACTGGGGCTTCCCTCAAATATAGCACCCGACAAAGTCCACCCTCTGTTTTGTTGTATATTTATGGTTCTCATCACAGTGTTAGAACTCACAATCTACGGCCAATGGTTCACAAAAGGAAGAGATCTCTGGCTCAAGTCACAAACCCTTCCACTCATTTGTCAGAAATGAGGATTGTAAAATGCAGTCCTAGAAAAAAAACCACTGCAATATATCAACAAAACAATAAAAATGAAATAAAAACAGAACTGTTACAGTGCTGCAGCAGAGACAATGATACACAACAAAAAGTAAACTCATAACACACTCTATATGAACAGCGATCAATACATTCCTTCCCATAACGCAAACAAAAAACAGAAAATAACTAAAATAAAGTCTGATCATTTTACACCGATGGAAACAGTCTATACTGCTGACTTGAAACAGAGATTATTACATAATGCGCACTGAAGCACGCTTTCTTCCAAATGAGTCATGTTGTACACACTTGAATCTTTGAATTCCGTAAAAAAGCACGGCAAAAAAAAAGACGTCGTAACTATAATCTATAGTTCAACAAACATCCGCTGGACAAATTCCAATTTAAAAACATTCAACGAAAATATGGATATTTCAACTACCACAAAGCAGCCATCGATATTGCGGGTCCATATGGTCGGTATCTAGTTATTAAAATTTGACGAATGACATTGTAGAAGCAAGAGATAAAATATATCTGAAATTAATAATGAATGGTTTCTAGATTACACTTAATACTTTATTATAACAAAGTTTTTATGATTAATTATATTAACTAGCATATCTATATTTTATAAATAAAATTTATGAAGAGGACATTGAGAGATATCAATTTTTTTTAAAAAGTAACATCCATAAATATAAACAAATTAAAAGATTTACTATTTAAAACAATTAAAACATATATAAAGATCATATTACATTGATCAGTTGAAAAGACAACCTTATTTAAAAGATAAAGAAATTCAATGTAATAAAATCTATAACTTAGCAATAAAATCTAATAAAGCATTGTTTTCAAATAAATAATTAATCAATCGCAATCCATTAATCAGTATGCTCTATCCTCTTTCCTTATCACTATTATAATTGTATTATATATTTGATTATGATAAGTAATCAATTTTAGTTCATGATTCAATCATATCAAATACAAAACTAAATATTCTATTATTTCATTTATAACATGGTTTTATTTTTTATTTAATATTACTTAATTGAATCTAATGATGGCTTTAAAAATTAATCGAACACAATAGTAGATTTTGCAAAGTCAAATACTTTAAATCTTAGATTAGATAAGCTTGATGAAGATTGCTTTAAGATTTAGTGTTATAGTTCAATTTAATTTTCAATTAGATTTAAGGTTAGTATTTAATTTTTGTTAAGGTTTTATATGTCTTAGAGTGCAATTTAGGTTTGGGTTTAGAGTTAGGCTTCAATTTCATTTAGTATTAGGGTTCAATTATGTTTGGTGTTAGGGTGAAGGGTTAATTTGGTTTTAGATTTGTGATGGATTAGATTTTACTAGTTTAAAAATATGTAATGAGAATATATTAATTAGAAATGAGATCACTTGATAAGAAACTAATTACCGTTGTCATTTAATTAAAAATAAATAAAATAGTGTTAGTATAAGCTCAATTCAAGATTTAGCATTAAGGTTTAATTTGGTTGAGTATTAAGGTTAGGGTTTAAAATCTAGTTTAATGTGTAGTTTGGTTTAGGGTTAAGGTTAGGATTCAAATTGGTTCAATATTTAATTTGATTTCTAAGACGATTATTTCTTTATCTTCAATAGGATTTTGCATGACCTAAAAATTAAGGTTTAATTTGGTTTAGGGTTTGTGTTCAATTTGGTATAGGTTAGGTTTGAATTTGACTTTGATTTTGAATAGAATTTGGCTTAGGGTTCCATTTGGTTTAGTGATAAGGTTCAATTTGGCTTAGTGTTAAGGTTAGGTTTAATTTGGTATAAGATTAAGGATCAAAGTGGTTTTTGTGTTAGGGTTCAATTTGGTTTGATTAGGACTAGGGCTAGGGTTGGGATTAAATTTGATTTATTGTTTAGTTAGGTTTAGGGTTAGGGTTTGATTTGGTTTAGTGTTAGTTTTATGGTAGATTTTGTTTCATGGCTAGGGTTAAAGTTTCATTAGGTTTAAAATTTAATTAAGATTAAGATTAGATTTCAATTGAGGATTAAGGTTACAATTAAAATTGTTTTATGATGTTAGAGTTTGATTTGGTTTAGTGTTAGAGTTAAGTATCAATTTAGTTTAGGATCTGGGTTCATTTTGGTTTAGAGTAATATTTCAAGGGATCTCTTTGTCTGTTTTTCTTTTCTTTTTATAGATTATAGTGTGATTCAAAAAATTATCACCTAGTTAAATTTGAAAGAATTTTATAATGATTACGTGATAGTTTATGAATTAATATTTTTAGAATTTCCAGGATCCATTTTTTTAATGATAGACTATATTAAGTATATGTGAAGGTCAAGAAATTTCACCATCATTCATCACATTCCAAGCCTTAGTATTGAATTATTTTTATTCTTCATGGAAAAAAATAGATAAGTTTTCCCAATTTTATTTGCTAATCGTATTGGTTCACTTTCAAAAAACTCATAAAATATTATATATAATAGGAAAAAAGAAATTTTGTATATAAAAAATAATAATTTTCTTACTATATTCATATTTATAGATATGGAAAAATAATTTTTAATATAATCTTAATGTTTTTTTGTAGGTAAATTATAGAAACATTATGGAATTGAGAATTAAATGTAAAATAAAATAATAAATATTTAAAACTAACAATTTTGTTTCTAATATTCATATTTATAAATATGAAAAAAAACTTTTGACATCATCTTAATTTACTTTACTACTTAAATTTTAGAAATATCATTGAATTGAAAGTATAGAAAAATCTTTATGCTTATTAATTATTTTTTTCTTTATTCATAGAGTTCAATTTAGTTTATGGTTATTTATTTTATTTTGGTTCTAGGGGTGGTAGTCAATTTGGTTTAGGTTTAAGGTTTCATTTGGTTCATAATCACAATTTATTAAGTAATTAAACTATAGAAATATTAATACAATGTTTTGTATGAGATTCTAATTTTTCACATTGCAATGTCACTTTCGTGTGATCCCAAAGAAAGGGCATCCTACAAGTCATCTAGGCAAGTTGATGTGTGGCAACTGTGCATTGGTCCATGACCTCTTGCCTAAGTAGTTCTTTTATCCCTCAGGGAAATGCTCTTGGGAGCCCTACAAAGCTTTCTTAGGTGGTGATTGGTGCTTGGGTGGGATTGTTTAGGGATTCTAATTTGTGTACTAGGGTTCTCAATGGTGAGAAACATCCATCATCCCCTATTGAGTCGATCTAGGATATGGAAGATGACATTTTGGGTTGGTGGGTGTGGATCAGCTGGCTCATAAGATGGGGAAATAAAAAACCCCTTGTGATGTAGTCTACCAAAACCCTTCTACAAAATTATTTTGAGAAGGATGTTCTATAGGAGGTTGATGACAATGCAGAATAATTTGCAAAAAAAGCCCTAATTGGGAAATTTTATCAGTTGTGGGTGAGTTTAACAGAGTTACATAAATGGATCTTTGATACTTGGATCCCTATTATAAAAGACAATTTGCAGATATACCCTTGTGCATGGGGGTCCTTCATTATGGTGTTTGGTAAATTGGATGGTTTTCCCTCCATCCTTTGTGATTACCAATGGGATTGTAAGGAACATTTTTTAATGCCGAAATCATGACACCATACTTTCAATCTAAATTCAGAATATTTTTTGGGGTTTTGATTTGGATAAGGATCGCGAACCTCCCTTTTTAGCTTTGGTAAATTGACTCTTGTTTCAAAGTAATAAAAAAATTTACTTTAGAAATTTCTATGGCTTGATGAGGGATCCTCAATTTTTTTGCACAACATATGCCCACATTTTTGTGGATATTGACATCACTAAAAACAACATTGTTGAGATATCACTAAACACAAAAAATGGTTGTTGGAATCAAGTTGTTGACTATGAAGGTATCCCTAGTAGATGTTGTCGATGCTACAACATGGGGTAAATTGCTTCCCATTGTACAAAATGGACATCTAGTAACTAGGCCACACGGTGGAAAGATGTCTCCATGCAACATTACTTGATGGATAAGGATGAGGAGGCTAAGGACGGTGAGTCCATTGAAGTAGATCCTATAGAATCTAATAGTGATCTCTATGACCCATCTTCGCATAATATTGGAGAAGTCCCAATGGGAAAGGCAGTTAATTCATTTATGGGAAGTGACAGAGGCACATCTATAGAGGTCCCTAATAAAATAATGGTCAAGTAGATTGAGAGCTTAGGAATGGTGCTTCTGAGAAAAAGGGATGAGGCTTAAAGGGTGGTAGATTAATTCTTTTGGAAGAAAGAGGAGACCCTCAACACTATAATCCCAAGAGAAAAATAGATAGCGGTTCAAAGAAAAAGGAAGAAAATCAGGTAAAATTCAATATGTAACTTTGCTCCCATTCTAAAGCTGGAGTAATTTCCTAAAATCATTTAATGTTTGGGCTTATCTCCATTTTAGACTAAGAGACTCTCTGCATTGTTTCAACCACCTATTAGTGGGTGTGTTTTTCTTTGGTGAGATTTGGGATTTTTGACCTAGTGTCCCAAGAGGTAGTATTATGCTAGGTTGGTTATCTATTTTCTGTGTAGTGTCTGTTAATGGGCTTTGGTGGCTTACTATCATGACCAAGTGTAATAACTCTTCCACTTTTAATATGAATGGGTGCATCCCCCTACTATTATTTACCTACAAAAGATAAATTATAAAAATATAATAAAATTGAATGTAAAGGCAACAAATAGAAATTAAATAAAAAATAAAGAAATTATTACTATATTGATATTTATAAATATGAAAAGATACTTTGAAATAATTTTAATTTTTTAAGTAATTAGAAACATTATAGAATTGAATATGTAAAAGAATAATTATTCTCATTCATTACTTTCTAATAGAACTTCGTAAATAAATCTTTCATAGGTTTTTTCAAAATAATAATTTTAGTACTATCTTCATATTTATAAATATAAAAAACATAATTTTTTTATGTAATCTTAATTTATTTTAGTTAATTAAATTATATAAATAAAATGGAATTGAGAATTGAGAATTGAATGTAAAAGAAATAAATAGATATTTTGGAAATAACAATTTTAATACTATAGATAAACTCATCAGTCAAATCCTAAATAAGATGGGAAAAGCTTCTGATACTCCTGCTTCTCAAGTGGAATATGTGGTCAAATAATATCAAGTCGACATCGCTAATGTGTTGTTGAATACGATGATTGCAGAGCTAAGCCTTTCTTTAGTGGGTAAGTTTGTTGATTTTTGCCCCTCTTTGGACTAGGTTAGGAAGTGAGTAGAGACTAATTTGAAACTAAAAGGAAGTGTATCTATAAATGCTATGTAAAATGGACTTTTCCTCTTTAGCTTTATTAATCAAGAGGATATGGCTTGCATCCTAATGGATGGGTTCTAGGATTATGGGAGCAGTAACTTCCTATCCCTTTGTAAATGGAAGCCAAATATTGACCTGTGGAAGGATTTAGGTACAGTGGCTCCTACCCGGATCCTTCTCCCTGATCTTCCCCTAGAGTTTCAAAATCTAGAAGTTTTTAAGGGGATTACCAACTCCTCCAGTAAATTCATTGCAGTTGATCGTATCACCCAAAATAAATCTAGATTATTGTTTGCTAGAATATGTGTTAATGTTGCTATCAATATTGTGTTACCGACCAAGGTGACACTCCTCTCTAGGTTAGGCTCGCGGGTCTAACCAATCGAGTTTGAGAATGCTAAAGCCTTTTGTCAAAGTTGCAATAGATATGGGCATCCTAGCACAACTGACAAGAAATATATGGGGGCAAAGAAATAACTCTTTGGGGTCTTGGATAAGTCAGAGAAGAAACATTGCAAGACTCTTGATATAGGTATGGAGAAGGGTCCCCCATCTGGTACGGGCCCTTCTAATCAAAATATTGAGAATAATCTTGTTAAGGACAAGAAAAAATAAATGGATGACCTCATGGCCTCTTCATCAAATAGTTCCATGCAAGGTGGTAAAATCCCACTACCTACTAATAATTAAATTGAGGATGAAGTGCAAAAAGATGCCATTGAGGAAGGGGAAATGGCGATTGATCTAACCCACAACCCAGTTCAACAGATGAATAATATGGGAGGTGAGGCATCCAAGATAACAAAGGATGCAGAGTCAAATGTCCCTACCCAAGATAAGGAGAATATTAATGTGATATCAAAAAAGGAGATCAGGTAGTTTAGGACCTAACTCCACTTTCCTCCCCACATTGAAATATGAAACAATCTAAGAGATAATTCACTTTGACCACTTCTTGTAAGAGAGAGAGAGAGAGAGAGAAAGCATCAAGGAATGTAGTTAGGGTTTCTATTTCTTTGTTACAATGATAGGAAGTGTGCAAAATGTGATAGTGTGGTCAACTAGGCTAAGGAGATAACTAGAGATGCTAACATAAACTAAAAATCCAGAAACTTGCAGATCTAAAACTGAGAGACTAAATATAGAGAAGGGAGGAAAATTCAAATGTGCATCTATTTCTGAAATTGGGGGCTGACTAAGAAAGACCATGGCGCCAAGCCCTAGTTCCTGATACAGAACTAAGCTGCAAGTCTGAAATCTATAAATTTGAGATCTTGCACTATTGAACTACCACAAGAAGTAGAAAACCCTAGATGACCAGGGTGCCACGCCTTGGTCCTGAGCTACAGAACCACACCCTGGTCCTATAAAGTTTGGATCTAGCTCTAAGATTGATTATGCACATGTGTGTTCCGTCGGTTTGAAAATTCATGCATCCGTCATATTCTTGTACCTGCACCTGCAACTTGAAAAATAGTGTATAGGTTTTTATTTAGGGTTTTTCTTTAGTCAAACCCCTTTGTTTTATGATTTCCACTTCCACAAATAGTCGATAATGTATTGAAAATGTGTGTGCAAGAATCTTGTGTGTATGCAAGATCCTAAATGAACAAAAAAGTAGATCTAGAGTTCTACCCTACACTTTGGAGAGAAAAATGTAAATAATTGTAATTGTAAATGTAAATGTAAATGCTTCAAATCACAAATGCAATAATGGATCTAAAGCATGAATGTAAATCTGAAAATGAATATTATGAAGCTCATACCAAGACATGAAAATAACATGAATTCATACCAAACTCTAAGGGAGAGATACAAGCCAATCAAGAGTCGATGATCACCTATTACTCTTCAATGTCTTCAAAGCTCCTAATTGATGAAGGCTGGATAAATGCTTGATGAATTCTTGATGAATTTTTCTGGATGCATCCTTCAAATGAGGAAAGGAAAGGCTATATGTATGAAACCCTAACTTTGTTTTTAATCATAAGCTGACCTAAAAAAGATATTTTTCCTCAATTTCCTAGATTCAAACATTAAAGTCTCACCAAAACATGCTTCTGAAATTCGAGGAAAAAGTCGAGGCCAATAGGCTGCCTCTTGGTCTGACCAAATTTTTGCCAAATTTTTTATGAAGTAAGATATTGTGATTCTAAATTCAATTCCAAGAGTGTGCGAAGATTAAAGGTGTCTAGATATGAGAAATCGGGCCTTGAAGGTCAAAATAGGACATAATTAGGGTTTTTGATGAATTAATTAAATTGAAGTATAAAATAAAAAGGGGCACACTTAGGGTTAAGGACCCACTTTTATGATGTGTAGAGTTATGAAAGAAGACTTTAGATTTAATTAAATTAATTAATTAAATCCTTAAAGAGAATTTGAAATGCAGTATGCAAACACACTAAGGCGGGTGCTAACCTAAGCGTAAAATTGTACCACCCAATTAAGGGTGTACAATTAATGATGCTACAATTAAATCAGAGAACCAGTTGAAGACTCTAAAGAAGAAAAGTAATAGAGCTTTTGTGAACCTCAAGGAAAAATTATAGTATTTGGGGTTCTCTTCTACCCCCCAACTACCAACTCAAAATTTTGGCTATCGCTGAATGAAAGTGATGACAAAGAGTGGACCTAGATAACTAATAAGAATAAAAGGAAGAAAAAAATGGATGTTGTAGGTGGTAAATCAAGGATACCTTCGCAAAAAGTTGCTAGGCTAAAGGATGCAATTGGGGAAGTTTCAGTAGGAAGACAAACAACCTTGGATGGTCTCTATGAGAACAAAAAGAAGAAAAATTAATCTATCCCAAGCTTGGGATATAGCCTCTACTCAGGTGAGTAGATCTTCTTGTGTTGTGGTTAAATGAAAATTCTATCTTGGAACGTCAAGGGCTTGAATAGCCCCCTGAAACAACATATGCTAAGGTGTACATTGATGGAACTAAAAATGGATATTAATTGGATTCGGGAGACTAAAATGAGAGTTGATATCTTCAAGAAGGCTATTAAATCCTTTTTGTCATTTGCTTCTTTCTTTTCTAGTAATGCGGATGGTGCATCTGGTGGCATTGCTACTCTTTGGAACCCGCTCTACATTGAAGGCATTCTAATTCATTTATCTAAAAATTTCTTGATAGTTAAGTTGTGGGACCCTGGATCTCATCTAGAATGGTTCCTAATAAATGTTTATGATCCCAATGCAAGATCCCCATGTGCTGCCCTATGGTCTTCACTAGCCAACTTTATTATGAATTAGGCAAATTCTTAGCGGATGGTGGCTAGAGATTTCAATTCAACACTATATCCCTTAGATAAATTTGGAGGTGTCGAGGACTACCTAGAGACTATGACAGATTTAGCAGACTTCATTTCAAATATGGGTTTGATGGACATTAACCTTACTGGGTCCATCTTTACGATGCCAAACAAATGGCAAGGGTAGAATCTAATTCAAGTTAGATTAGATAGGTTTTTGGTGTCCAGTAACTTGAACAACTATGGATCCTTCTTTTTTTTCTCCTTCTCGAGATCAAGATTTGATCATAATGATATTCTTTTATCCCTTGAAGACTCTAGGGAGAAAAAGTGATACCCCTTCAGATATGAGATCATGTGGTCACATCATCCTGAGTTCAAATCTCTAGTTGAACAATGGTGGAATTTTCCTGTCAATGGTACTCCAATATATCGTGTTGCCCAAAAACTCAAAATTCTTAAAGAAAAGGTCAAAGGATGGAACTGTTAGTCATTTGGCAATATTTTTTAACAAAAAAGGTCATCATTAAAAATTTGGAGAAGATACAGAAAAATATTGAAGACACTAAGGCATCACAGGATGAAAAAAGGGAGGACATATAATTAAGAGATTGAAATGGATCAAGTTGAATAAGAAAGAGGAGTTGTTCTGGAAACAAAAATCAAGAATACAATGGCTCAATGAGGGGGATAAAAAAACTAATTTTTTTCACCAATCAACCTTGAAGCATAGAAGCAAAGAGGATGGCTCACTTGTTGAAAATGAGGAAAAGATGGCTGAAATGTTTGTTCAATTCCTAAGTCTAAGTAACCCAAATAACCAAGGCAGTTTCCAAGACCCTAATAGCCTGCTAGATGTGATACAAGAAGTTATTACTAAAGAAGACCTATCTCAATTGACTGACAAGGTGACCTTTCAAGAGGTTAAGGATGTGGTGTTTTCATTTGGTGCCTTTAAAGCCCTAGGTCCTGATGGTTTTCCCCTTGCCTTTTCTCAAGATCACTAGAGAATTGTTAGAGATGATATCTACCTTACAATGAAAGACTTCTTTAGGTCAGGTAAAATTGTTAGTCAAATTAATGCTACTTTCATTGTCTTAATTCTAAAAAATGAGAATATTGTCTCCACGAAAGACTTTAGATCAATCAACTTATGTAATACTATGAACAAGATCCTCTCTAAAGTATGGCTAATAGAATATTTAACCTTTGCTGGATAAGATGATTTCTCTGAAACAAAAAGTTTTTGTCAAAGGTAGACATATCTTAGATGTTTTTATTATCGCTCATGAACTTGTCCACTCAATGGAAAACAACAAAAAACCCTCTATGAAATTAAAATTGGACTTTCAAAAGCCTATGACAGGGTCTCTTGTAACTTCCTCTTTGAGGTTCTTTAAAAGTTTGTTTTCAAGGGTAAATTTCTGAAAAATGATAGAGAAATGTGTTACTACAAAAACATCAGTTCTTTTAAATGGATCTCCAAAGGGTTATTTTTCTGGTGGAAAAGGGCTTCATGAGGGGGACCCTCTCTCACCCTACCTATTCATTATCATTGCTAAAGTGCTAGGTATAAATATTGACAAACTCAAAAGATGAGGAATGCTAAAGGGGGTAAGGGAAACTTCTATGCTTGATCCTATCTCTCATCAATAATTTGTTGATAATACCATCATGTTTGGAGAAGCTTATGTCTCAAAGGTGATGTATTGGAAGAGGACTCTAGATAAGTATGCTAATATCTCAGGGTAACATATAAACCATGAGAAAAGTAAGATCTTCTTTATGAATGCTAGTCACATCCTACAAGATAAAATCACCACTATCCTTTCTTGTAAGACTGTTGTTCTCCTAGATTCTTATTTGGGTTTACCTTTCATTTCCAGATCACCCTCTATGACTTTTTGGAATGGGATTCGAGAGAGGTTCTAGAAGAAATTGGTTGGTTGGAAAGGAAAGCTACTTAGTATGGATGGGAAAATTCAACTACTTAAATCTTGCCTCCAAAATATCCAAATATATTACCTTTCCCTTTTCAAAGTTCCAGGCAATGTAGAAGAAAAAATAGAGAGGATTCAAAAAAGATTTTTATGGATGGGTATAGAAGAAAAAAATAGACTATCCTTAGTTGCCTGGGACAAGGTTTTCTACTCCATTAAGTCAAGTGGACGAGGGATTAGGAAAATCAAATCCTTCAACATGGCGTTATTATCAAAATTTGGTTGGCAACTAACTAAAGGAAAAAAGGACTGGGGTGACATTTTGATCAAGCAAAATACCTCAGCAATTAAAAGTGCAGAAAATTCATAAATCAATTTGAGTTTCCCTCAGGATCATTCATTTAGAACAATATGGCAAAAAAAAAAATCTTTCTTCAAGAAGAATGAAATTTTTTTAATAGGGAATGGAAAAAAAATCATTTTTTGGGATGATGTAAGGATTCAAGACCAAGCCCTTTCAGATTTACCTCAATTCAAAATGTTAAACTAATTTTAATCAAGAGATGTGGGAAGCTAGTACATGACTATATAGTTTGGCAAGGAGACAAAGCTAAGTGGAAGAATTTGGAAGAGGATGATTCAACTTGGTGATATTCTGGTCCATCACCAGGATCAATTAATCATAGAGGTAAAATCTCTATTCACACTCCTGCCTAATTGTACTTTCTTCTCCCCTCAGATAGAGGATGAGTAGATATGGAGACATAATTCATCGAGTGCCTTCTCAGTCAATTTTCCCTACCATAGTTTGCAGGAGGAATTAGTTGGAGATTTCAATTGGAAAAACATATGGATTAAGGGTCTAATCCCAATAATCAATTGCTTTTGGTGGGAAATAGCTCAAGGAAGAAACCTCACAGTAAATAATCTTAACAAAGGAGGATTCTCCTTTGTTAATAGATGTGTCTTATGCTACCAAGATATGGAGAGTATTAATCATTTATTTTTGCATTGCCAATACACCAAGGAAGTTTGGGATGCACTGCTAGAAGACTTGAAAACCTCTTGGATCCTCCTGGATAATATGAAAGATTTTATGAAGCAATGGCCCCTAACCCCATATGGTCACATTGTGTCTAGAAACCTCTGGCTTTAGACTCCTCTGGTGATGTCTTGGAATATTTGGAAAGAAAAGAATAATAGAGTGCTTAGGGATGAAACAAGAAGCAACAAGGTACTCTTCAATATCATAAAATGAAAAATAAAAGATAGTATTAATGCGAGTTAGCCATGCACTTCAAAAGTTTTTCCAACCCTGTTGGACTTGAGACTGAAACAAAATTGGGGGATCAATCATGATCTATTAAGGCTAAATTGGTACACTATGCTACTTAGGAAGGCCTATAATTGATCCCCAACTTAGGATGGTTGGCTCAAGTGTAACTTCGACGGCTAGTTCAAAGGGAACCCAGGATTATCAAGGAATGGAGGCTTAATAAGGGATTGTAAAGGGTACATGATAGAAGGTTTATGTGCTAAATTCAGAAGAGGCACAAACAGGAAAGAAAATACTATGGCGGCATGGAAGGGACTTACTCAACTACAACATCATAAAGGAAGAAACATGATACTTGAGGGGGACTCAAAACTTATCGTAGACTGCCTGAATGATTTCACTTGAGCTCCATGGGAGATAAGAAGAATAATCCAAAACTATAAAGATTTATTTAGGGCTTTTAGTATAATAAAAGTACAACACCAATATAGAGAAGGAAATGCAGCAACTGATGATATTACGAATCAAGGGTTAACGAAGACAGGGTGTTATTACTTTAATTTTGTTGTGTCCTCAATGGGATTAAATCAGATTTTAGAAAAAGAAAGGACAAACTCCTCATGGGATGATATGGTTAACTCCTCAAAGGGGATAGGTGATAACAATCTACTTTTAAAATGAGTGGCAAAAATTTTTAAATTAAAATTAACCACCTATTCTCCTACAATATATTGAGTAGGATGATGATTACATGGCTAATAGGTATGATGTGTAAGTTTCCAAATTGGTAGAAGGATGATGTGGAGGTCATAAATTTGAAGGATCTAGAGGGATTTATGAGACAAATCCTCCCTTTCTTTATGGGGATTGCAAAAGATAATGAAATGATTAGTGGGAAAGGCAGTGGTCCTCATTCCTGACATGCCTCAAATTTTATTAATTAGAAAAGAGAACCTGCATGTGTGAACAACAAATCTCATGACCTTCTTAGGAAGTATTGTTTAAGGAAAAATGTTAATCCAAATAATATAAATTATTTTACAAGTCCCTTTTGTATCCGTTGGCTCTACTCTGCAAAGAAGAAGATAGATATGGGGGGCCCTCTCAAAAGGATTGAACCAAAAAACTATGATGTCTTGCAAAGTAATAAAGAAATTTGGGAGCTCTTCCTCAATGTGGATTTGACTCCTTATTTTATTTCCATGAAAGGGTATAACAAGGCTTTGTCTACAAGATTCTATAATTTATAGTAATACGGTGTGGTTATTATTGGAAGCATCTCCTTTGTGGTGTCCCCAGAGTTTACTGTTGAGGTCATGGGGCTGAAAAATGAAGGTGAAAAAGTGGAGAGCTAAAGCAATGAGGACTATAAAGCCTATATGAAGAAGTTATTCGAGAAGGGTGAGCAGCCAGTTGCGGTTTAAAATGGGTATGGATGCTCTACTCTCCCTAAACACTACCCAATAGTTAGTTTTTTCATTATGAAATACTTCACTTTGGAAGGGTGTTACACCATAGTTCAATGGTATCACTTTTTTATTCTAAATTACATTAGGCATGGCAAAAAAGTTAGTTTTCCCTATTTTTCATTCTCGTCCTTTGAGTCATGCATTGCAAATTTGGCTAATTTGCTGCTTCATCAAGCCTTAATTTACCTCATTTATAAATTTGCCTTTGACCATTCCCCAAACCACATTTGTTTGCAATCCTTACCCAGTATTTTTTAGTACAAGAAGAAAAAATATGGGTCCTCTATCAAAATTAAATTAATTGAATCCAAACCTCTCCATTATTCAAACTCCACTCCCTCGGGTAATACCAAGGGAAAGAAAACCATAATGTTGTAGGAAATTGAACCCCTCGAGGTTTCCCTTTTAAATATCAATCCCAAAAAAAGGAAAATAGAGACCCCCAGGAATAGCCTTACTAAATCCAAAAATATATAAAAAGAGTTAGTGAGGAAGAATATCACAATTGACTTGGACCTAGATGACTCTAAAAATGAGGAGGAGGACATACTATAGAAAGAAAGAAAAGAGGGTAGTTCGGAAGAGAGAAGATCGGCTAGGCTTTGTGTGAAGGAGAAGAAATGAATGAAAGAGATAAAGGAGAATCTAAGTATGAATACTTCTAGGTTGAAGATGAGGACCTAGGTGAATAGTATAAGGAAGAGATGGAGAAATAGAGAAAAGTGGAGGAGGACTCTGACAATTATGACAAGAGCCCATCGCCCCCCAAGAATAATGTGGACGAGCAGATAAAGGATCTCAAAGAGCGTGTTCTCAACCTGGAATAAAGAAATTTATATTATAGACAAAATTTTGACAACTTATGCAAGGTCTTCAGTTATCTCTGTGATATTACTGATGGTGTAATTAATAAGATAGTCATGGGAGTGGTAACTGGATAAGGCAAAATAAAGAAGAAAACGAGGAAGTTACTGAAACAGGGGAAGAAAATGGAGAACACTGAAGGCAAGGAAGATGAGCAGAAGGAAACTTATGCAATCCAGATTGACAGGCTCCAATGCAACTAGAAATTGATAAAAAATAATCAGGAACTTATCTCTATTTTTAGTCAAGTGGAATACTAGGTATAGGAAGTTAAAGTTTATGATAGTGTTAATGCTTTGTTGGGCCTGCGTGCCACTTAAAACTAACAATATTTTGATGATGATTGTTGCTAATGGTTTTAATTTTGGTAATACTCATAATACTATTATGATGATAGGTAGATGGCAGCTAGTTAAAATTAGCATGTTTAGTTACAGGGAGATGATAATTTTTTATCACTTCTGAGGGTATGTTGGGATCTTTATGACTAGTTGTTTGAAGTTGAGGTTTTGATGTTGTTCTATGATTTTTTTGTTTCATAGATTTAGGGCCTTCTCCGTACTAATATAGTCAAAAACAATTTTGATACTATTTTTATATTTATAAATATGCAAAAACACCTTTGACATAATCTTAATTTCTTTTAAGTAATTAAATTTTAGAAACATCATGGAATTAAGAATTTAAAACCCTTAATTATTTTTTAGCATTGGTATGAGGATAATAGCTTTCCAAAGAAATGTTGTTTTTTTTAAAGAATTAATAAAAAAATTAATAAGAGCATTAATATTCTATTTACTCTATATTTTATCATAAATTTAGCAAAATAAATTTGTTTTTAATGTTTTACTTGTGCAAAAAGTTGATTTCCCTATTGTCTAGATGTTGATATATTTGTTCATTGAAGATGAAAGTGATCATTATCAATTACATTTACAAAATAAATCTATTCAAGTTTCTTAATCTTTCCATAATCTTGTGTCTAATAAGATTTAATGAAAGATTGTGATTGAATAATTCAGACAATAAAAATTGTTCTTGTCTAGATTGCATTGGGAACTTGGAATCTTAATTCAAAGGATAATATATATGACAAATTAAAATCAAATGAAATATATATCCTTTCTCAAGATCCTTCGCCTGCAAGATATACAATAATAATATGATTGTATGCAACATAGAAGAATTGGTGGTATTTTATGTAGTTAAACAAAAACATTTTTTGATTACATTCTTTTATCAAAGATTATCACATGCAAATGAAATTGCAGTAGTCTTGAAAATATAATTTTGAAAGATAATAAAAGATATAAGAATAGAAATTGTCTGTTCAATTTTCCTCTCTTTTTTCATAAGGTGAATCCAACTCATTTCCATCAAACTTGTAATATGTAATTGTACAATAGAAAAGATAATAACAACATTTGTATAAATATGATGGGGCGGTGAAGGGGAATCCTGGACTTGCACGATATGGGGGAGTGGTGAGTGATAACAATGACAGACTGGTCTCAATGGTGGCCCTCCCTTTGGGTACCTAGACAAACCACTTTGTTGAGGCTTTTGCAGCCTATGCCGGAATCAAATTGGCTAAAGAGGAAGGATTGAGGAGGGTTTGGTTGGAATGTGACTCCCTAAACATAATTAATTATTTAATGGGTTACTTCCCCCTAGTTGGTCAATTGAACATATTATTGAAGACTACCTGATTCTCCTTAGATACTTTGATGAATTTCAAATTTCAGATGTATACCATGAAGGTAATAAGATGGCAGATAATTTAGCCAACATTGGGGTTGGTTTACCAAGTAGAAAAGTTTGAAATATTTATGATCAGATCCCACTAAATCTACACATCGTTATCAATAATGATTATAATGTGTGAGAAGTGCAAGGGGTTCTTGGAAATGATGGAGAATAATGAGCTTCTTGGTGTCCTGGGCAAGACATCATTTATGAGGGGAAAGTCAAACTTTTTGGGATCTTTTTTAATCCTTTTCATCTGGTTTAGCTTGAACTTGGTTGTGTTGCAACTTTCTATGGTTGGGATTTTTCATAGCATGGTGGGAGAGAAGAACCATTTGGAACCCAGCATTTATGAATAATGGCGAAGTAAGCCTGTTGTTTGGGATCAGCTCTCAACGGGAGGCTTGACTAGCTATATCGAGACTCTGCATGGTGTGGATGCCCTTACCACTGAGGCCTTTGTTTAAGGGTGGAAGGATGGTGTGATTAGTATCTATGGAACTGATCTGGAGGTTAATGAGGATCTTGTGGCTACGGTTTCCAACACCCTGACTGAGGGAACCAAATTCTACAGAGATAAGAAATGTGCGATTGAGGCTATGGAGATTTTTTTCTAGTTGAAAGAGAGGGAGAAAGTGAGGAAGAATAATGATGGCAGGTGGTATATAACTTCACTCCCAAAGCCATGGTGTGTGATTGCGGAGGTCATCATGCAATACCTCACCCTTGATGATAAATTATGTAGCTTATTCAACTACCATTTCATAATTCTGAATCATTTCGGACATAACAAGTGCATTTCTTTTCCCTTCTATTTGGCCTCATCTTTAAAACATAGCATTAGATCTCATGTGAAAAGGGCTTCCTCCGCTATTCTCCATGAGGGCTTAATCTTATTGATTATAAAACATGTGAAAGCCATGCATGTTGAGATGAACCCTAGGGCTAAAACTGGTATTGAATTTCAGAAGAATGTATGTGTCCATTATGGGGATAATTTTTCTTATGAGGAGGTGGACTCTGATGGGGATGCGGTCTTCCATGTGTTTGATAATCAGGGCCCCTTGTCATCCATTTATAAAAAACCTAACCCCATTCGCAGAAAAGGTATTGTTTTATATGATGAGGATGATGAACTTGAATATGTTCCTGATTTAGTGGACCCTAGTATTGATGTGAAGGGTAAAAGGGTGACTAGGGTTTCTGTGTCGAGTGCTAGGGGTAAATCCAAAATCTCTGGGCCCCCAGTGGTCAATGTCACTAAGCGAATGAAGGCCTCTTAGATTGACTTAGATGGGCCTATGAAGGTTCAGGGCATTAATGCTTTTACGCCTACTGATGCTAGTGGGGCTACCCCTAAGGAGATGGGGTCCTTGGTCCTTGAGAAGTTGATTTCTAATATCAATTTGAGGAATTTACAAGATAATCAAAATGCTCTATTCTTCTGGATTTTTTAGGAGATCAATATTCTTAAGGATCTAAGGCTAAACCGCATAGTGGGGACTTAGACAATATTTTTGCTAATACAAGGTCCCTGGCTAATGATATCAAAGACCTCAAAAAGGATCATGAAGAACACATTAAGTCCTTGGAAGATGATTATCACAATCTTAAGAAGAGTCTGAGTGTGGTGGTGGTGGTGAGTAAGGCAGCCATGGACAATACTTGTGAGGGTCTCCGTAGACTTAATGAATAGGCTGCAGTTCTTCATGCTATCTCTCAAAGAAGCTCCCCTTTTAGTAGCATGAAGTTGGTCAAGAATGCTAAGGCGGTGGATGAAGGTACACGCAAAAATCACAGGGCCCCATTTGAGGACGTGGATGAGGACCTGGATGTGAATGAGATGCCCCAAGTGAGTCCTTCTACAAGGCTCCAAAGTAAAGATAAGGGTATGACCCCTATTGATAGCATTAGTAAAAAAGCTATGATTATCAATGAAGAGATCATTCAGAAGAATGATAAATTGGGAAAATTACTATAGTTTTATTTAGGTGTTTTGTCTAGTTTTTTGATATCAAGTTGCTCTGCCCTGGTTTTTTGTGGGCTGGTTGGCATGTGTTGGGTTGTTGGGCCCCGAGGGGTTGTTGTTTAATATTGTTCTTTTGTTGACTTTGGGTTTCTAGTCCTTGTAAAATCAATTTTCCCCTTTAATCAAAATATTTGTATAAATACATTGGTAATAGTAGAGCTTTCTTGGAATTCTTAGATGTTATCTCCCTTTGTCTCATCCCCACCTATAATGAACAAAAATAAAAGAAAATAATAAATAAAACAAACAATTGATACTATTCCTATGTTGTTAAATCATGCTTAAGACCCCACTTTACCAATTGATCCTCATGTTGTGCAATTAAATACATACTTATCTTTCAAAGATGGGAAAATTAGAAACTTGGAAACTACACATTCTTTATCTGTCCTTTTTTTCTTTTTAATTTTATGACACAAATAATAAAGTGTGGTGCTATTATAGAGTTATACCTTGTTGTAAAATTAATAATATAAAATAATATAACAACTTAATTTTTCATTATTTTATTTAAATAATATAATATTATAATTGATAATATTAATACATATCAATTTATAATATTATTATAAAAAAAAATTAATTTAATTTTTTAAAACTTAAGAATAAATGACTTTTCATTTTTAAAATATTGAAAAATAAATCATAAATATTTAAAAATGCATTTTTTGCAAGGATATATTTATCCTTCTCATTCTTATGCTTTTTAATATGACATGGCTAATAATAATAAAGAAAATTACAAATTTGTTATTATTATCTTTGAAAACAAACAAAAAAAATTGCATTTACAACTTATAAAAATTGATTCTAGTAAAGGAAATGTTTTTTTTTTGCTTTAGAAACAAAAAAAATTGTATTTAAAAATCATATAATCTAATAATAAAAAATTTAAATTATGTGTCCAAGGGGTTGAACTTAACTGGTTAAAACACTGGGTTCTCATTGTGGAGACCCACATTCAATTCCCAATAGGGACATCTAAAGTGAAATTCTAAGTTGTGACTCTTGGCCTTCCATAATGGGGCAGGTCATGGGTCAATCTAATCAAACATAATAATAATAATAATAATTCAAAAAATATTGTGGCTTTGGCCTATTACCTATGAAAAAAAAATAATTAAATAATTTTTTTCTTTGAAAACAAAAAAACTTTGCATTTAAAAATTATAAAGTCTAATAATGATAAAGAAAATTAAATGTTTTCTTTAGTTGACAAATTTACTGACAACCAAATGCACGCCAAATTAAATGACTTTTTTTTAATTTACAAAAGCTTTTACATCCGTCTATGAGTGTAATATGCCTCTCAACATAAAAATAAATTAATATTGCGATGAATGAATTTATTAGAAGTGATTTCCAAACAAATTTTATATATTTCATCTTTATAAACATCATCTTTTACATTTGGATAATGTCTTTCATAATTATACATTTATCATCCTCCTAACTAACCACATGTAATAGACTTAAAATAACTTGCAGTATCATTAAGTTCATCCCCTGAGATTCTATAACTTCTTTTATATTTCTTCTCTTTCTCTAGTCTTGGTTGCTATATTTAGTGTTTTCCAAACTGCGAATATGGGTGGAGACTTTGTTCAAACTAAATCAAAGAAGCATGAAAATATTAAAAATGACTAAGACCTTTGGGAGATCTTGTAGAAGTTCAATTATGCCCCTTATATTCAATTTATGTAAGGGTTTAATCAAACCCTCTCCATGGAATTCATTGTTTTGTGGAAGAAGGGTGTAGTTTAAATTACTGATATTTCTTTCCAGGTCTTGGTACAAACCATTGATATGGCAACAAGTATTACTAACAAACACATGCAATTGGAAAACAAAGAGAAGTGAGACTACAAGGAGGCCATGCAAAAGTTTCTTTAAAAAGGGGAGAAATTTGATTGGCTTCAAAATTGTTACAATTGTGAAGATATTTTAGATGTTTGGGCGAGAGTTGCATAAGTTTTAATCAGGTACATTACCTTGGATTGGTATAAGAGGTTCCATGCCTTATTATTCCCTATTCTAAAACATTTTCATTGTCATTTAAAGCCTAATTCTGATAAGCCCCCCCCCCTCCCTCCACCAATGATTAATCCTTCGACTATTACAAAATAATATGGTCCTCACTCCCACCTTTAACCCTGTAAGGACCTCCTTGATTTCAAATTAACATTATTCATACAACACACATAGAGAAACATAAATTAATGCCACATGTTCAAATATACAAAATCAAAGACAAGAAATTACATTTCAATATAAAGATTTTGTGTTTAAGCCAATAACATAAACATAAGGAAAACATATTCCTTCACAAAAGACCATAAGGTTGAATGCAATGAAAGCATAATGTGAAAATCATGAAAACCATCATGACAGAAACTTATGACATCTATTTCCCGTGAGCACACCATGAGTATAACTTTGCATAGTGCATTTTTAGCCTACCAAAAAGTAGTTACACTTCTCTGAAATCTTTCATGACACGCAAGATCTAGCATGAGGAAGACTACCAATGCAAATCTAGCAAGAGTAATTAAATTTTGTGGAGCATGATATATCCATATTTCAACAATAATTTAATGATATCATGGGCACACGATGCATGTACAACATGCATATGAAGAAAAAAGAAACAACTCTTGCTTAACTATCATAAATCATTTCAAGATCTTGGCTCCATCTTAAATGCATTTATTCCAAGTGGTAAGCATAACATGAAAGTATCTCAAACATGGAGAAAATATAAGAATGCATTCATCCATACATAAGTTACATGAATAAAAAGAGTAGACAACAACACATATGAATATTTGAAAACAACTTCATTCTTAATTGTTATATAAGATAGCCAAATTATCTATTCATGAATCAACAAGGAATATGGCATTATGCAATGATAAGTATTAACCATAATCTTTCCAATTTAATGCAAGATAGATGTATAGTTTTAGGATTCACCCCCTTAATATCCAATCTAAGCAGTCAATGGAGATTACAATAGGTGTTGCCACTAAGTCAACTAGGACCATGGTCAAGGCAAAAATGGAGTCCTATACTACTTCATTGGGCAAAGGTTTGATGAAAAGGTTGTCTTTCTATGAGAAGATTAAAAAGTTAGCAAGGATTCGCATTGATTTGTGTCTTCTATGCATGGTGTTAGTTTCTTGGTGTCGGTCATTTTTTGGGTTTGTGTTCTATTGCTTTTTGTTGGTTTGGCTGGTTTAGCATTTTGTTGTTTTTTGTTGGTCTTGCTTAGTTCTGTTTCTTTTTGTGTCAACGAGTCATCATGTTCGGTGTCCTCAGTCCTTATGAGACCCTTGTTCTCTACCGTGTGGTTGCTATGTAAGCGTTTAGGCCCTTCCCTCTTTATCTAACCAGATTAAATTTGATCCAAATGCAATTTATGATGCCTTAATGGATTAGAAAAGTTCATAAATCTAAAATCTCTTTTTCAAAGTGCTCTTGAAATTGAAAGGTAGAGAAAATTGAACATATGACTTAATTTTGATATTAGATTAAATCATACAATATAATTTAAAATTATATATATATATATAAACTAATATATAAACTAATCTACGTTAAAATAATATATAATAAAATTAACTCATAAATTTTATGTAAAAGTCAAATTTATGCTAAATAAATAAAACTGAATACAACAACCATATATGCATATCATGTATTTAAATTAACAGAAACAAAGATGTAAAAGCAGAGAGTATACACTTTTAAGAAAGAGGTAGTAACAATAACTCTGAAACATGTAAATTATAACAGATTATGTTTGATTTGAGCGCACCTATTAGACTGATTTTTGAAGATTGGATATGTCGAAAACTATAAACATCTTCAAAGCATCCTATCCTTCAAGAAAGCGATATTCTTGTTTACGATCAGACACTATAATCAGAGCTATAGACGACTTTAAATGAAAAACTATAAGCAAGATAAATACAACACGTATTTATTTATAATTTAAAATATCTAGGAATCTTCTGTCGCTGAAATTGTTTTGGTACGTACATTTTCTCTAGCTAACTTGAGCTGTAGAGCAGAAATTGACATACAGGTAAATACTCTCGATCCCCATATCACTATAAAATTCAACTTGCCTTGAAAAAGCTGAAAGATGAGAAAGACGTCTGTTATATATTAATGACGTGACAAATTAGAGGACCGACTTAAACATTATGAGAAAAATGCTATGATATATCTTGGTGGTATTCATAAGCTGGATTTGGCTTCGTCACTATGTACAGTTATGCCACAAAATGAAGTTTTTCATTTCTCTAATTAGTAAACATTTTAAGTAATTGGTTCCTTACCAAATGTCTATAAGTGCCCTATTGTTGCGTATGTGGGGTAACCGACGTGGATATTTGATGCACAGATATAGACATACTGTAAGAGTTGTGTCTGACCAGAACATTTATGTTAGTCTTCTTAAATCACGTCTATATTCCTGTCAACTGGAGTGGAGGAATGTGCGCAGATATAGACATACTTTAAATCTGTTTCTCTTTTATAAATTCAATTTTGTCTTCATCATTCTCTTTCAAGTCAGCATGAAATTAAAAAAATCTTGCCCATTGTCAAACTGAAAGCAATGGAAAAAGGGTGATTCGCAAATGACGTTCTTTGTCCAAACATTGAATAATTATCAAGCCATTCTTTCCTAAAAAGCTGGCATGTTTTCGCGTCAGCTCAGCAAGGGAATTTAAGCACGCAACTTAGTTGTTTTCAATCTAAATAACTTTAGATATTGGAGTGTACATTGTCAACATTTTGTGAACAAAAGTCGTTACAGCTGGCATCTCACATCATTTAGGGTATGGGAGCACAAAATCAAATTGTCTTGAACCTCAACTTTGGTCTGTTCATAAAAGCAATAGGATTCTCAAGCATACGCTGCTTCGAAGTTTTAGAAGATGGACTACCAGATTCCTCTTCACTGCAGGGTAATTCCCAAAGATATTCAAAATGAGGAGATGATTTCCATACCCTTCGAAGATTGTACCGGGGAGCAATCAAAGCCTTCATGTGATCCTGACTTTCGTGCTTTGCAATCTGCAATGGAGCCCATCTCTTCTGTACGTTATTCGAGGGATTGCAATGGCCAACACTCATCAGAAAGTACTACAAGTAAGTCGTATAAAGAACAAGAGTTGAGTAAAGGTAAATCTTACTCAGGCTTGCACAGACTATCATTTCCGGAAAGACAAACCTCCTTTAGCTGGCCTTCGTCACCTAGACATAAAATTAGTGGAAAAGATGTACCTTCGTTAGATAATTTATACACCTACAAACGTTGTTTATCCATCCAAGAGGTAAGTTGTCTGCATAAAGTCTATTTTAAGCTATTAAATAAAGCTCCACTTATGTATATGATGCCATTTTTAACTGTTCGTCGTGGGGTTTAAAAAAAACACAGGAGCAAATGGATTCGAGATCTCAGAGCAAATTACCCTTTCTGCTACGAATTCATTCGGGACATTTTCACATATGCCTTGGCCTCTGCAGTCAAACGGTTCTCTGGAAAACTCTAGAGGAGAACCCCTTGTCGTTTATTCGTTTTCCGTTCAAAATCCCCAGTCACTTCACGTTTGGGCTGTGGTTGCTTGCTCTGTTAGGGTTTCTTGTAATATCCGGAGCCTACCTATTAAAATGTGTGTATCACTTCGAGACTGTTCGCATGGAGTATTTCGATCGTGTGAGAGTGAATTACTTCTTTGTACCGTGGATCGCAGGCATGATGCTAAGGCTTGGGCTTCCTTCTAATATAGCTTCTGACAATGTGCACCCTATGGTATGTTGTATATTTATGGTTCCCATCGCCGTCCTAGAGCTCAAAATCTACGGCCAGTGGTTCACCAAAGGAAAGAGGTCTCTGGCTCGAGTCGCAAATCCTTCCACCCATTTGTCCGTAATCGGAAATTTCATGATTGCCCGAATCGCAACAAAAGTAGGTTGGAAGGAAATTGCATTCTTCTTCTTTACTGTGGGATTAATTCATTATGCGGTTGTGTTCATAACTCTTTACCAGAGACTGTCCTCAGATATCACGGTTTCCAGAAAAATATGTCCAGTGTTCTTTCTGTTTATTGCAGCTCCAAGCTCCGCAAGCGTAGCGTGGGAAGCAATATCAGGATCCTTCGATACGTTCTCCAAGATGCTGTTTTTTCTCTCACTTTTCTTGTGTTCGGCCTTGGTGAGTATCGTCAGACATCAGAATTCATAACTGCAAATGAATTCTCTTTAAGTTATTGAATTCTAATAGTAAGCATGCTGACTTTCTTTACCTTATCTTTATCAGATAATGAGAATGATTTCTTCCGCGACAGCATACGGAGGTTTTCAATGATCTGGTGGGCATGTGCATACCCAATTACGACAACGTCAGTGGCGGCACTAAGATATGCAGAGAGCGTGAAGCATCCCATTGCTCGTACATTGGCTTACGCTCTCTCTTCGGTCGCCATGGTAATGATATTAATTCTTGCACTGTTAACTATTGTTAGCATGGTAGTGGCTAGGGACCACCTGTTTCCCAATGACACCGTCATTATCATTTGCTCCGAGACGCAGAGAAAAGTTCTGTTGCGAGCTAAAAGATCTCGTGTTTCTTTAATGCATTCTACTATATGATTTATAATAGGCACCGTTGCTTTAATAATTTCTGATCTACTCGAACGAAACTTTTTCTTCAAACAACTTGTTCAGTAGACGTCCTGTCTAGGTCGACACGATAATCTTTTTATGAAAACAATTGTACATAAAAATTCATTATGTTTGTTCTGAACGAAAATTTAGGTCTGACTTCGTTTGGATGTGGGTCATCCGAAGATTGCTACGCTCATGCATCTATGAAAGGACAGATTCGACTCTTTCACTTACCTGTGCGAGTATCCAATTAACTGACAATTTTTTTTTTCAATCGACTATTGTTGTAGAATATTTTAATTCCGTATAAATGCACAGCAAAAAGGGACGTCGTAAGAGTCCAACCATAATCTATAGTTCGACTAACTTCGCTGAGAGTCGTGAGTAATCACGTTATCTTGTGAAGATGTGAACGAATTCCAAATTTAGAAGCATTGAACGAAAACGTGTATATTTCAACAACCACAAAGCAGAAGTGGATACAGTGGGTCCATATGGTCACTATCTGTTTGATCTATGACATGGTAGAAGCCTGAGATAAAATATCACTCGACGCATTTTATCTTCTCCTTTAATCCTCTTTTAACATTTAAATGACTAAAAATATATATAAAAAGCTTTATTCAGAAGTTTTTCTTCATATTTGATTTTTTATAATTAAACTACTCGATAGAGTCCCCTTTCATTCATAATAGGAACATGTACATTGCAATCATGTAAAGATAATTTTATTACATAATATCAAGTAGTCTATAATGTCAGATATCCTATTAAATAATGAGTTTGCTAATCACAAAGACCTGCTCAAAATGGTCAAGTTTGAAATACAGGCATTAACATTACTTTTACAACTCCTAATCTCTACTAAAACCATTTCTAATGTTGTTTGTTCCATCTTTGAAATGGGAATTAAGGAGCATATTTAGTTTTTCCTCATAATTAATGGTTTATAAATTACAATATTTATTAATAAAATCATAATGAAGTAGTAAGTTAAATAAATGTTATTATATTTTTTTGGGGTAGTTGCTCATAGTATTTAAATTAAAGTAATATTGAAATGAATGATTTTATAAGTGAGATCGATATTTTCTTTTAAATATTTCAGTTTTATTAACATCTTCTAAGATATTGGTTCCACAACCTCCCCGACCTAGGATGGTTGAAGTTAAATTTTGATGGGTCTTCTAAGGGGAACTTGGGTTGGGTGACAGGGGGTGGTGTGATAAGAGATTCAGAGAGGAAAGTGGTGGCATCCTAGGTGGTAAACTTGGGTACTCAAACTTCCAACATGGTCGAGATGATGGTGTCCTTTATCGACATCTCCATTGCTAAGAAGAATAAAGGCTGAAAAATAATCATAGAAAGAGACTCGAAGAATGTAATCATGGTGTCACAAGGAACAACCATATTTGGATGGTAAGGAGAAAATATCATTTCAAAGTATCTTCATGTCACCTCCACACTTGACCACGTTGCATTTCAATAAATTTTAAGAGAGGGTAATAAGAATCCTGACAGGCTTCCCAACCTGGGCCCCTTCACCAATGGCATTAAATTTTGGACAAATCTACACGAACTTCTTCACGAAATACGTGCCATGTTAAATGAGTGCAACTAAATCTATGGAAACTAAAGATTTGAAAATCATCTTTTTATTTGACTTTCTCTCTATGGTGTACTTCTATCATATCTCAAGGTGGATTGATGCTATTAATGGTAAGGAAAGTATTTTTTCTTTTATCGCTTCTGAAAGGGATTTATTCTATCCTAGTTTGTGTGAAACTGCTTTGGCTCTTGGTGCTAGGTTTTCAGTGGGTAGGAAGGGAGGAGACTTAATCCAAACCGAACCTGATACCTATGTTAAATTCAAAGAGAATGATGCCCTATGGGAGAAAGTGATTGAAGGAAATCTTGCCAATTATGTGCAGGGTATGAAGGGCTTTGATCCTTTGATTTTTGATCAATTCGCCTAGTCCTAAAAGAATGGCTTCATTCAAGTTGGGAAGGAAAAAATTTCAATGTCGATGGAGACTATAGCAGTAGTGATACGATTGCCTATTGAGGGAAAGATCTGCTAGAACAAGCCCAAAGGGAATTACAAGGAAGATTTTAAAAGATTTGTGGGCCCAAGGGAGAAGGTGACCTACCTCCAAAGAGGCTTTAAGATAGACTACCTACCTAGGTTTTGGAAGGATGCGGTAGTGCTTTAGATGAAGTTCTTCTCTCTGGGTGGGCACTTCAAGCCGCTTCATTCTCAATTGTTCCTGATGCTCAATCACCTTCAACATGGGGTAACGATGAATTTTCCCTTCTGAATTTTCACCTCTATATCCTAGTTTGTTAAGGTTGCTAAATCTAAGGGTTCCCTTCCCCTACATCAAGGCCTCATCTTGTGTCTCTATAAGTTACATTTGAGTCTAATCCCTTCTAGTGGCCCTAATATTAAGCTTCTTGACTTGGGTTCTGGTTAATCAATCTGTGGACCTTTCTTCTCCAAAACCCCATAAGGTGCCCACCTAGGTTAATCCCTCTCAAAATTATAAAATTAAGACTCTTCTAGGTCCCCCATTTGGTGAAAGCTCTATTAAGAAAATAGTCATTGTCAAAGAGGAGTTAGACGATACAACCTCTTCTTGGTCTACTAGGTCAGATTAGACTCTAGTCAATATTGTCAATAAAGAGGCTAATCCTCTGTCCACCCATTCCCCCAATGATTCTCCTAAGTCCTCTTTTCGGAGTGCCTTGTTTAAGGAGGGATTTTTTCGTCTTTGCAAATAAGGTGAATAAACTTTGCAAGGGATTTAATAAGCATGGAAATACCATCTACTGGCTTTTGGGTCAGTTTGACGTGGTGAAAAAGAAATTTAATAGGCTCGAAGCTATTCTCAAGGGGAGGCTAGATCCTCTAGTTGGGTGGATGATGAGAAGCAATAGAGGGTGTGGATGGTGGTGAGGAAATTTGCTAGGATAATTTAGAAATGGGAAGTGATGGACAAATTTGTTAAAGAGGTCACAAAGAAATGGTCAAACAAAAAGTACAAAGGACTTAACTACTATGGTGGAGTTTCTCCAATAAATCTGCTTCTATCCATGATATTCAAGAGAAAATTGCAAGGAGGTGGGAAAATAAAAGAAGACACCTTGAGTCCTTGGCAACTGCAAGGTTGGAAGTGTCTGTCACAATGGTGAAAGCCACACAGGACTCCTCAGTTATTTCATCTGGGATAGATTCCACAAAAAATCTCTATGTAAGAAAAAATGAAAATATATCTATTTGGAAAGGAAGTTGGAGTTCTCTCCCACTCGGTATGCCACTAGTTCATGCTTTTGGTGAGAGAGTGTTTAGTTTTGTTGGTTTGTTTGTGTTTCTAGCTCCTAGTTCTATTTTTTGGGTTTTTTTTGTCTATGGTTCTACTGGGTCCATCTTTACAGTATTTTTTTATTCATGGGTTCTCACTCCTTATAAGTCCCTGATTTTGTTTTATTTTTCTATAATTTTGTAAGGTTCAATCCTCTCCTAGATTAATATTTTGAAAACATCTTCTAAGATATTATCATGTTTCATCCTTAGAAAAATATCTTTCAAAAAGTTCTAGTGCTTATTTTGTGTGATCGTTACCTATATGATGTTTTAGTATTTCACTTTATAAAAGGTTCTACTTGACTCATGTGAGTGATGCCTCTCTAAAAGTTCAAAAACTTAACCCAAGTATGAAGATCACTTCTTAGAAAGTTTTGATACAACCTTTGTGAGCATTATTTATAAGAAAATTTTGATACTTTATTTTTGTGAGAATCATCCTCCTAGATGTTTCAATATTTAGCCACATAATCATCATCTAGATGGAATCAATGTTAAGAAATTATGTTACTTCCTTCCTTAAATATCATCTAAATGTAATTAATGTTAATAAATTATGTTACTTCCTTCCTTGAATATTACCTAAGGATAATAAGTGTTAACTAAGCCATTCACAGTTATGACAAAAAGATTTTTAACAACTATCTATCTATACAATAGATGTTAAAAAAATAAACTTAAAAAAGTATGAGCCAAATCACAAAAAACATCGTGTAATTGAAAAATAAAAAATAAAACATTATGATTAAAATGTCTCTATAGAAACCTACACCCCAATATCATGTCAATATAAACATACTTGAAGAATCAATAAACCATAAAGAGAGATCATCTCCAAATCAAAACCATGTAATGTGTCCTTCTATAACACCAATGTGCTATATCTATGATGTATGATATTTCCTTCATAAAACCAAAAATTAAAATCCTTCACAAAAGCCAGCAATTCTACTCAAAGGTAAAAATATATTGTAATAATTAATATACTAACTAGGATGTAAGCTTCTCAAGATAAAGAAATATCAAGCCAAACATTCATTCAAAAAACTAGGGTTTAAGATCAAAACAATCTATTACAATCCTCAAATGTATCATAGTAATGTCAAGCTCATACTGTTAAGGAGGAAAAGGAAAAATAAATCATACCAAGTAATCATCAAATAATCCCTCTAAAAATAACATCGATATATCAAGGCTCATTCCCCTAAGAAAATAAATTATCAAACAAAATACATCTATAAACAAGGTGAGAAATACATATCAAACAGATCACAACTAAGAGATTTAAGTGTTTGAAATTATATTTATCCCTAAACATATGTCAAGCCACAATGATTATTTCAAATTATATACTTGATGGTAAATGGGATTCACGGTAATATATAAAGGTTATTTAAGGATGGGCTATTAAAGTCAAAATACTCCATTTAATTGAATGGCCATTTATAAACTTATAAATGAAAGAAAACTACTTGTAATTATAAATGAAAGAAAACTACTTGTAATTATAAACTTGGTAGAAATAAAACTATTTATGTAGTCCTCCCACCTCTATAACGACTTCCTAATCATTACATGATACTTAGATGGTTAGATGCCAGTATATAATGAATAGTTGCAAAAATCCTTAAGTTTTTAATGATACTTCTAGAAATGATGCTAAATAGAACTATGGTTGCTCTTGTAAGGAACCTACAAGAAAAAGAGAAAAGATATACATATAACACAAATTACGGAGAGCATAATGATTTGTATTATCTTTATAGCACCATGTTAAGAGAAAAACACCTCATGTAAAGTATACTCCAATTAATATTTTCCAAGTTGTTTTCTACTTGGGAACTTATTATAATTTGTGTGTATATATGATAAACAAAAACTATAATACCAGGCATATGGAATAAATACATTAACAAGTGGGGTAAATTACAAAGGATATGCACCCACACATATATTTACTATTTACTAATGGTGAATTGAAAAATATATATACCCATTGGAGCTAGATAATATACAAAAATAATGTCTCTAACAAAACTCTGAAACTAAAAACTTTGACGAACCATGAAAAATATGTAATCTTTTAGAAATATTTTATTTAAATGCACTTATACATTCTTACCTCCAAACCCTTTTGTTAGTATGAAAGGGGGTATTTTACCTAGCTAGTTGATTACATTGGTCCTCTTCATACATGCTTCTTAAGATTAGTTAGGGTACCATAGGATAGTTATCACTTTATGTCTCAATTAATATGATTAAGAAACATGTCATAATATTATGAAAGCCTATTTTCACCTTGTCCTATATTACCAAGGTCTCTCCTTTGCAAGCTCATATATCCATTATAATCTATCATTTATATCCTTTGATAGAATGGTGTTCTTATTTCATATCTAATCTCTCTTTTTCTTTTATGATGTTCCTAGATCTTGGGTAGCTATAATCTTTAGCCAAACCCTACATGGTATAGAGCATTCTATACAAATTATTACATTATATTAGAGCTTGTGAGATTAATTCTTGTTAATTAAATTGGGAGATCTAGGTTGTAAATATTGGTAGATCTTAAAAAGTTTAAAATTCTCTTTTATTGCACCAAATGATGATTTGAATAATAAGAAAATCTTGATATATCCTAGATTTGGGGGTTTCTTCTTTGTGTCTTTATACTATAGGTAAAATCTAGAGATTTGTGGTATATATTTAATCTCAATATTTAGTTCAAAAGGTTTAGGAAAGTCATTTTCTCTTTTTATTTCTTCCAAAATAAACATCTAAGGTAAGATCTATGAAGTTTTGAAGTTGGTAGGTCACTGCTAGATCTAAAAAGTAGCTACATTTTTTGGGTCAAATCTAACCCTTCCATTGTGTGTAGAAGATCCAAGAACCCTAAGATTGACTATTAATTAATATAAATTAAATCACTTCATCAAAATCTTGAAGAAAAAAGGGTCATGACTATCATTAATGTTTGTGTAGGGTCATATGTGTTAAAAAAAGTTGAATTATCAGGGTAAATAAATTTTTTGGTTTCTTATTAAATATTTTTGAAAATATATATTAATTTTTTTTTTATCTCTATGTAGGCACTAAGTATGGTAGGGTACCATAGCCACCGTAATGTGCCACATGGTGCTCTCACATTTTCAAAATATTTTCTATGTTAGACCTTCTAGTGCTAAAATATTTACCTATAACTTTATCAAGCAAGGTTTGGTGATGAGGAGAGGATTGAAAAAATAATAATTTGAAGGTTTCATTGTTGGAGTAGTTGATGGATGCACCATTCCATGCAATTGAGTAGTTGAGAAACTCAATATCACTCTGGGAGACCATAAATACAATTATTTCTATGCAATTATGTTCGGAGATACTAATATACTTCTTGGATTACAATAGTTGTATTCTCTATGAGAGTATTCAAATAACTACACAAATATGGAACCTAAGTTCATAGTAGATGGAAAGAATACATTCCTTAGAGGGATCTCAAGTGGAGCTGCATACGTGGTGGTGGAAAAATAATGTATAGAATCTTCCATAAGTGTTAAACAATATAGGCATTAAATTTTTTGATTCTCCATTGTAATTCCCCATCATGCAAGAAAGTTGTGCATCATGTTGATATTTAGGAAATTGTAAATAAGAATTGTGTAGTTTTTAGCATGGCAAGCATCAAAGACTACCACTAGATATAGGGTTTCAACATGATATATAATTAAAAGAAGGGGATAAACCTATTATCAATATACCATACTATCATCCAAGATGGTATAAAGAGGAGATGGGGAATGATATCAAAGAGCCTTTTGACCAGGTGGGATTCATAAGACCTATCTTAATTCCAATTACATCATTCATAGTTCTTGTGAAGATAGATGGAACTATGAGGATGCATATTAAAAATAGAGCCTTTAAGAAGAAGTCAATCAAAAATAGATATGTTATTCTAAAGATACATGATCTCATTGATAAATTTCATCGATTTATATGTACTTTCCCAAGATTAATGTAACATTAGGATACTATCAAACTAACATGAGGGACAAAGATGTTCTAAAGACAAATTTCTAGTGCCATTATGAAAAGATTTCTTAGAATATATTGTTGTAAAGTGGAAAATTGAACCCTAGTGACTCCCCACCTAGGAGAGAGAAAGGAAGTCACTAGAATGATTTTCAATTGGGAGAAACTTTACATTCAAAAGAGGGGCTTGAATCCACTAGATCCAAATCAAAGGGGAACAAGGATATGGAATTCAAGTGGATGGCAAGGGTTGGAAAGTGATTTACCCTCTTTTGTAAATAGATATGTTGACTTGTTGACTATGTAGAAAAGAGAGATAAAATGGATGAAATGAGGAGCTAGCAGTTCAAGATAGCACTGTAATTTTAGATTTGATATATTTAGACTGATACAGATCTGCCCTGCAAATTTGGAGAAAATTTGTTGGGACCATGTTGAAAGTGCACATGGTCCTCTGAAAAATCCGTGTGCTGAAAAGGGTTTTTCCATCTTTGTAAATAGAGTCTAGACTTGCAATTATAGTTGCACACCTATAACCTACACCTTAAAAAGAAGAAAGAAGGGTTGTGGATAGGGGTTTTCCTCAATGAAACCCTGGTTGATGAATCAACCTTGAAAGAAAGTAATTGCAAATGGTTATATGTAAATGATAGAAATATATACCTTGTAGATCTACAATTGATTGATGGTGATATCTTTGCTTCTTGAATGTAATCACAAATGTTGTATGCAATGGCATGTAACATGACAAAACCCTAATACACACACATGCTTACAAAATTAATGTTGTAATGTTGCTCCAATAGATGAATGAAGAAGGCACATGAAGAAGAAGACTTGATGAATGCTTGAAGACTTGAACACTTGATGAAGACCTTCGCTTGAATTTCACCTATCATGTATATTTATGTATATCATGTAATCCTCCTATATGCAAATGAGAAGATTAAGTTCCTTTTATACATGCCTTGGAGAATTAATTCACCTCACCAAGGGCCGACATTGAGGAGATTTGAAATAAATGCAGATAGGGCTAGAGGGACCTATCTTGGGGCACCCTAAGAGGGGGGGACATGGGCACCATGCCCCTGTCCTGCCCTATCTTGGGGCCTGGAAAAAGTCCTGAGGTAGTCTCAGGGCTAAAATGGGAGGAACTCGGGGTGAAGGTGCAGAGAGGGGTCTCGACTGAGAGAGGAGATGTTTTCACCTAGGGGAGGACCGAGAATGTGGTCTAAATTGTGAGGGTCACAATTTTAGGACACTACATTTAGCCCCCACTTTAGTGGGAGTATGGATTATGCCAATACTGCCAATAAAGTAGAAGAAAGAGACTTGAAGATGAGAGAGGTAGAGCAATACCAAAAGGAGTATAAGACATCGCTAATCTTGAGGAACAAACCCACCAATCTTAGGATCTTAACTCACTCAAACATATGCAAGAGCACACAAAACAAAAAGAACAAGCCCAGATAAAATAAGACAAAGCACAAAAGACATTTGACAACAAGTAAACACAAGACCACACATCAACTAGCCAAAGAGACCTTGATACAAACATCTCAGACAACTAACTGAAACAGAAAGACTAGTGCCATCACATAAACACCAATAATCACATAAAAGAGAAAATATTATATCATCCATGAACCATCAATATAAAAACTACGGGTTCATGAGAGGAAGAAGAGAGAGGACATGAATACACAGTTTGGTGACCATGAGAATAAAGGAAAACAAGAGGAAGCCATGGATATCTCTCCCCTAGAATTAGGTGATCCATGGAGAAAAAGGACATGGAAAACTAGCCCCTAGAGTCTGTCTAGGTGATCCATGTAAGGGAGGAAGGTGAGAACACCGTTAGTTCCACTTAACCTTGTGCACATGTGTTCAAGTGAGGTTCGAAGCACCTCATAGGAGTCTATGCCCGAGTATGCTACAACCTATATAAGATGTATAATACAAATGTCAAGAAAGCTGTGACATATCTCTCTCTAAGAGACCGTGCTCTGGTTCCAAGAATAATCACCCTGTATAAAAGAGAAGTGGTAATATCTCTCTCTAAGAGACTATGCTCTAGTTCTGAGAATATCCCATTGTAAAAGGAAAAAGCGGTGACATCTCTCTCTAAGAGGTTGTGCTCTGGTTACAAGAATATGCCACTGTGCAAAAGTAAAGTGGTGACATCTTTCTCTAAGAGGTTATCCTCTGGTTCAAAGAATGACCCATTGTACAAGGAAAACAATTCACAAGACCAATATAGTACAAAAGGAGAAATGTGGGTGCCCCCCCACCTTAAGATGTCAACATTGTTCTATGTTGATTTCTTAAGGAAAGAAGAACAAGGATACCTTCCTTCAACACCAAGAAGATATCCATCATGAAACAATGTCATAAATCCAAGAAAGAGAGGAAATACTCTTCAAGAAAGGGTAAGATAGTTGAAAATAGATATCTTGTTGTGAGTGTAAAGGAGATCCTTGGAGGAGAAGAGATCTTTGCTCAAAAGACATCTACTCGCCAAGAGGAGTTGTCTTAGACAAATATAACATCTTCTAGAACAAAGTATAGAAGATAATAAGAATGTAATCCTTCCTCCTAGTGCTAGGTGAAAGGGATTCTTGATGAAGGTTGACTCACTTTTATCCTGATGTGGATGGGAGAAATTATTATAGTGTACATTACCAAATGTAAAAGAGGTTGTAATCAAGGACTTACACCTCTTGTATAAGAGAGAAACCTTGAGAAAACAATGATTTCATACAAGGAATGACATCAAGTAATGAAACTCACACCATCCACCACATAGGAAAGATTGGACGCTTTGAGAAAGAGAGAGAGAAATCATTGCCTCCCAAATGTAGAGACAATGAGAAGAGCTTACACAATATTCTAGAGAGAGATTAAATATAAAATAGAAATAAATAAAATATAGAGACAATGAGAAGAGCTTACACAATATTCTAAGCTAAAATAGAAAGAAAATCACATATTCCTCAAGAGGGATTAGTCATAAGAACGTACCATTGTAAGAAATGATAATCACATATGAAAAATTTAGCCCCTAAAGGAAATAGAAAGAAAGAGAAAGGAGCAAAATCCTTTCCCCCCAAGTGAGAAGAACAAGTAGAAACATTACACATCTTTTAATGGTAATCATTTTCAAGTGATATACCTTCCTAATGGAATGAATCCTCTCAAGGAAGGGTCATGTACTCCAAGAGAGATCATTCTATTCTAGGGGCATATCATACTTGTAAATAATTGAAACCATAGATGAGGTAAGGTTTCCAAGAGAATGAAAGCAAGAGAAGAAGTCTAATACTCATTAAATATGCTCCTATTCAAGCAAAAATGAAAAACCAAAGAACAATTATATGCTCACATAACCTTATGCAAGAAAGGAGATCTAATAATGAATAATGCATGAAGATAAATTAATGGGAAAAAAGAAGAAGAAGTGAGCCTCATGTTGCTACCCCATTAAGTATTTAAAATTGAACAATACCACCACAAATGATAAAGAGCCCCTATTTAAGTTGGTTAATTATTTCATAGGGTGAAGAGCAACATGAAAAGAAAAGAAGTGCTAAGGCACTATGTTCATGTCAAGGAAGATAGCTAGATCTATTGTAAGAGAAATTTGAGCATGATCATATTGTATTTGAAAAAATTTCCTAAATGCATGACATTTCCCAAGAGAATGTGAATATGAATTATGAAAAATGCAATATTCCTCACCTTTTACTTGTTTAAGATTATTTTTTTGGTTTTTAGGAGGAAAGGAAATAGTTTTATCATATTTCAATCTCCAATAGATTCTCAAAGCTAGTCTTTCAGGATGATAAATATATTTTAATTCTTTTTCTTGACATGGAAGAGAAGAATTATTAGAAGAAGAAGGTTTATCATCTACAATTCTAATTTTACCACTGTCGATGCCATCTTGGATAGATTTTTGAAAATTAGGGCAATCTTCAGCATCATGATCATGGGTTTGGTGAAAGGAGAAAAATGGATGTTTTGAAGAACAAGGATTCTTGTGGGCTCTTTTGATTTTCTTCTTTTGGAGATAGTTCTTAAAATTTTCAAGCCTAAGGAGTTCCTCCTTAGAGAGAGTAGTTTCTCTTCCTAGGCCTTTTATAGTAGCTTGCGTAGGAGGGTTTATAGGGACACAAATTTTTTGTTCAAATTTCCCATTTCGTTATCCTCTAAAACCTTGTTTTGTTATTATATTAAAGCCATGACTATAAGAAAGTTGCAAATGACTAGGTGTGAATAACATCATGAATTTATTTGAAACCTAATGTGTAAGGGGGAATAAAAGGTGTTGTAGATGAAGAAGGAATATCATGTGAAAAGATAACCTTCTTTCCTTGGTCATGCTTATCTATTTTGGGAGATTTGGGATGATCATCTTCATCATCTAAAGGTTCATATTTACTCATCTCTTTGCGGGGGGAAAGATCATGAATAAAATGCATAACATCATCCTCTCTACATATGTTTTGATGTTGAATATAAGTCCTAGCAAAATAAGGAGGCTCTAAAGATGTAAGAATATTGATATTATAATTTTGCCCCCCTTGCTCAGGGGTATGTGTGTTAGACCCAACCGGTGTTGAGAGGGGAGGGGTGAATCAACACTATACCGGTTAATTCAGATTTAACCTTTAATCAAAATTTCTACTCAAACTTAACAATTATCAGAATAAGAAACATGCACACATAAAGTCAATCACACACGAATGCCAAGGTTTATATCGTGGAAACTCAAATGGGAGAAAACCACGGTGTGAGTAGAAACTAAAAAAAACTGCACTCTTCTAGAGTACGCCCAGTGAGGAACCATCCCTGTTAGGAGATTACAAATACATTCTGAGGTTCCACCCGGTTAAGAGATTTTCTTCAAGGCCTGTTAGAACCCTTACCCTATTAGAGGTAACCTTGCTAAAGGACTTAGAATCATCAATTAAGATGTAACCCAGTTAAGAGATTTTACAAAGGAACCTGTTAAAGTCTATCTGGTTAAGGGATTTTACTTTTGTATCTATTGGAAAATAATAGAGAGAATGATCTGCTAAAATAACTAATCTTTGCTTAATCAGATCCAATTTAAGATCTTTTTTTTTACCACCGGTTATGCTTGCTCTGCACTCTATTGGTGCTATTCACTCCTTCTCTACTCTATACACTATTCGATCTCTACACACTCTCTTCACCACTCTTCTATTCACTTAGTAGTTTTTCACTGCTTCTCACCTTGTTGGATCACCTCTCTTCTCGATTGCACTTAGCAATTTTATGATCAAAACTCAATGGTTTTCACTAGAAACCTTTATGCCATATTTTGCCACCACACAAGTGTTGTTTCCTAAATGAGTTCGAGCCTAAAACTTGGTAGATTTTAAATTCAAATCTTTCTACATTTTCTCTGCATGCTCTCCGTCATTCTTGCTAGAAACTCATCCTTATCTGCCACCACAACTCATAATTTTAGCAACTTTTGAGTCATGTTCTGACCCCCCTTTTTTTAATATGAACCAGAAAATCTACACAAATCTTGCCTTAACTAGTTGTTAACTATTGTAAACTTCACTAGTGGTTTGTTTGATGATATCTCTCCTTGACTAACTCACTTTTGGTCCTCGCATCGAACTTACTGGTCACCACTCTGAGATTATTGGTGGAAAGCAACCTTCAATTGTATCACTGGTTCACCGATTTAGTTATTCATCTTTTCCCACCGGTTGTTGATCATCAAGTAGATTGATCACCTGTCTATCCAGAATGTTTTGGCTATACATAAGACTACTCAATTGCAATCTAAGTCACCTCCTGTGACTGTATCATCTTTTCAACTAACAATTTGAGAAACTAATCTCAACACCTATCGAATGCTTGACTGACTGGTCAACTACTCTGTATATCCTTCAACTGATTAGTTCTTCGACCAACACACTGCTTAAGTGTATCAATAATACATATTAGGGAAGCATTGAATCCTCCATACTGATTGCAGCCATGAGTAAACCATTGAGGTTTACCACACCTCCTTGCCTATGAGTTTGGCCTTATTTATCAATAAGTATTTGTCATCAATGAAAATACTAACTGATGAACTGGTTGTGCCAACACCATTAGTTATGCAAATAATATACCCCTTTGGCATTGATGGCAACACTTCAAACTTCTCTTTAGCAGCTAGTCATTTTTGCTTCTGTTGTACCGATCAACTACTCTGATTGATCTTGAGTAATGATCTTACTCCCCCTTTTCACTGGTTTCCTTTCATGATGAACCGATTGTGCCAACAATTACCAATCTCCCCCTTTGATAGCAATGCCAAAGGTGTAGTCTTAGACATCCTATTTCACATACTGCAATGAATTCTCTCCCAAATAGGAGTAGTCCATAATCATCAATCCAAATACATATAATTTTTCAAGAAAATCATACCGGATTGATGTTGTTCCAATCTTCACTCACCTTAGAGTATGGAGGGGAACTACCCTTAGCTTACCTCTGAGATACTCAAAAGTATCCCTTTTTAATGGCTTAGTGAATATCTCTACAACTTGTTCCTTGATTGGCATATATTATAGTCTAACTTCTTTGTCTTGCACCTATTCCCTAAGATAATGATATTTCATATTACAATATGCTTGGTTTTTGAGTGCATTACCAAATTTTTTGATATGTTGATGGTACTTGTATTGTCAGAGTGTATCACCACAGGTTCTATCAACTTTTCTTGGATACCTTCCAAGATTTTCTTAATCTATACTACCTATGTACAATTGATTTCAGCAACCACATAGTCTGCCTCAACTATGGATTGAGAGATGCAATTTTGTTTTTTGCTTGTCCATGACACAATCCTGTCTCAAAGAAAGAATGCACCTCCAATAGTTCTCTTTCTATCATCAATGTTTCCTGCCCAATCTACATTGGTGAAGACACTTAAGTTGAAATCTCACTTATGTGGATACCAGAGACCATACTCATCAGTCCTCTTAAGATATCTAAATATCCTCTTAACCACCACCATATGAGTCTCTTTTAGATTTGTAGAAAATCTAGCAACCAAGCCAACTCCTTGGGCTATATCTAGTCTATTGTGCCCTACATACTGCAACTTACCAATCATAGATTGGTATAATGTCTCATTCACTTCATTAGCCTCGTCATCTTTGGAGATCTTGCAACTTGTAATAATCAAAGTTCCAAAAGGTTTGGAATCTTCCATTCCAGAGGTCTTAAATATTTCCCTTATATATTTGGTCTAGCTAATAAATATACCATTTTTTCCCTGAGATACTTGCAGCTTGATGAAGAATTTTATTTCATCGATCATGGACATTTCAAATTATTTCTTCATCTCTTCTGCAAAACCTCTGCTCATGTCATCATCTCCTCCAAAGATGATGTCATCTACAAAAATATCTGCAATCAGATGTTTTCCTTCTTGTCTAGTCTTTAAATATAAGTTATTGTTGTCACTGGTTCTCATGAACTCTATACTTATCAGGTATGAGCACAACATCTCATACCAAGCTCTTGGTGCTTGTTTTAGCCCATACAGAGCCTTTTTTAGCTTACATACCATATCTCTTCCATCTTTTGAAGCAAATCCTTCTAGTTGCTTAATGTACACTTCTTCCTCTAGAACACCATTCAAGAATGCTGATTTGACATCCATTTGGTAGACCTTGAACTTCCTATAGGTAGCATAAGCAAGCAAGATTCTAACTCCTTCTAGTCTGGCCACCGATGCAAAGGTCTCTCCATAGTGGAAACCTTCTTCTTGTGCATACCCTTTGTAGACTAACCTTTCTTTGTTTCTTACTACTTTACCAGTTTCATCCATTTTGTTTCTAAACACCCACTTCCTACCTATCACATTTTTGTTCTCCGGTCTGGGCACAAGGGTCCAAGTTTTATTTTTCTCAATCTACTCCAGTTCTTCCTCCATATCTTTGGTCCAGTCTTCATCTTTTAGAGCATCCTTTTCTATTTTGGGCTCAATTGTAGAGAGTAGATAGGTACTCTCCCTTGCCTTTCTTCAAGTCAATACTCTTGCATTTTTGTCACCAATAATATTGTTAGCGGGATGATTCTTTCTGACATACCTTGTTTGTACCGGTTCATTTCTTGGAGCTTCTTCTACCAGTTGTGCAGGTTCTACTTCACATGTTTCCTCATTTGCAGCTACATTAGAATTCTCTATAGTAGGTTCGACCGATACAGTGTAATTGAATCATTGGTAGTCCTCTGGTTCACTCTTGTTCTCCTGTTCATTTTTCTCAGAGAACTTGTCTACTTTGACATTTGCACTCTATACAATCTTACTGGTCCTTCTGTTCAAACATCAGTATGATTTACTCTTTGTGGAGTAACCTAATAAGGTTCCTTCATCACTCTTAGGATTGAACTTTCCAAAGAACTCATCCCTCTTGATGTAGCACTTGCTTCCAAATACATTGAAGTAACTCACAATGGGTGAATATCCACACTAAAATTCATAGGAAGTTTTATTTGTCCCCTTCTTCACGTGTATTCGGTTCAAGGTATACACAACAATACTCATTGCTTCTCTCTAGAAGACATGTGGAATATCATTTTGTATCATCAAAGTCCTTGCATAATCAATTAGAGTTTTGTTTCTTCTTTCAGCAACTCCATTCTGCTGAGGTGTTCTGGGTGTAAACATCTCCCTCATAATCCCATGTTCTTCGCAATAATTTATGAACTCTTGAGAGGTGAACTCTTCTCCTCTATCCAATCTAAAACATTTCATATTCTTACTAGTTCCTCTCTCCACTCGAGCCTTGAAAACCTTAAACATATGAAAGCCTTCAGATATTTCTTTCAAGAATACAACCCATATCATTCTTGAGAAATCATCTATGAATAAAAAGAAGTCTTAGTCCCCATAGAATCTCTTAGTTCTCATAGAACCACACAAGTACATATGCACTAATTCTAGCATATTCTCAGATGAATAGGATTTGTTGCTGAAGCTAGATCTGGTCAACTTTCCTAGTTGACATTTTTTACACATAGCATTCTCAGGTTTCATAAAGCCAGGCATACCTCTAACAGACTTCATTTTACTAACCTTTTCTATGCTATCAAAATTTACATGACACAATCTTTTGTGCCACAACCAACTATCTTCTACCTTTACCATTAGGCAACTTCCTACAATGGTGTTTAGGTAGAATAGATTACCTCTAGTTTGTTTACTGGTATCAATCAGACCTCCTAATTTATCACTCATTTTGCATATCCCTTTATCAAACTCTAACAGGTAACCCTTATTGGTAAGTTGTTAAACACTTAACAGACTATACTTTATCCCTTCTACCTAGTAAACATCTTCATAATTGGTTTTATCATTTAGGGCTATAGACCCCTTACCTTTTACTGCATAGGGAGCATCATTGCCAAATCTCACTGATCCTCCATCACAATCCTCCATGCTAAGGAATTTGTTCCTGTCACTAGACATGTGGTGAGTGCAACCACTTTCAATTTCTCATTCTCCACATGGGTTTGAACTAGAGATCAGTGCCATCTCTATTTCCTCTATGATATCTTCCTTTACCACTACAAATGCAATTCCATATCCATCAAATCCTTCTAATTCTTCATTTGTAATTCCTTCTTCTACAAGATAGCACTCCTTCTTTCTCTTCTCTTTGTATCTTCTAGAGTTATCCTTCCTATCATTGTCAGGACATCTTGATGCAATATGACCTATTTTATTGCAAGAGAAACACTTCACGGGTAGGTTACCTTTGTACTTTCCTTTTCCTCTTGGCAACCTTCTTGCTATTATAGCTTCAAGCTCATCTTTTTCTTGTTCTTTAGATAACAGGTTCTCATGTTCATAAGAATGACCGGTTCTTGTAGTAGAACTGCTTCCGGTTTCTTTTCTTCTCCTTGTTGGTGCAAGTGTCAAGGAATCTTTGAAGGCAGCATCAATCTTTGGCATATTGTTATCATAGTTGCTCAGTTCAAAGGAAATCAACTTATTGATCAGGGAGTCAAGTATTACCTTAATTGTTCCCAAAGATCTAAGCTCTTGGATTACAGAAACCCTTATGGCATATTGTGGTAGCAAGGCTCTCAAGATTTTGCTGACCACATCATCAACTTCAAGTTTTCGTCCAACACTTTTGATGGAATTTAACTCATCCTCTATTCTTTTATTTAATTGTTCTATATTTACTCCTTCTTGCATCCTCATCATCAAATTTGCCTCTTAAGCTGTCCATCTTAGCCTTCTGTACATGAGGATCTCCTCCATAAATAGTCTTCAACTTATTCCACATCTCATAGGTTGTTTTTCAGATCATGAACCTTGGCATACTTGTTATTAGATAGAGTACTAGAAATCACATCCATAGTTGTGATGTTATCTTGCCTCTCTTTGATCTGATCTGTAGTGAGAACCCTTGTAGGTTCATTGTACTCTATGCTTACATGATTCCAGTATTGATCTCCTAGGGTTATTAGGTAGAGCTTCATTCTGCCACACAATAATGTGTAATTATCTTTAGAGAACTTGGGGCCTTCCTTTCGCATCATCTTGGATCTTTCCTTAAGTTGTTAAGCTCTTCTGAATCTAAGGACCAAGGCTTCGATACAAATTGTTAGACACAACCGATGTTGAGAGGGCACCAATTCGGTGCCTATCACATTTTTGTTCTTCTGATTGGGCACAAGGGTCCAAGTTTCATTTTTCTCAATCTTCTCTAGTTCTTCCTCCATAGTTTTAATCCATTATTCATCTTTAAGAGTCTCCTTTTCTATTTTGGGCTCAATTATAGAGAGCGAACAGGTACTCTCATTTTTCTTCTAGTCAATACTCTTGCATTTTTGTTACATATAATATTGTTAGCAGGATGATTGTTTCTGACATACCTTGGTTGTACCAATTCATTTCTTGGAGCTTCTTCTACTGGTTGTGTGGGTTCTACTTCACATCTTTCCTCATTTGTAGCTACATTAGAATTCTTTGTAGTAGGTTTGACTAATACACTATAATCGGATCCTTGGTAATCCTCTGGTTCACTCTTGTTGTCATGTTCACTTTTCTCAAAGAAATCATCTACTCTGACATTTGCACTCTACACAATCTTACTAGTCCTTTTGTTTAAACATCGGTATGCTTTACTCTTTGTGGAGTAACCTAAGAAGGTTCCTTCATCACTCTTGATGTAGCACCCTTTTCCAAATACATTGAAGTAACTAACATTGGGTGAGTATCCACACCATAATTCATAGGGAGACTTATTTGTCCCCTTCTTCACCTATATCCGGTTCAAGGTATACACATTGGTACTCACTGCTTCTCTCTAGAAGACATGTGGAATATCCTTTTGTATCAACATAGTCCATGCACAATCAATTAGAGTTTTGTTTCTTCTTTCAGCAACTCCATTCTCTTGGGGTGTTCTAGGTGCAGACATCTGCCTCATAATCCCATGTTCTTCACAGTAATTTATGAACTCTTGAGAGGTGAACTCTCCTCCTCTATCTGATCTCAAACATTTCAGATTCTTACCAGTTCCTCTCTCCACTCGAGCCTTGAAAACCACAAACATATGAAAGGATTCAGATTTTTCTTTCAATAATATAACCCACATCATTCTTGAGAAATCATCTATGAATAACATGAAGTCCCAGTCCCAATAGAAACTCTTAGTTCTCATAGGACCACACAAGTATGCATACACTAAGTCCAGCACATTTTCAAATGAATAGGATTTTCTACTGAAGCTAGATCCGGTCAACTTTCCTAGTTGACATTATTTACACATAACATTCTCAAGTTTCATTATATCAGGCATACCTTTGACAGACTTCATTTTACTAACCTTTTCTATGCTATCAAAATTTACAAGACATAATCTTTTGTGTCACATCCAACTATCTTCTACCTTTACCATTAGGTAACTTCCTTTAGTGGTTTCTAGGTATAATAGATTACCTCTAGTTTGTTTACCGACTATACTTTATCCCTTCTACCTAGTAAACATCTTCATAATTTGTTTTATCATTTATGGCTATAGATCCCTTACCTTTTACTACACAGGTAGCATCATTGTCGAATCTCAACAATCATCCCTTACAATCCTCCATGATAAGGAATTTTTTCCTATCAGTGGTCATGTGGTGAGTGCAAGAAATATCGATTACCTAGTCTCCACATAGGTTTGAACTATAGATCAGTGTCATCGCTCTTTCCTCTGTGCTATCTTCCTTTACCACTACAAATGTAATTCCATCTCCATCAGATCCTTTTGATTCTTCATCTGTAACTCCTTCTTTTGCAAGATAGCACTCCTTCTTTCTCTTCTCTTTGTATCTTCCAGAGTTATCCGTCATATCATTGTCAAGACATCTTGATACAATATGACCCATTTTATTGCAAGAGAAACACTTCAGGGGTAGTTTACCTTTGCAGTTTCCTTTTTCTCTTGGAAGCCTTCTTTCTATTATATCTTCAAGCTCATTGTGTTCCTATTCTTCAGATAACAGGTTTCCATGTTATCTCATCCTTTATTCTTTTGTTGTATTCTTCTATATTTTCTCCTTCTTGCATCCTCATCATCAAATTTTCCTCTTAAACTATCCATCTTAGCCTTTTGTATATGAGGATCTCCTCCATAAATTGTCTTCAACTTATTCTGCATCTCATAGGTTGTTTTTTAGATCTTGAACCTTAGCATACACATTATCAGATAGAGTACTGCCAATCACATCCATAGTTGTGATGTTATCTTGCCTCTCTTTGATTTGATCTGCAATGAGAACCCTTGTAGTTTTATTGTACTCTATGCTTACATGATTCCAATATTGATCTCCTAGGGTTCTTAGGTAGAGCTTAAATCTACCACACCATAATGTGTAATTCTCCTTAGAGAACTTGGGGCCTTCCTTTCGAATCATCATGGATCTTTCATTAAGCTATTGATCTCTTCTGAATCTAAGCACCAAGGCTCTGATACCAATTATTAGACCCAACCAGTGCTGAGAGGGGAGTGGTGAATCAACACTATACCGATTAATTCATATTTAACCTTTAATCAAAGTTTATAATCAAAATTAATACTTATGAGAATAAGAAGCATTAATAAGAAACATGCACACATAAATTCAATCACACATGAACACCAAGGTTTATCTCATGGAAACCCAAATGGGAGAAAACCATGGTGTGAGTAAAAATTCACAAAATTTGCACTCTTCTAAAGTACGCCTGGTGAGGAGCCATCCCTATTAGAAGATTATAAAGACACTATTAGGTGCCACTTGATTAAGGGATTTTCTTCAAGGCCTATTAGAACCTTTATCATGCTAGAGGTAGCCTTGCTAAAGGACTTAGAATCATCAATTAAGATGTCACCCGATTAAGGGATTTTACAAAGGAACCTATTAAAGTCCATTCGGTTAAGGGATTTTACTATTGTAGCTATTAGAAAACAATAGAGAGAATGGTCTGCTAAAACAACTACTCTTAGCTTAATCAGATCCAATTTAAGTTCTTGGTTTTGACCATCGGTTATGCTTTCTCTGCACTCCTTCTCCACTCTATACAATATTCGATCTCTGCACACTCTCTTCACCACTCTTCTATTCACTTAGTAGTTTTTCATTTCTTCTCACCTTGCGGGATCGCCTTTCTTCTCGATTGCACTTAGCAATTTTATGATCAAAACTCAATGGTTTTCACCAGATATCTTTATAGCATATTTTTCCAACACACAACTGTTGTTTCCTAAATCAGTTCGAGCCTAAAACTTGGCAGATTTGAAATTCAAATTTTCCCACATTTTCTCTACGTGCACTCCATCATTCTTGCCAGCAACTCATCCTTATCTTCCATCGTAACTCATAATTTTAGGAACTTCTGAGTCTTGTTCTGACCCCTTTTTATTTTTTAATGGGAACTAGAAAATTTGCACAAATCTCGCCTTAACTAGTTATTAACTTCTATAAACTTCACTAGCATTTTGTTTGAGGATATCTCTCCCTGAGTGACTCACCTTTGGTCATCACATCTAGCTTACCGATCACCGCTCTGTGATTCTCAGTGGAAAGCAACCTTCAACATGTATCACTGGTTCATCGGTGTAGTTCTTCATCTTTTGCCACCGGTTGTTGATCATCAAGCAAATTGAGCACATGTCTGACCAGAATGTTTTGGTTATACATAAGATTACTCAACTACAATCTGAGTCACTTCCTATGACTGCATCATCATTTTAACTAACAGTTTGAGGAACTAATCTCTATACCTATCGGATGCTTGACTGACCTGTCAGCTACCCTATATATCCTTCAATTGATTAGTTCTTTAACCAACACACTGCTTAAGTGTATTGACAATGCATATTAGGGAAGCATGGAATCCTCCAAACTGATTGTAGCCATGAGTAAACTATTGAGATTTACCACACCTCCTTGCCTATGAATTTTTCCTTATTCACTGGTAAGTGTTTGTCATCAATGACAATACTAACTGATGAATCAGTTGTACCAACACCATTAGTTATGCCAACAATGTGTTTGAGAAAAAGATGGATCTATATCATTGTCCAATGCTTGTTCTTTTGTAAAGAGATCATTGGTTAGAGTATTAGCTTTCATCTTATTCACACCAGATACCCTAGGAGAGGTACAAGAATTAGAATCTCTAAGATTGGGATCTACAAAAGTCTTAAGGTGATTAATGTATGAAATGCATTTTGTTAATAACCTCACTATAATGCAACAAAAATGATACATGAAAGCTTTGAGATCAATTTGGAAAGGAAATGAATTTGAAACCCTAGCAACACAATGTGACCAAGTGCTATGAATCAAAAGACACATGATTTTAATAAATGTATGTTAAAAACAATGTAATCATATGTGAAATAGAATATACATATAATCCATTGATTGCCATTGAAAGTCACTTAATTAAAATCTCAATTAATTGAGCAAAGATCTAAAATTATGACCTTCTTATGAAAACTAACTTAAAATGTAAGAGTGTGAAAATTTGAATTTGTATTTGACCTTAAGGGGTGCAAAAATTGATAAAGTGCACCAATTTTCTGGATTTAAGCAAAAAAATACAATCAATTTTGACTCCTGAAATTTTGGGAAGAAAGCTAGGGACTGTGTGCAAAGTGTACTCGATCCGACCAACTTTGTTCAAATTTTTTAGGGATAATAGAAATTGTGATTTTATTGTAGAATCCAAAAAAAAAGCCTATTTGGAGATGTCTAGATTGGTCAAATTAGCAGTCAAAGGTGAAAATAGGAGATTCTTAAATATTAGGGTTTTTCTTTTTAACCACTTAATTTTTAGAATTAAAAGACAGATTGGAATTGCAATTTTTAAATAGAACTTAGATCTGAAACAAGCAACTAAAATGCTACACTTCACAAGCTCAATTTTGTCAAAATGAAAAATTAGGGTTTTTATGCAATTAACCTCTAAAATATGCAAAAAGATCAAACTTGGAAATGAAATTTTGAAATTCAAATTATAATTATTTAGATCTAATAAGAAGAAATCGGAATTAGAGTACATAAGATGCCAGGTTCACCAAAATGTAAAGTGGAAAACTGAACCCTAGTGACTCCCCACCTAGGTGAGAGAAAGGAAGTCACTAGGATGATTTTCACTTGGGAGAAAATTTACATTCAAAAGAGGGGCTTGAATCCACTAGATCCAAATCCAAGGGGAACGAGGATATGAATTCCAAGTGGATTGCAAGGGTCGGAAAGTGATTTGCCCTCTTTTGTAAATAGATGTGTTGACTTGTTGACTATGCAGAAAAGAGAGATAAAATGGATGAAATGAGGAGCTACCGGTTCGGGATCATGCTATAATTTTGGATCTGAGATATTCAGACTGATACGGATTTGCCCTACAAATTTGGAGAAAATTCGTCAAGACCATGTTGAAAGTGCACACGTTCCTCCAAAAAAATCTGTGCATTGAACAGGGTTTTTTCATCTCTATAAATGGAGTCCAAACCTGCAATTATAGCTGAATACATGCAACCTACACACAAAAGAGAAGGGAAGAAGGGTTGTGGATAGGGGTTTACCTCAGCCAAACCCCAGTTCACGAATCAACCTTAAAAGAAAGTAATTGCAAATGCTTAAATGTAAATGATAGAAATGTATACCTTGTAGATCTGCAACTGATTGATGATGATTCCTTTTCTTCTTTAATGTAACCATAAATGTTGTATGCAATGGCACGTAACATGAAAAAACCCTAACACACAAACATGCTTGCAAAATAAATGTTGTAATGTTTCTCCAATGGATGAATGAAGAAGGCAAATGAAGAAGAAGACTTGATGAATGCTTGAAGACTTGAATGCTTATTGAAGACCTTCGCTTGAATTTCACCTATCGTGTATATTCATGTATATCGTGTAATTCGCCTATATGCAAATGAGATGATTAACTCCCTTTTATACATGCCTTAGATAATTAATTAACCTCAACAAGGGCCAACATCGAGGAGGTTTAAAATCCTGAAATACAGATAGGGCTGGAGGGATCTATCTTGGGGCCACCCTAAGAGGGTGGGACAGGGGCACCATGCCCCTATGATGCCCTATCTTGGGGCTTGGATAGGGTCTTGAGGCAGTCTCAGGGCTGAAACGGGAAGAACTCAGGGTGAAGGTGTAGACAGGCGTCTTGACTAAGAGAGGAGATGATGTCGCCTAGGTGAGGACCGAAAATGTGATCAAAATTGTGGGGGTCACAATTTTAGGACACTACAGTTGTTATTACAGACAATTTGCAAAATGAGTCTCTAAATCTACTTAAATCTTGACTAACTTGATAAATAAGGGGGCCTCTCTATGGCTTGAATATGCTTAAAATATTTTTTTCCAAGTTGATAGAGGTAATGAGATCATGTCCCGTACTTACCATTGATTTTTCATTACCCATTGTTGTTGAATGTAATACTTTTAGAGAATGTGAGATGATGAGTAATTGATATTCTAGGCCAATAAATGTAAACTAAAGATCCCAATCCCATCTCATAACATTGGAACATGAAAAGGCATAGTTACAGTACTTAAAGGATAGCTAGGCATTAGGATTCTATTTATTTGTTACAAAAGAAATGCGATTATGAAGTGTGCATATGATTTGCGTTAATGATACTAAAATTATTGATTTTAACAATAAATAGTGGATACATAATGAAGAACCAAAAAATTAAAGTAGAGATCTGGAATAGAGATATAGAAAGGAGTTGGGATAAAAAAGATAGCGAAAATTGTGTGGGATAGTGGTATTTAAAACCATAATCAAGAGATGACCGAGGTTGCTAACTATGATTTTAAAAAAATGCAATATCGAAATCTTACACAAATATCTCCCAAAAATCTAGATCAAAGTGGTAGGATAGAGGGTTTTGGGTGCCCAATTTTGAGGCTTTTCATACATTTAAATTTTATCAAAAACAATCACTTTCTACTTTGTACTTATGTAACTTTCTCACTATCAAATTTACACCTACACAAATTAAAAATGGAGAAAAGTGTTGTGTTGTTTAGGGGCTTACCTAAGTCAAACCTTTCATGTTACAATTTCTACATCCAAAACATCAAATAATTATATCTAGGTGCATTCCCTTGCAAGGATATAAGATAAACTAGCGATGAAACGTTTAATTGACAAGTTTGTTTTTTTACTCTAGAGGTATCCCTGCAACCTATCCCAACACCCAACCTGCCTTACCTTGGACTTACTTACTACAAAGTTGGGGTTAGGAACTGGTGAGGTAAGGTTAGACTATTCGTCTAGGGATGTATGCAGCTACCCGCAAGCCACATGGATCGTGTGAACCTGAGTTTAGGTGTATGAAAACATCTAGTTTTTTCTTAGGGACCACTACATTAGGGAAAGATAGGAATTTGATAGATCTAAACCTAAGAGGTCTAAATGATGATCAGATTCTAGGGGTATTGAATATGCCTCTTCTTTCCCTTAATTTTAATTGATTTGTTGAAGATGCTAAAATTAGGGTAAATGTGCTAGAAATTGATGTGAAAATACATAAACAATAAGCTACAATCGTCGGATTGAGCCAAAAACCTAGATATGAGGATTGTAAGAGCATTCAAACCTATTCCCACAAGGAGCTCCTAATTTGTTGGGACCACTATGATAATCACTCTAGTCCTCCGCACTTTTTGCACTTCAATGGTCGATTGATTTGTCTTTGTAAATAAAGCTTATTATGAAGACCACAACTTTGTACCTATTTCCTACACATAGAAAGAAGGGAAAATTGGTTGGGAATAGGGCTTTACCTAGTTCAAACCCCGATTTAGGAAATAACCTTTAATGAAAAATTATAAATAATAAAATAAATAATGGAAAGATATACATCATATCTATAATGGTTGTTAATGATGTATTTCTTCTTCAATATAGTCACATATGTTGTATAAAATGGCATGAAGATGTGAAAACCATAATCACACACACACATGCTTTCATAGGAAAGATGTAATTTGCTCCAAAATTATTGAACGAAGAATATGCAACCTTGAAGAGCTCTGGAAATGCTTGATAATAAACACTTTAATGCTTGAATGCTTGATTGCTTGAACATGGAGACCTAGAATGCTTAGGATGAAATTAAGTTTATCAAATTCCTTTATATATGAGATCCTAGGTCAATTTACTGATTAGCCCAACCTCCAATGGTAATATAGAGCCAACAAATTCATTTCCCACCAGAGAGATGAGTCTCATCCCTCCCTTGAAAATTGGGCCCCATTGAGGGGAACCAGAGTGCTGGGCACCCTATTCCTCCTCAATCAGGACCAAAATTAGGGTCTAGCGAGGAGGAAATAGCTCCAAGGGATCATTTGGTAGGTGTATTAGACATAAAAGTTGGAATTAAGGTACTAAATGGACCTGGATAGGAGATGAGAGGGAGACATGCTAAATTAGGGGCATAAACATGATGAGTAAATTGGCTCGGTGACAATTTATGAGACTACATTTAGCCCCCATTTTAATGGGAGTGTGAGATCATGAAAATAATCACAGTAAAGTAGACAAAACAGAGATGAAGGACATAAGCAACAAAGCACAATTACAAGGAGTATAAAACATCACTAATTTCGAGTAACAAAAACCCCAATCTTAGGATTTTAACTCACTCAAATGCATGGAAGGGAACACAAAACAAGACAAAAAGGAAAACAACAACAAATAAAGAAAAAAGGCAAAAAAGAAACACAACACAAAAGCTAAAGACCAAAAACAAGACCTCAAGTCAACTAGTCGAAGAGACCTCATATCAAAATGTCTCAACAACTAAATATCCTTCTTGAAAAAAATGCCATCTCAAGAACACAAAAAAACACATAAAAGAGAAAAGAATGGATCATCCATAAAACATCAATAGAAAAGCTATGAGCTCAAGAGAAGAAGGAAAGAGAGCACAAATACATCCTAGATGTAGTTTCCTAGGTGATCAATGAGAGGGATGATGAGAAAGAATATGGATACATACTCTAGATGTGTTTTTCTAGATGATTTGTGTTAGGGAGGAGAGTAGGAATAGTCTAGCTGTGTTTTTCAAGCTCCACTCATTCTTGTGGATGTGTGAAAGTAATGTTTGGTTTCAAGTGTATGGAACCCCATATAAGAGTTTGTTTACTCTAGTTTCGAGCATGCTTCAACTTGTTTAAGATATATAATGCAAATAAAAATGCCAAGGGGTGAGTCAAGTTCTGAGAACATCCATGTAAGAGTTTGTTTGCTCCAGTTTCGAGAATGTGTAATCTTGTACAAGACAGATGCATGCCTTGTTTCAAGGAAATCTTGTGTAAGAGTTTTTTTTCTCCGATTTTGGTGATGTGCACCCTGTCTAATACATATATCCAATTCTTGGTTTGTTTTTGGGCATGAAGCATCTCATATAAGAAGTTTTTTTCCTCTAGTTCCAAGTCTAAACAACCTATTTAAGAGATGTAAAGAATGATATGCAAAATGTATGGTATAATATAGTACAAAGAGGGCAATATGGGTGGCCACCCTAAAATGTAAACATACCCCTATGTTGATTTCTTTTGGAAGATACAAACAAGGATACAAACCTTCAACACAAAGGAGATATTCTTTAGGCAACAATGTCATAAAACAAGACTAAAGAGGAAATACTTTTACAAGAAAGGATAAGATAACTTTGAAAAATAATTCTTTCAACAAGTGTAAATAGGATCCTTGGAAGAGAAGATATCTTTTCTCAAAAGACATCTAGCTCCAAGACAATTTTCTTGAGAAAATATAACATCTTCTACCAAAAGAAGAGAAGGAGAATAAGAATTTATACCCTCCACCTATTGCTAGGTGAAAGGGATTCTTGATGAAGGATGACACAATTTTAACCCAATGTTAGGGGTAATTTTATAATAGATATACATTTCCAAGCAAAAAAAAGGTTGTATCCAAGGACATATACCTCTTGCATAAGACAGAATCCTTGAGAAAACAACAAATTTACAAAAGAAATGGCATCAAATCATCAACAAACATCACCCCACAAAGGAAAGTGGATCCTTAGAAAGGATAGGAGAGAGAGAGAGAGAGAGAGAGAGAGTATCATTTCCCCTCATGTGTAAGAACAATCAGAAGAATTACGCAACTTCTAAGGAGAGATTAAACATAAGAAAATGCACAATATACTCACATAAATGAATATTCAATGCAAGAAAAAGATATTAATATATGTAAAATGCAACTCTAAAGAAGAGGTAATCTTCAAAGAGATAGAGATAAAAGAAAAGAAAAATCACAAATGCCACCAAGGAGAGATTTATCATGAAAGACATGCCACTTCATGCAAGAAAGGATATCAAAATATGAAAAATGTAACCCCTAAATGAAATAATGATATTTGAGATAGACAAGCAAGAATGAACCATGTTTCTGCCCCAAGATGTTTGATATTGAAAAAGAATCACCTCTTATGACAAATATCACTTAATTAATTTAACTACTTGTGTCATAGCGTGAGGAGAAACATGCAGGGTGAGAAGAGTGCTAAGTCACTACTTTCTCACCAAGAAAGAGAGCAATATCAATAGAGAGATTTAATTGAGCCTTATCAAATTGTTCTTGAACAAATTCCTTAAATGCTTCACATCTTCCAAGATAATGAAAATAACTACAACAAAATAGATAATTCTCATCACCTTCCTTATGCTTCTTGCTAAAATTTACAAAAGGAAAAACAACATTCTTATCATACTTTAATTTCCAAAATATTCTAGTTGCTAATCTTTCTTGATCATCAATAGGATTAGGCATTGTCTCTTGTCATGTAGGATAAGGATTGTTAGAAGAAGAATGATTGTCATCAATTATGTTAACTATGCATCTATCAATGACTCCTTTCATTCCATTTTGAAAATCGGTGCAATCATTGGTAGTGTGATAATAAGTTTGGTGAAATGAGCAAAAATAAGTTTTTGAGGAACAAGCACTTTTAGATCAAAGATAGGTTTTTTGTCTTGTGAGATGATCTCTGAAGTTTAGAATCCTAAGGATATTATCCATAGGATAATTATGATAATATCCTAGGCCTTCTATGATAGCTTTTGTAGGAGTGTTTATATGGACTCTAATTCCTTGTTCAAATTTTCTAAGTCCTCGTCCTCTAAAACCTTGTTTTGATATTATGTTAAAGCCACTCGTATAAGACTATTTTTATTGGGAAGGAGGGGGAATATTATAATAAATTTCTTTGAAATTTTTAGTGTAAGTGTGTTTATAAGGAACAAAGGGACAAGTAAATGAGGAAGCAATATCTTATTGAGGACAATTTTCCTCTCTATCATCAAGCATATCGTATTTCCTAGATTGAGAAGGAAGATTCTTGTCATCTAAGGCCTCGTCTTTTCTTAATGTTATGTTAGGAGATAGATCATTAATAAAATTCATAACATCATCTTCTCTACAAATTTTTTGATGACTAAGAGAGGCTCTTTGAGAATAAGGAGGATCTAGAGAGATAGAAACACCAATATTTTGATCTTGTCCCTGTTGTGCTGGGGTATGTGTATGAGAAGAAGAAGGTGCCATGTTTCTCTTAAATTCTTTCTCTCCATTAGAGAGATCATTGATATAATTGTTATATTTTTCTTCATTCACATTGGATACCCTAAAAGAGGTACAATATTAGGTTTTCTATTAGCATCTCTAGGATTGGGACCTGCAAAAGTTTTAATGTGATCTATATATGAAATGCATTTTCTTAAAAATATCACAATAAAACAACATGCATTATAAATGAAAGATTTGGGATCTAATTGGTTGAACGAAAGAAATTTGGAAATTCTAAAAATGCAATATGCCAAAGTGCAATGGATGAAAAGAAGCATTGTGAAATGAAAGAAGTCATTATCATGATTATGATAAATATAAGTGAAAAGAAAAGTAATCATATGTGAAATAGAAAATAAATCAGATCTGAAAATTAATGTGATGAATTATGCAACCCACAAATCCAATTAATCAAAATAAATCAAGGTTTTTATGAATAAACCTCTAAATTTGTGTACTTTAATTAAAATGAGATCTATGAATTTAAATTTGAAGTTTAAAATGTTTCCAAATCAGATCTGAAATACTTAATCCAAATTAGACAACCCACAAGCTCAATTTTAGAATTAAAAATTAGGGTTTTGTGAATTTAACCTCTAAATTTTTAAAATTCAATGAAAAATTAAACTTGAAAATGTAAATTTGAATTTGAAATTTCATAAACACTCAAATCTAAGAATATAAATTAGAAATACATGTGTGAGGAGTCGAGATCACCAAAATGTCAAGGGTGAAAAATTAGGGTTGCCACTATTAGATGTATGAAAACCTCTATTTTTTGCTTAGGGACCACTACATTAGGGAAAGATAGGAATTTGATAGATCTAAACCTAAGAGGTCTAAATGTTGATCAGATTACAAGGGTGTTGAATATGTTTTTTCTTTCCCTTAAGTCAAATTGATTTGGTTTTTATTATGATAAATGGGTTTTACAGGGACCCGAAACCCAAAGTCAAAGAGCAATACAAAAAATGAATAGTTGTTATCTAGTCCAAAACCAATGGCAAAATAGCCACAAAAATAGGGGCCAAGTCCACATTGTTAGGATTCCCATAGATACTGAGAGGAGGGGGTGAATCAGTATCTAACCGGTATATAGATTTTCTTAACTTAAAACATGTAGAACATATTAATACTGTGCACCGGTAAACAAAAAGTAATGCAATAAACAGAGATAAAAACAACCACATGAACAACACATCATAACACAAGGATTTAACGAGGAAGCCTAGTGTGGGAAAAACCTTGGTGGGATTTGTGACCCACAATATTCACTTACTGGCCAATAAGACAATATTACTGCTACAAGAGGGGCCTGCACATGCAGGAAGGCCAATTGCCTAGAGCTCACTGCTCAAATGCAAAATAGGAAGTCTCACTAACTTACAAAATGAATTATATAAATCCAGTGTCTTGTACTGCTTCAAAGTAGCATCTATAATGCCAAATCCAGTACCAGTTTCTGCTCTGCTTCTTACATAAACCCTTAACCTATAATTTGCATAATAGGTCTGCCTTATTTCGCCTAATTACATTCTTCTTACTTACTTACTTACACAAATGTTCTACAATGATCTCTCTTATATAAGAGTCATTTTACAACTTGCAAAGTTGTCTTACAATGATTTTACAAATAATAAACAAAATATATTACAACAAAAATCCTGTTGGCCTCTGTGTCGGTATGCTTCCTTTCACTACCAGTGCCAGTGATCTGAGTGTCGGTGTAGAGTTTGATCTTGCTAGTGCCAGTGGAATGCCTTGTCGGTGTCATAGGATTGTAAGGTTGCCATTAATGACAAAACCTTCAATCACCTACAATGTCTCATTGGAGTGTGCATATGCCAACAATCTCCCCCTTTGGCATTGATGGCAACACTCATGAGAAAATTCAAAAAGTGTATCCAAAACTTGTAATCCAAAAATTGTTTCCAAAAATGTGTACCAAAAATATATGAGCTCCCGCTGAGCAGATAAGTCTTTTGTAGATTATTTTCTCATACTACTACTCCCCCTTTGGCATCAATGACAAAGGTTGTCAAGGTGTCAATAGAGTTGTAGTTTTCCTGTCTCAACCTTGTAACTGGGTGGTTACAATTTGAAAAAGATCTCCCAAAACCAAATTTATGCTTTCCATAAATTTCTTACTCTCTTTTATTGCTGCCTTTGTTCTTTGAATTGTACCGGTGAGGTGCTACATATGCTCTGCTAGTGTTTTCTATCCTTGTACTAATGCCTCAGATATTTCCTTCCTCAAGGCTTCTAGATAGTCCAGTCTTGGACTTAGTCTTAGTCTCAGATTTTTAGACTTGTTTATTATTCTCTCCTTTTCTCTCTCTAGCTTCAGTAATTCTTCCTCAAAACTAGTTATCTTTTGCTCAAAAATTGATAATGTATCAGGTAAATTAACAAAATTGTCAGCAAGTTTACTTATTTCTTCTTGTACCTTGCTCATTTTCTTATCTATGTCAACTATTAAAAAGTTTGTCTTGCAAGTATCTTTGTACAGAGTTTTAAATTCCTTCAATGAGTTGCATAGTTCCGGTAGAAGTGTGTCAAATTCCCTAGTACACTTCTTTATTTGATCCTCAAAGAATTTTTGTTTTTCAATTTCCAACCTGTCTTTGAATGCTTGTTCCTTTATTTGTTCAACTGTCACTATGTTTTCAGTAATATACTTCGATAAAGTGTCAAGTTGACTCAAAGAATCCTTATTATCTATGTTGCATTTTGGAGCTATCATCTTCAAAATTGGGATTGTGTCATCTATAGCTTTATAAGCTTGTGAACTACAATCAGTTATTTTCTTCAAAAAATCTAAAAGAACTTCAATTACATTGGTTGATTTATAACTTGCTGAGGAGGAACAAACATTCTAAATTCCACTGATGGAGGAAGTAACCATGCTTGTAGTGACCTCTGGTAGGTCAGTTTGTGTTTCCATTTCCTTAATCAAGGGTTTTTGTTTCTCTCCTGTTGCTGGTGGCACTGTTTCCACATGAACCTGTTGTTGTTCCGGAGCCTATTGCTCTGCTTGTCTCTTTGTCTATTGATCTATTTTAGTCTTTGTTGGAGTCTTTGTCTGTTTCCCTATGCTATCATCTTCCACTTTTCCTTCAGTGTTGTCAATGTTGTCAGTTGCCGGTGGCTCACTAGCCATGTCAGTCTTACCGGTTGTGTCTTTATCTACCACAATGTTGACCTTTTGAGTATCAACATCAACTGTGTATAGTATCTCTGAATTAGTATTAGTGTCCTCTTGTGATACATCCATACTGTCATCTGTTGGTTGGTCTTCTTTTGTTGTTACCGGTGGAGTAATCAAAGGTAGTCGGGATAAGTTATCTTTTATTTTGATACAAGGAGGTCCACCAACCTTTCCTTTACCCTTATCTATGTCCTTTTGATAGACTTTGATAGGCTTGGGGTTCATGTACTCTTCCTACTTTTCCTTCTCCACAAGGAATATATCCCGTCCATTTTTTGTTTCTTCTGTTACCTCATTTACTCTTCCTACCATTAGTGCAATATGTCGGTGTGCAGTAGAGAATATTGACTAGTTGGCCTTTGCAATTAGATCATCTATTTCTTTTGGAGAGTTGACTGGGTAGATAGCAAGTAATTTTTTAATTTTGATTTTCTTGTCAAGTTCTACAACAGATTGTCTTCTTGCTTCTAGTCTCTTGAATAATTCATTTGGTAGTTCATCTACAACTTGCATCAAAAACTTATTATAGATATCCAGGTGTAAAATGACATTGTTTTCAACTTGCTCTTTCTCATCTGCTGATAGTGTATCATATAATTTTTCTATGTTCTTGAGATTTCCTTCTTCTGTGATTTCAGCCAATGGTTTTTCAATCGGAGAAATATTCTCTTGAGTCCTTTTCTTCTTAGGTGTTAGCTTTTTCTTTGGGGTTGTCTTCTTTACCAAAGACCTCACTGCCTATTTTTTTTGTCTAGTTCTTCTAGGCGAGGGTGTGGATATCGGTGAAGGTTGTCTTTTCCTTACAACTCTTTTAAATTCAGCTGGCTTGTCACTCTCTAAAGAAATTTCTACCAGTGACGAGTGAGTTTTTGGTTGTTGTGCATGTAACTCATCTTCAGTGATACCAGTTTGTTTCAATACATCTTCTTTTATAGCCTTAGCCTGCCTTGAGCCTCTTCTCACGGTTGCTTCTACTTTCTTTACTCTCTTCTTAAATTGAATTTGTCTTTCAATGGTCTCAGCACTACCAAATACCTCTTCCTTAGGTTCATTTGGTGCTTCCAGAAGGGCTTTAGCATATGTTTCAATGATGTGGTCATCAGTCTCATAGCCCATTTCAGTAACCCAAATTGTTCTTGGGATAACTGCTTCCATCCAGATCTCATCCTTTTTAATCACAAAACATATATCATCTTTGTATTTGTTAACAATTTCTTGTGATAGTCTGACTCTTTTGTTCATTCTGGCCTTTAGTGCTTGAAAATACTTATCAATATTCTTTTGTTTGCTTTCACCCATGTTGTTGAAAAAGTCTGATAACTGTTTCCCTACCAGTATGTCAAATCCAAGGTTCTTGATACCTATATCAGGCACCTATTTGGTCATGTGTACCATTAAGCATACAAGTAAGTTGCCAAATCTAAATATTCCTTTCTTATCCTTCTTGATCTTCCCTAAATTTTCAATCAATTCATCTTTTAGCCATTCACATACATCAATTTTTACATTATCTTTAACCATATCATGTGCACTTTTTATGCATAAACTAGAAACTGAGTTAAGTCTGTCTGCATGAGTTGCTTTGTTTCCTAAAATTATGCTAACAAATCTGACATTTATGTCGGTCACATCATTAACCCTTAGAGACCTTCTATCAGATGTTGCACTAGTTAGGTTCATTACTAGGTCATTTGAGACCTTCTTTGTCTTGTTTGGTTTGTTACCAGTGGAAGGTAACCCTGTTATAACTTTCATAGCTTCCTTGGTAATTTTGTGAATTCAATCTAGCCAGAAAAATTCACCATGTACCCTGCTCAATACTATCCTAATAACTTCCTTAGGAAAGTCTGGAATGCAGAGGATCTCAGTGAATCCTAGGGTTTCAACAATTTTGTGTTTAGGTTTTACTTTACTGAAATCATCACAGATAACAGATTTGTAGATGTTCTCAATTTCTTCATCTCCTAATTCCTATATGGCAATGGATATAGATTCTAGGGTCTTCTGCAAAAATAACTCCTTTTGGGATTTGGGAGAAAGCACCTACATTGTCATCCTTTTTAGCTATCTCGGGAACTAGCTAAAATACAGGCCTGGGGCATTTGATTACCTCGACTACAGTAGGTTTTGCTATGAATTCAGGTATAGAGGAGGATGCCATGATTATAAATACCTTTTTTTGTCTTTGGAAAGATTGATTGCTCAAATGCTTTGCCTCTTTGCTCAAAATGCCTTAGCTCTGGAGATTTCGTGCTCTTCAAATGTTTGAATGCTCGGTGAATTAAAATGGAGCCCAAATCATGAATTTATAATGTCAATTTGCCAACTACCACATTTAATGTTTGTTGGTTAAGTAATCACTTAACTTTGTCTACCGGTATAGAAGTAATTTGTCAACTTCTTACCATCAACCGAGGGAATAATAGCATATGTCTCATTGATTGCCAAACCCTCAAAGAAATTTCTTCAATTTGATGAAGAGACTCCTATCGGTGGAGTGCTACTCTGTTTTGCTGGTGGAGTGTTGCTTGGTTCTACTGGTGGAGGAGTATTCCTATCCACATTCAATTTTGATTTGTTGATCCATTGTTTTGAGAATTCATGCTTAACTTCTTCAACTTTTTCTTTACCTTTCAAACTAGAACCTTTGTTGTCTACCGGTGGCGCCTTACTTCTGCAAAATTTTGCAATATGTCCAATCTTGTTACAAGCATAACAAGTCACATTATTTTTCTGAATAGCCTTTGCATAACCTATACCGGTTGGTGTTCTGCATTGATTAGATAAGTGTCCAAATATTCCACAAATATAACATCTCACATTCATTTTGCAATTCTCAGAGTTATGACCAACTTTGTTGCATTTTGAACATTGACCAGTGGGGGTGTTGATATTCTGATAATTTCTAGATCTACATTGATTTTCTCTATGACCATACTTATTATAGTTAAAGCATTTTCCATTAAATTTGTAAGTAGTAGGTTGTCTTACCAGTTTGCTATGATCATGTGTGTTTGCAGTACTAGAGCTTTCACCAACTTCAAAGCCAATTCCACAAGTGTCAACTTTAGGTATTTGATTCTTCAATAAGTTGCCAAGTTCTTCTGAGCTTTTCTTGAATTTTTCTTTGTGTTGATTTGCAGTATCTAGTTCTCTTTCTAAGATTTCTTTCTGCCTCATCAGTTCATTTGAGTCATTCTGTGTGTGCATCAAATCTGTCTTTAACAAATCATTTTCATAGCTGAGTCTTGTGTTTTCATTTGCAACATCACTTAGTCTTCTAGTCAAATCTTCTTCATTCCTTTTTCTATCTTCAATTTCTTTACAAAATCTCATAGTAATATCCTGCATCTCATTCTTTCTTGTCATGTTCTCTTGTTTCAGCTTGTTTATCATATCATTAAGAGTTTCTTTTTCATCATTCTCATTTTGCATCTTTTCACAAAGTTCTCTTCTCTTGTTTCTTGAAATACTAAGATTTTATTGAAGTTCTTGAATAATATCTTGAGCAGCCTTTAGATCATCTTCAAGTTTGATATTTTTCATTTTTCTGTATCATAGACTAAGAGAGCTCCTTCAAGTTGCTTCATCAAGTTTTCCATCTCTACTAGTGTCAAGATCTTCCTCAAGCTGTTAGGCTTCTGAAAATAGAGGACCAAGCTCTGATACCAATTGTTAGGATTCCCACAAATACTGAGAGGGGGGGGGGGGGGTGAATCAGTATCTAACTGGTATATAGATTTTCTTAACTTAAAACAAGTAGAGCATATTAATACTGTGTACCGGTAAACACAATGTAATACAATAAATAGAGATAATAACAACCACATAAACAACACCATAACACAAGGATTTAACGAGGAAACCTGGTGTGGGAAAAACCTTGGTGGGATTTGTAACACACAATATTCAATTACTGGCCAATAAGAGAATATTACTACTATAAGAGGGGCCTGCACATGCAAGAAAGCCAATTGCCTAGAGCTCACTGCTCAAATACAAAATAGGAAGTCTCACTGACTTACAAAATGGATTATATAAATCCAGTGTCTTGTATTGCTTCAAAGTAGCATCTATAATGCCAGATCCAGTACCGGTTTCTGCTCTGCTTCTTACATAAACCCTTAACCTATAATTCGCATAATAGGTTTGCCTTATTTCGCCTAATTACATTCTTCTTACTTACTTACACAAATGTTCTACAATGATCTCTCTTATATATGAGTCATTTTACAACTTGCCAAGTCGGCTTACAATGATTTTACAAATAATAAACAAAATATATTACAACAAAAATCCTGTCGGCCTTTGTGCCAGTATGCTTCCTTTCACTGTCGGTGTCGGTGATCTAAGTGCTGGTGTAGAGTCTGATCTTGCTGGTGCTGGTGGAATGCCTTTCCAGTATCATAGGATTGTAAGGTTGCCATTAAAGACAAAACCTTCAATCACCTATAATGTCTCATTGGAGTGTACATATGCCAACAATTGTTAGGTCCCAGAGACAACTGAGAGGGGGGGGGAGTGAATCAGTTGTCAAGTAAATTCAAACCAAAAACAACTTAGCCAACTTAATGTTTAATACTGGTAAACTAGTTCAATATGCTGGTAGACAGTTTTAATAGTTAATTGCTATACTGGTAAGGATTAGTGCATGAAACATAAAGACAAATTCATCCACAACACATAACACCAATATTTGTACATGGAAACCCTATAAGGGGAAAAACCATGGTGGGAAACTTTACCCACAATCAGATGATACTACTACAGATAGTAAGTGTACATAAATGGGGTTTGCACATACAGAAAGGCCAAGCACCTAGAGCTCACTGCTCAATCACAAAATGGGAGTCACACTGACTACAGTTGGATAGTTAAATCCAATAAGAATGTACTGCACAGAATGGCATCTTCATATGCTGGATTCAGTACCGGTGTAGTTCTGATTGTCTTCACAAAAAAACTTCTTCAATCTTCAAATGATGTCTGTGTGTATAACTCTTCTTATTCACGCATATACCTTCACACAATCCTTTTTCGCATTCCACATATGATCTTACAAATAAGATCTTACATTTATACCATAACCTAAGACCAATTTTAGTAGGTCGACTCTACAAGATATTACAATAAAACATTTTACAAACAATACAATATCCGATGCAATAACCGATTGAACATGTCAGCTTAATGCATTTACAACAATAATTAATCATCTCCATAGTGTGCCATGTTGATCTAGAAAAGATAAACCTGTCGGTGTAACCCTGGACCTATTTGTCGGTAATAGTAAATATGTGAATGTTCATGTACCAATAAACAAAACTCCAAAACAAATTGTTCACACAATGTCTTCAACATAACCAAGTGTTTTCTATATCATTCTAAGTGTCGGTGATCATTATATCTTGCCGGTGTACCAGATACCGGTGACTATGCATGAGTCACTTGCTTGCCGGTGAATGTTGTTGATGTTGGCGGCAATATTGTACACGGAAATAAAACTAGTTAATTAAGTTGTAATTGTGTTGGTTAGTTGGCAACCGAGGGGTGACAGTTGTGGTGTGATGGTTGGCACTCGCACCCCCTCGGCATCTTTATATACTTCCGAATGTAACTTGTGGACAAGAATGATTATGAATGGAATAACATCTGATATATTGCATCTGATATCTATGGCATTATTGTTCTACATTACGTACTTTATGCTTTAAGTATTCACCTGAGAGGGCAAACATTTGGCGTCATTGCCTAGACGTACTTGGGAACAAAAGATACGGATGGTGCACGGACGTGATGGGCCTACCCGTCGGTGAGATGAACCCAGAGGCTGACGACATGCCCACAGAACAATTGGCGAAGGGGAAACTAAACCCTATAATAATCTCGACACAATGTTGAGATAAATTGTGGCCGAAAGGAAAAATAATAAAAGTTTTTTTTATACATGGCGTGTGCTTGCTGTGTATGGAAGTGACTTATGCCTAATGTATTAAATAAAGATAGAAATAAAAATTAAGAAAACAAAAAAAAAAATAGAAACAGACGAGTGGGAGGTCGTGCAGAGGGCCTTTATTCTAGAGCAGCAAGTAGAATGAAGGCATAGGCTAAGGCATCTTGCCGAGGGATGACCGGCCGAGGGGTTGCTCGAAGGGAACCCAGGAGGTGTCACGGGGGTTGTGGAGGCAGAGATAGACAGAGAGAAGTACACTCTCTACACTATCGTAGCGTTACCCGAAGGGAACCTAGGAGTCATGAAGGGTGCTGAAGGCGACCTCTATAGTTCACCTAAATACTACCACCGTAGGGTATGAAGTTGCAAAGAGTTGGTGGAACAAACAAGGTGAAATCTAACCTTGATCGATGCTGCCAGAGACCTACTTAAGAATTTGTCCATTTCGGAGGACAATTAGAGGGAGACAACCGAAGGTGACAGTACGATCGACGGTGCCGAGGGAGCACAAGGGTACCGTACGAGAGGCAATTTGTTTGGTTTGGGGTCAACAGCCTTCTGTGGAGGACCCACGAGTGGAGGGTCAGGTGCAAGAGGTGGAGGCGGAGGATCACTAGGTACAAGCACACAAGGTACCAAAGGAGCGAGACCAAGCGGTGGGATGGCCAGTAAACAGAAGTTGCTAAAGTTCAATGGTGAGGGGAAGGAAGATCCCATCCACCATTGTCGAACATGCGAAACCATATGGTCAGCGAATGGGGTTACTGACCAAAATGAATGGGTAACATAGTGAGGAGTGGCCATAGACTAGTACTTAGACATGGATAAGGCCAAAGTCGACACATGGCCCTACCTAAAGAAGGAGTTTGGGATAGAGTTCCGCCTCCTAAGAGATGACAATGAAATAGTCACTGAAATCTATGGAATGAAGCAGAACAAGAACAAGACCGTCCGAGCCTATAGTCAGCGGCTGAAGGAACTATTGGGAAAAATGGAGAGTCAACCAGTAGATGGGTTGAAAAAGCGATGATTCATGGAGGGACTAAAGCATTCCCTCTGAAAGAAGATGAAAATCATTCCACCTACATCGTATGAAGATGCATACAATAGAGCGATGGATCTCAAGAGCAAGACCAAGACATCGAAGAAAAAGAAGAAGGATAGCATGTCCAAGGAGGATGACTCGTCACAGGAAAGCAGCAGTGACAACGAGGCTGGCAAATGGATGCAAGCGCTTCGAAAAGACATAGAGGGAATGAGGAGGGAATTCAAAACAATGAGAAGCACTAGTTAGACCGAAGGGGACATATGGTGCACTAAGTGCAAAGAGGAGGGGCACACAAAGGGTACTTGCCCGAAGAAGGCACTCTACGAGATTTGCCAAGTGATGGGACACTCCACCAAGGAGTGCCCATACAACATGAAAACTCGAAGTAAATAAATGAGCCAAGTGTTGTTCATGGAGCAGGCCACAACATCCGCACTAGTGGGTATGGCCCAGCAAACCAACACAACGACATCATCTGGAGGTTATCGAGACAACAGACGTGGCGGTAGAAGGAATAGCAACAATAACAATAATGGAAGCCATATCCAGTATGATGCCAAGGGCCGACCAATTATCCAATGTAGGGCCTGTAATCAGTGGGGGCACTTTGCTCGTGATTGCATGAAGGAAGCCACCCCTTAGCACCTCTGCCAATGGTGTGGGCCAGGCGACCATGATGATGCAAATTTCCCATAGGCAAGGGTTAATCTCCTCAACATTGAGAAGGCTGAGAAGACTGGTGAGAAGGAAGTACTGGCGATAACCCGCGCCCAAACAAAAAAAGCCACTTATCCTGACCCCCGTACGGAGAAGGAGAGATTACGGGAGACAAAGGCCAACATTGAATGTGAGATGATGGCCAAACGACGGGACAACGAGGTGGCGAGTACATCATCCCGTACGAAAGCGAAAAATAACATCATTGGGCAAGTACTACAGATGGAAGTACCTATAAGGGTAAAGGACCTTCTAGAAACAATGCCACAGTTAAGAACTGCCATTTTTAGTTCCATACAAACCACTATGTAGGCACCTTTGCATGTCACACAGGCGGAAGTTTCGGTCAGCCCCTCGAATGACCCAATGTTGTTGGCCTTAAATAGTGGTCAACATCCTACTGTAGTAAAGATGGGAATTCTTGGGGCTATCCTCAAAGACACCATCGTGGACGGAGGTTCAGGGGTGAATGTACTGCCAGAGGCTATGTGGAAGAAGCTGGGGAAGCCAACACTATGGCCACCCACGTTCAACTTGGTAGGTGCAGACCAACATGACATCAAGCCACTCGGCACCCTGATGGCCTAGCCGGTCACCATCGACACACAACCTTTCATACTAGATTTTGTGGTAATCCCACTCAAGAAGAAGGGGTACGACGCCATCTTAGGCAGAGGGTGGCTGGTTATAGCAAAGGTGAACCATGACTGGAAAAAGAACACCCTTTCTATGGAGAAAGGGGGGTGGAAGTACACCATTGATCTGAAGACCCAGGTTGTTGACGAGGAATTGACATCATCTTCGGAATCGGAGGGTGAAGGAAAAGGCTACCCGAGGGATGAAGGACGAGGCTACAGGGAGCCCAATGACGAAGGGATTCTCAAACTAGGAGAATGCTCCAAGGATGAGATAGGGTTATTGAACGGGCTCTTCCACTGACAGATGGAGGATTATGAAATGTTCCAGAGCTACAGGCTCAAAGTAGAGGAACCAGAGCAAGTATCAGAGGAGGTGTACCTACCAGAATACATAGAATATTGGAAGGGAGATGCCCCAAACCTTGGTGATGTAGATAATTTGAAGATCAATTGTGTCGGCAATGATTGGAACCCTATGTGGAAGGCCGCAACTTTCAAAATCTTTATTCTTCTTCTTCTTCTTATGTATGGGAAGGAGACTATGGTCCCTATAGAATTTGTGGTTCCAGGTCTTTGGATGGCCATTGTAAATAGACTTGCCACCAACACATCCAAATTTAAACCCTACCACGCGAAGCACGTAGGGGACCTGAGAAGCCGGAAGGACACCCGAGAGGCTGGAGGGGGACCCGAGAGGATGGAAGGGGACTCGAGAGGGCGGGCAGGTGACTTGAGAGGCACGGGACCAACGCGGGAGACTCTTGGGTGAGGAAAACCAAGAAGGATGAAGGGCGATCCTAGAGATAGGGAACTCATGCCGAAGACTCTCTAGACAACTAAATTAGGAAATGATTTAAAAAAAAACAAAAAAACATACGGTCATACGAGTCCGTACGGCAATTGACCGTACGGCTGAAAATATTTTTAAAAAAAATAGTGCATGATGGTGGGTGCCACCATATAGTGGACCACCGTGCGGTGGAACCATCGACAGTGGGACCACCATGCGGTGGACCACTGACGGTGGAACCACCGACAGGTGCGGTGGACCACCGACGGTGGAACCACCAAACAGTGGGACCATTGTGCGGTGGCAACACCGACAGTGGACCACCAGCAATGGGCACCACCATGCGGTGGCAACACCGACGGTGAACCACTGTGCAGTGGACACCACCGAGGGTTAAAGCCTCGTAAACTAAAAGGAGAAGAAATAAAAACCCCACACGAAGAAAGACACACAGCCCCCGCACAAACAAACACATAGTCATACGGTGGAGGGATATTGACTGCACAGGAAGGTGGCCGCATGATTGGAGGTGTCAGTGTTGTTGTTGACCGTACGGGGAGGTTGTATGGCTGGGGTGCCATCAGGGACATTATAGAGGAAAAAAAATTGACGATGACCAGATTGAAAAATCATTCGATGACATATGGAGCCAGGACGCTGAAAATATTAGAGTGGAGAACAAGGGTTTTGACACCTTAAAATATCATAGAAATGATGTGAGGGGTGCTGCCCCTCGTGAAGTCTCCTTAGGCAAAGATTTTGACATATGGAGCCAGGACATGAGGGGCGTTGCCCCTCGACCCCACTGGGGCTCTGCCCTAGACCCCGTGAGGGGCGCTGCCCCTTGACCCCATTGGGGCTCTACCCCAGACCCCGTGGGGGCACTACCCCTCGACCCCGCTGGGGGCGCTGCCCCCAGACCCCCTTTTTTTTTTGAGCTACAATACACTTGTTGGAGTTGGGCAAAGGGCATTAGAGATGTCACGGTAAGTGTTGTGGTTGTTCCGACCTGTGAGAAAGAAGCCTACAGCTAAGCATTGGCGGGGAAGCCATAAGTCGTAGAGGGAGACGGATTTGGAGGTTGCAAACAAACAGAGTTTGAGGGAAGGCATTGCAGGTCCACGTAGTTGTATGACACTCAGGGAGTTATTCAATTCAATTATTAGCCTTTGGGAAGTGTGATGGAGGATTTGAGGTGTCTCGTAGCCTTTGTGCCAATGGGTTGTGGCCACCTCCAGGCAGGAATGGTATGCTTTGAGGAACTTGGAGTATGTCTCGGCTGGACGTGAGGTTGCCTTGGTGGATGCAGAGAGGGCTGGGGAGGAGCTGACCACCAGGTTGGAGGTAGTACTAGCATGAGACATAGCTCAGTGTACCCAAGATTTGGATGCCGAGAGGGCAGTGCAGGTGGCTATCAAGGACAAATTGGTTAGGGAGACAGTATCATTTAAGTAGCAATTGGTGGAGGCTGAGACTGAAAAACATGTTTTGCAGACAAGTTTGGTTTAGGCACATGAGAACTATGATGTCAAAGAGGCACTTGAGCATCGGATGGTAGTAGCCAAGGGTTTTTAGGCGAGGACACAACAGGTGTATGGGTTCCAGACTCGATTGGTGTCAGCAGTTTTGTTTAATGTCATCTCTATTTTGTATTAAGTCATCTGGAGACAACTTCTTTTCTTTTGGGGGGGATGATGTTGGCGGCAATATTATACACGGAAATAAAACTAGTTAATTAAGTTGTAATTGTGTTGGTTAGTTGGCAACCAAGGGGTGGCAGTTGCGGTGCGATGGTTGGTGCTCGCACCCCCTCGGCATATTTATATACTTCCGAATGTAACTTGTAGACAAGAACTATTATGAATGGAATAACATCTGATATCTATGGCATTATTGTTCTACATTACGTACTTTATGCTTTAAGTATTCACCCGAGAGGGCAAACAGTTGATTCTCCAAAGTGCCAAAGTTGATAGGTGTTTAGTAGGTGTTGACATCAATGACAAAACCATACCAAAATACCAACAATCTCCCCCTTTGGCATTGATGGCAACAAAAGATGGAAAAACCATCAAAGTACCAAAACAAAAATGCCAAATACCAAAAACCAACAATCTCGAAAAAGAGATCATAACCAGAAATCAAAATACAGATGCAAAGAGTAATAATCTCTCCCAAACAACAATCTCTCCCCTTGGGAGAAACATGTGTTTTCTTTGTGTTTTTCAAAGTTTTTCCATACCAATCTCTCCCCCTTTGACATCAAATGTCAAAGTTATAATAAAACCAAGTTCATATACAAAATACCAATCAATTGAATATACCAACTACTCCCCCTAAGAAGTAGCTTCCCATCAAAGCTGGAAAAAATGATTTCTCTGTTAATTCTGTCGGTTGATGACAATCATCAACTGTCTAAATCTCTACCGGTGGTGGTATGACTCCAAGTTGATCTTTGAGATATTCAAAAGTCTCCTTAGGAAAAGGTTTAGTGAAAATATCTGCAATCTGCTCTTTAGTATTCACATAAACTAGTTTTATCTCCTTTACTTCAACATTTTCCCTTAGAAAAATTAGTTTGATAGAAACATGTTTGGTTTTAGAATGTAATACCGGATTCTTAGATATATCAATTGCTGCAGTGTTATCACAATAGATAGTAATAGGTTCCTTTCATTTTACCTTTATGTCTTTCAACATTTGCTTAAGTCATAGTACCTGTGTATAGTTAGTTGTTGCTGCAACATATTCTGATTATGCTGTTGATAAAGATGTACAAATTTGTTTCTTACTCAACCACGAAACTAACCTGTTTCCAAGAAAGAATTCTCCATCAGTGGTCCTTTTTCTATCATCCACATCTCCTGCCCAATTTGTATCTGTGTATGCACATAATTCAAAGTTTTCATCTCTAGGATACCATAATCCAAGATTTATAGTGCCTTGTAAGTATCAAAAAATCCTTTTTACTGTTGATTCATGATTTTCTCTAGGATTACTTTAAAATCTTGAAACAATATATACTGTATTCATAATATTAGGTCTGGTTTGTGTCAAATATAGTAAACCTCCTATCATAGATTTGTATCTAGTTGGATTGATAGGTGTAGATTCATCCCTTAGTGATAATTTGTCATTTGTTGTCATAGGTATACTTACCGGTTTAGAGTTCTCCATCCCAAATTTCTTTAGTAACTCTTTTAAGTATTTGGATTGACTCAAGAATATACCTTTATTTATCCAATCATAGACATTTCAAATTCTTGCTGCATTTTAATAGAAAATTCTTTACATAATCCATCTTCTCCTTCGAAGATTATATCATCAACAAATACTTCTATAATCAAGATGTCATCATTAGTTACTTTATAATATAAATTGTTGTATGCATTTCCTTTAGTAAAACCAATCTTTAAAAGATACTTATCCAATCTTGCATACCAAGCTCTTGGAGCTTATTTCAATCCATACAATGCTTTTCTTAACCTACAAACCATATCATTGTCATCTGTCAAAGAAAATCCATCAGGTTGTTCAATGTACACTTCCTCTTCAAGATCTCCATTTAAAAATGCACATTTAATATCCATTTGATAAACTTTGTAGTTCTTGTGTGCTGCAAAAGCCAAAAATAATCTAACTGCCTCAATTCTAGCTACCGGTGCAAAGGTTTCATTGTAACCAACTCCTTCCTTCTGAGAATATCCCTTACACAATAGTCTTGCTTTACTTCTAACAACCTTACCATCTTCATTAAGTTTGTTTCTAAAAACCCATTTGGTTCCAATTACATTTTTATCTTTAGGCTGAGGAACTAATGTCCAAGTGTTGTATTTCTCAATTTGTTCTAATTCTTCTTTCATAGCTTTAATCCAAAATTTATCTTGACATGCCTCATTCAAAGATGATGGTTCAATTTGATAAATAAGACATACCTCTTCATTTTCCAATCTTCCTCTTGTCATAACTCCTTTAAACTTGTTTCCAATTATCTAATCTTCAGAATGATTCAGTCTTACATACCGAGGTGTCTTTGTTTGTTGTTGTTCCTCAGTTACTGTGGAATTCTTAGATGATACCGAGGTAACTGGATCTTCATTCTGTACCAGTGGATTTAGTGTAGGTTCATTTGTCAAAATTTCTGCTGCCGGTTCAGAGTCTATATACCTTGAAGTTCCTCTAAATTGTTCATCAATCTTTACATTTGTACTTTCAACAATTTTCTGCAATCTTTTGTTAAAACATCTATATGCCTTGCTCTTAAATGAATAACCAAGAAATATTCCTTCATCACTTCTAGGATCAAATTTTCCAATATGCTCATCTCTTCTGATATAACATTTACTTCCAAAAATTTTGAAATACTTAAGAGTAGGAGTATTACCAAACCATAGTTCATGAGGGGTCTTACCGGTTTCACCTTTGATGTGAACTTTGTTGAATGTATAGACCACTGTACTGACTGCCTCTCTCCAATATACATGTGGTAGGTTTGCTTTTGATAACATACTTCTTACTGCATCCAAGATAGTTTTGTTTTTCCTTTCAGCAACTCCATTCTGCTATGGTGTCTGAGGTGCTGATAGCTATCTTCTAATTCCATTTACTTCACAAAATGTATTAAATTCCTTAGATGTAAATTCACCTCCTTGATCTAATCTTAAACATTTGATTTTCTTACCAATTTCATTTTCAACCATTGCTTTGAACAGTTTGAACTTTCCCAGTGCTTCAGATTTTTCTCTGAGAAAAGTAACCCAACACATTCTAGAATAGTCATCAATGATTAGCATGAAATATCTATCACCTTGTAAGCTTTTAGTTCTAGCTAGACCACATAAATTAGTGTGAATCAAATCAAAAGCATTATTGGATTTTTTTGGAATACTTTTGAAACTAGCTCTAACTTGTTTTCCAAATTGACATTCCTTACATACTGTATTATGAGGTTTGACAATTTTAGTTAAATCTCTAACTGCCTTACTAGTACTGATCTTCAACATGTAATCAAAGTTTACATGACAGAGTCTCTTATGGCATAACCAACTTTCATCTATATGTGCAATTAAACATTTTTTTTCACTGTTATTCAAATGAAAGATATTACCTCTAGTCTGATTACCGGTTGCAATTTCTAGACCAGTTCTATTCATGATTTTGAATTTTCCATTTTTGAATTGTAACTGAAATCCTTTCTCAAATAACTGACCAACACTCAAAAGATTATGCTTTAATCCTTCAACATAGTAAAAATAGGGGCCAAGTCCACACAGCAAAAAAACAAAACAGAAATAGAGAAAACCTAAAACATACTAAACCAGAGATTGCATCAACTCCAAATTCTTTTGGATCATACTCTTGTTGATATCCTCCAATTCATCCATGATGAACTTGGAGGTACTCTTCTCTTGGTTTCTTCTTCTTGTCCTCGTATAAGGGCCAGTAGTGGTCTGAGGTCCCATACCTTGCAAGTTCGGCTCCTAGATTTTCTTCTTCTGTTTGGTGTCTAAGGATGGGATATTGGTGGTGGACAGAGATTTTTGATCGACAATCATCGCATTGACCTTTTTAAGATCTTGATTATTTTTATTCATGACTTCCCTACTAATATCAACTAGATTCTTAAGGTTTCCCTTAATCTCTTCCAAGATTATTTCCAATTAACCAATCCTTGATTCATGATCTATTTTCATGATCTTCACATCTTCTGTAAATTTTTGTGTCATTCGGAGAAGTTTGTCAGTTTTTCTTGGCATGGGAATCTCAGTAAAAGTATCAATGATTCCCTTAATTCCATCCTTCAACATATTAATCTCCTTACTGACCCAAAGAAAGCAAATTTTCTGGCTTTTGATAGAGTTGTTAAGGATAATCTTAAAATCAGTGTCTTTTTGGGTATCCCCATGTTCCCCCTATTCAGCGTTAATGGGGATGTCCAGCTTAATTTCCTACTCCTTTCCCTTGGCTTCCCTAGTTTTTCAAATTTTGGATTTTTTCTGTATTCGGTGGGCTAGAACCTTGTAAATTGGGGTTAGTGGTTTTATACTTATTGGCAGCCCATCTAGGATGTTTTTTTCTTCTATTTCTACTAGTGCCAGGTGTAATATGTTTTTATGGGCCCTCCTCCTAAGAAGGACAGTATTCTAGATCATCCAAGACATTGATGTCTCGCCAATCCATTGCCATACCAGACTCTTCTTCCTCCATCTTCATATTAGACACATATTGTACATCAGGGTTGGTTAGAGAATTGGGGGTTTTAACAACCTGAGAGGGTTTAACCCCATGATCCTTAGCATATTCCATGATGAGCATGATTAACCCCTCATACAAAAAAGGGTTGTCACTATTTTTGGTGTGAATCACTAAACTATTTTCAAGTGAAGATAACAAAAAGAAAGGCAGATAAATTATTTTGTTATGCCTAAAATGATCTAACATCATAAAGTGGTAAGAGAAAATATTGGCATAGTGGTTGTCAAGAGTAATGTAGCTCATAATCACTTTGGCCATCTCCGCCCAAAGTGATTGCAAGTCCTTCATTTTATAGCCGTCAAATTGATTTGTTGAAGATGTTGAAATTAGGGTAAATATGCTGGAAATTGATGTGAAAATGCATTAATAGTAAGCTATAGTCTTTGGATCGAGCCACGAACCTAGATCTAAGCATTGTAAGATAATTCAGACTTGTTCCCAGAAGGAGCTCCTAATTTGTCAAGACCGGTGTGACAGTCACTCTGGTTCTCCACACTTTTTGCACTCTAATGGGGGATTGGTTTGTCTAACTAAATAGAGTTTATTCTTAATATTGCATATTCATATCTTCTTGCTACACACAACAAGAAGGAGAAATAGGTTGGTAATAGGGTTTTCCTAAATCAAACCCTGATCTAGGAATTAACCTTGAATGAAATATTGCAAATACTAAAATAAATAATGGAAAGATATACCTTAGATCTGCAATGACTGATAATGATGTTTTTCTTCTTAAATGTAGTCATATAGGTTGTATGAAATGGCATGAACGTGAAAAAACCCTAATCACACACACATGCTTGTATAGGAATGATGTAATTTGCTTCATAATGACTGAATGAAGAATATGCAGCCTTGAAGACCTCTGGAAATGCTTGATGATGAACACTTCAATTCTTGAATGCTTGATTGCTTGAACATGGAGACTTAGAATTCTTAGGATGAAATTAAGTTAATCAAATGCCTTTATTTATGAGATCCTAGGTCAATTTGCCAATTAGGCCAACCTCCAATGGTCATTTGGAGCCACCAAATTTATTTCCCACAGGAGAGATGTTTCTCACGCCTACCTTGAAAATTGGGCCCCATTGAGGGGGACTAGGGCACTAGGCATGGTGGTCTAGGACTAGGGCATTGGGCGCTTTGGTCTAGGACTAGGGTGCTAGTGGCACCTTGGTCCTCCTCAATCAGGGACCAAAATTAGGGTCTAGGGAAGACGACATAGCTCCAAGGGATCATTTTGTAGGTTTATGAGGCACAAAATTTTGAATTAAGGCACTAAATGAACTTGGATAGGAGATGAGGGGGAGACATCCTAAAGTATGGGCATAAACATGAGGTGTAAGTTGGCTCGGTGATAATTTACGACACTACACTTAAGATACATGAAAGCTTGAATACTCCTTCAATTTTAGATATGTGCTTGATTTCTAGCATTAAGATGCTTAGTTTAACTTGATGGACATCAAAATGAGAAAGACTTGTATTTATATGCAGCTTACACCTTTCAAAAATAAATTTTTCAGGATGGTTGTCAAAGCATGTTGAATTCTTCCTAATTGCAAAGTCAAATTTCATTCTTCGTAAGTTGACATCCATGTGTCTTGATAAGGGAATTGGGAGCCCTATTCTTAAAAAAAATGAGCAACAACTAAGGTTGATAAGATGAGAATAAACCAAGTTTACATAAAAAATCTAAAAAATAGGAACAATAATGCATAAATTAGGTTCATATAGAAGAATGGGTCCCAAATATACTATGAAATTGTTAAGGTCAACAATTAAGGACACTACATAAGGCATTGAATTTGTCCCAAGTCAAAGGGGGCATCCAATATAGATTTTTAGAGTAGGAAAATAAGAAATTAGAGAAGATATATATCATATATGATAAAGACATGTTAGAAATCATTGGCACATTATAAAATTTAAGAGTAATTTTTTTTTCTAGGAAATATATTATAAAGATTGATCATAATAGTTTGATATTCTTCTTGTTTTTTTTGAAAAATGAATGATGTTTGAAAATATTTGATAACTAAGTTGCAAGTTAATAACTTTCACATATCATACATGAAGGGGTAAAAGGAATGTGGTATTTGATGCACTCTCTAGAATTCCTACCTTAGACTCATTATCAATCTTTTTTGCTAATCTGAAGGATTCCATTATTGCTATTTATACTAAGAATAAATTTGTTGTTAAAATCCTTGATGAGGTTGTAAAATATGATAGGTACATTGTGATGCAAGGGTTGATCCTCCTTAAAAAAATGAATCCTTTTGGTGAAAGGGTATTATAAGACATACAAGTGAGTCCATGAAATATTTTCAAGGAAGGGATTAAAGGAGGGTGCCCATAAGCATATTTATAGAATATATGACCTGCCAATGGAACAAAGGAGAACAAATTTTTGCAATAAGACTTCTTCAACAGCTACTGATCACAACTTTATCCAAGGAACAAGGTAGATATCATATTTATGTTGTGGTTGATAGATTAAAAATGTGTGTATATTTTATTAATGTTTCTTCTAATTTTAACACGCCTTAAGTAGAAAATATATTATTCAAGGACATATTTGAATCATATGGCTTTCTGAATATTTTTTCACTTGATAGGTATAGATCTCACACCTAGTAGCAACTACTATTCCCAAATTGATGGATAAATACAGATAGTGAATAAGTGGATCAAGGGGTACTTGAGAAACTATGTTTATGACTAGTAAACTGGATGAATCAAATGGTTCAACCTAGATGAATATTGCTACAATACCTAACACAACATATACTAGGGAATGATAGCTTATAGGGATATATATAGATATTACTTGTTATCTTTGATTGATCCATTTATTTTATATAGTAGGGTACCAACAACTAGTGACTTGATGGATAATAGTAAAGAGATATTGAGGGAACTAAAGGATAACTCACAATAAGAATGAAACCCAAAAATTACTTGTGTAGATCAAAAAATAATAGAGATGTATTTTGAGGTGGGCATTTTATATTTCTAAGATTGTAGTCGTGAGAATTACCAAGAACACTAGACACGATGGAAACAAATGAAAAGAGAATATTGATATATTGAGAGATGTCTTTTGAGGTGGGCATTTTATATTTCTAAGATTGTAGTCGTGAGAATTACCAAGAACACTAGACAAGATGAAAATAAATAAAAAGAGAATATTGATATATTGAGTGAGGTATTAGTGGATACATTAGGAGAGGAGTGGAGGTGTATATAAAGGACAAATATCCTTACTGCCACCCTACCTAACTTGAGCTATATATCCATAGCTACTTGTCAACTAAGAAAGATGCCACATAAGATAATCACCTTAACACCTAAGTATGATACACACCTAGGAAACCTGAAGAATAGGTTAGGAATAAAAATACTTGGTGCAAAATATATTAAAATTTTAAGAAATGAGAGAGAAAATGATGTTAGGCGACCAAATGGAAGGGTTCCTAGAACAAAAGGAAAAATCAACTCACTATACTACAAAAATGTCTCATTGTAGATAGAAACATTATTCTTTAATGTAAAGGTCTTGATCAAGAGTAGAGGCATTATTGTATAATAGAAGCATCATTACACACCACAAATGCCACTTTTCAATTGGAATCATCAATTTGTGCAGTGGATAGATGAAAAGTAAAGAAAAACATGTCAAATTGGACATTATGGTAAAAGTCAAGGATGCAAAACATTTTTGTATTCATTCGATGAAAATGAAATAAAAATTAAAGATTTGATCCATTCCATGTCCATCAATATCCCAATTCATGGTGGATCCACTGGCAAAATGTTTTAGGGAACCTTTCAAAACCCATTGTTTGTTGTTTCTTTCCTTGGTTGTGGTTGCTATAGTTTAAGGGGTTCTTTCTGGTTGATGGTTCGGGGTTCAGGTTCCTAAACCCCTTAGGTTTGAGAAAGTAAAATCTTGTTCGGGGTCAGGTCCCTTGTTCCCACTGGATCATTGTTCTAGTTTGTCTTTCTTTCAAAAAAGAGTCTTGCCTTTTTTGAGTTCTCATAGTCTCACTGCTTGTGAGATCCCTCTGTTCTACCTGTAAGGCTATTATGTAAAAGGTTTGGGCCCTCTCCCACTTTATCTAATCATCTAACTAATACGATAATAAATAAACAAATCATTTCAAATTCTTGAAAAAAACTTAAATACAAATTATAATATCAATACTTAAATATTTTAATATATATTTTAATAAAATAAATAGCTAACATAAAATTACAAAATGGATGCATTAGTATACGCCCTCTAAACTAAAACTTAGAGCTAAGAACAATAGAATGAAAGGGTGGACCAATCTATTCCCGTGAATTTCCAAAATAATGAAGAAGGAAGTGGCAGGTGAAAATGGTTTCATGCCCAACAAGTCTGCTTCTGAAGATGATAAATTTGTTGATAACAGAGCAGTTGGACATTGTTTTGCTATCAGATAACAAAGGATTTGGATTTCAGGCTATTTTTATTATATTGACAAAGGTATGTGTGGTTATACAGATAGATGATGTCAGATCTATTGGGGAGAATTGAACCACGACCATAAGTGAATAAATTTGTAGTTTTCTAAACGAGGTTTTCTTTCTAGAGAGAATAATATTTAACACATTTCAAGAAGTTGAAGATGGTATAGATGCAGTCCAGAGGTTATGAGATCTTGTCCAAGTTCTTGATTAAACTTAGCAGCATATGAAAAGGCTTCTAAAATATTATTTAGAATGGTGTTGAATCGTTTAATCAAGTAAGGTACATTTATAAAATAGTTCATTGGACAGTTATGATTGATGTTTTTCTAGTTATACATTGTGTGTATACTTAGTAATTTGCATGGACACATTTGGTATATAACCAAAATTCAGATAAGATATTAGTGGTGTTTCAAAGGTCTTAATTGGAGGTATAAGAAAGTTTATGGTAAAAAATTATCAATGGGTTTATTGTTTTGATTGACACCATGAGTGTATTGTTGGTCAGGATTAACACCATGGTTTTGCATACAAATACATATATGGGTGTGGTAGTCATTGAGGTGAGATCTCAAGGTATTAGACTTGTGCTTAGTTTGGTTAATAATTATAAGGTTGATGATATAATCAATGAACCAAATGAGCTTTTAAGGATTTTGTAGATGCTATTGAAGGAAGGGCAATCGTTTGAAAATAATGGAAAGGAAAGTACATTCCAAATTATTATAACGGTTTTTGAGTATCTTGTAGGTGAGTTTATCAATGTTGTCAATGGATTTTCAAATGATTATGGTTAGACTTTCAAGGATATCTTTGTTGCATCTGATGAAGTCTCCAAAGAATCACATGCAACATCAAATAGACAAAGTGTAATTGGGTCATACTCAAGACTACTGACATTAAAGGATGGAGGAATCTCTAGATCATCTCGAGTAAGCTTCCTGTTTTGAGAGATGTATTGCATGAGAAGCATATTTTTCGTTCTTTTTTCTTTTGTGATGTTGATGGATTTGAAGTTCATACATTTATTATGAAGTTTAATTTTTGAAGAAAGGTAAAGGATTTGGTGGGCTCAATATGGATTGTTGTCTAATGAATTCATGAGACTGTGATGGAGAATTATATCCTTATGAGGGTTATCAACGAACTCGATAAAGTTCTATGAGTGTATCTCACTATAGATTGGTATCCAATAATTCAAGAATTTGTGATTAGGGAGTTTGAAGAAAATAGAACTTAGGAATTTAGATCAAAGCTACATGTTTCTATGGATCATGAGGCAACTTCATGAAGTTCTACTTGATCCAAGATTTGTTTCCTTAGACAAAATTCTTCTAAAAAATGTGTAATTTTTTTTTTGTTATTAGCAAGTTTTGTTATGTAAGTCTTAAGGGGGGGAGTCCCTTAGCAAAAAGAAAATTTAGAGTCAATCCATTTGCAAGAATAATGTAATGAGGCATAAAGTTAGTGCAACTATTTAATGTATCACATTTTACCTCCCTTTAGCTGCTTAGTGATTATTTAATTATCCTTCTCTTTGCATAGTTATATAGTTTTCACAATTGTTTATGATTGTATAAATGAAATGTTGCTCACTGAATAATCTATCAAAACATTTGACCTTTCAGCTGTCCATCTATGACTTACCTATTTCTCTATTATTATGTTTATAAAACTAACATTAAAGCCATCTACAAACTTTGAAATAGTATATTGATGATCAAATCAATGATATTTTACAAAGACATTATGACTATTTAGTACAAAATTCATATTTTGTTTAAAAATACATTTTAAACAAATATTTATCTCCAAATTTGATTGAAATCTTTTGTAGAGATAAACCATATCTTATTTATACTAGTCTGAATCAATAACTTCAAACTTTAATTTATACTTGAATTTAATTTGATTTGGTTTAACTAAAAAATCGTGAAATTAATCTATATATCTCATGGATTATATATTACAAATAAATTTATTAAATCATTTTTTTTTTATAATATTAATATTTTGAATTTAATGTTTTAAATAATATTTCCTTAACTAAATTTTATTAATAAAAATTATATTTAATCATAATATTTACTAAAATTCAAATTTAAAAATACAATTAAACCAAATTCAACCCAACTTGTTTGATTCTTGTATCAGCTTTGTCAAAAACAAACAAACACATAAATAAAATAAATGACCAACCCAACGTCAAATTAACTTTAATCATTTTGAATAAATTCACTCATTAGGATGAAAAATCATAACAATTCTAAATATTCAAAATCAAACTTTGGAAAGAAGCAAGCTGGAATTCTAAGTTTCTAACTACCAAATTTCCAATATCTAATGTGGAACCCACATTACTTTTTAAAAAAAATCAGAAGCCAAGGTCCTGGTCTCCTCTGAAGCAGACTCCAAATCCATTTTAAATCAGAATTCGAGGCTACTTCTGCTTCAGATCACCATGAAAGAAATGCAGCAAAAACTACAATAGCCACGACATTAATGGAAGAGAGGACGAAGATTCCCGAAGCTTCATTGGTACTAGAGGGATTCGAACCCGTAGCCTTTGTAATTTGAGTGCCTGTGCCGTTAGAAGCGGGGGAGGTATTATTAGGAGCTCCTGAACCTGCACACAACAACAATAATAAAGCAAAGTCAATTTATTTACCATCTGCGAATTCGAAACCCTAACCTAATTCAAAAAGCCCTAAACCACAAAAATAATACTTTACCTTGGCATTGGCTGACAGGAGGGGTTGTAACGTTGCATTCTCCTGGCAGGGCCAGAGCTCTATTTCTGTTAATTGACGAACTATTACTAGCAAGCAGCTGACAGAGACAGAGGGCCTTGTTCTTCACGACAGAAGCCAGTGCGCTACAGCACCCCTGATTAGGCGCCGCATCTTGTCCCGTCACGTAATTTAAACACGGCGATAAGCTCGCCAGTGCACTGTTACAGCTCGCCTGTGCAAACGCCGTGTGCTTTCCCACCACAGCCATGAGCGTCACAACGCACAAAATTACGGCAACTGACGGCGCTATTTTACTTTCTGTTACTCTTCTGGCCATTGCAAAATAATAAATTTCTCCTTGACGTCAGGGTTTCAAATCACGGGAGAAGCAATTTGCAGAGCTATGGCAGAGACTGGAATGCAGGGGCGGGGTTTTGTAGGGGAAATTTGGGAGAAATTTTCGTTAGTACACGGAAGCGTAGAAGACAAGGCCATTGCCGTTCACCAAAAGTTGTTCACCAAGGCTTTGTCTTTGCCCGATTCAGCACGGCAACATTAATTTTTGTTTCAAAGAGGATTTAATTCGCTGCATTCGCGGCAGGTTTTTCAGAAATAAATAAACATTTAAAGGTCGTTTCCGACAGCGTTAGGGTTTGTTGTGAAAAGAACACAAAAGATGTTGGCAGTTGTGAATTAGGTCTTTTTGAAATTAGTTGTTTTTTTGGTTAAGTTGTTAAGAATTTCTTTCGAGGTCTCTTTTATCAAATTCATTTATACCTAGTCGAATCATGTTTAAGTTTTCGTGATGGTATAATTCTTATTAATTAAATTTTGTTATTTTAATTATAATTTTTAACCTCTTTGAATAATTTAAAATATATAATATAAATTAAAATATTGTGATTTTAAGTGAGAAGGTGTTGGAGGTAAATTAAAATATAAAACTAATAAAAGTCATTAGCCTAATTGTAAACTCTATATAAAGCATGTGTATGTGTATCCAAAAAAAAATTATATACATTTTTAAAAGCACATTTCTTTTAGTGTATATATATATATATATATATATATATATATATATTATTCAATTATTGTGTATGGAAAGCAATACCTCTAATTATAATACTTCCTATTAAATAAATAACATTTTCATCTTTTTATAAATATATATATGCTTTTTTTTTTTTTTGATATAGTAACCATTTCCATTAATAAAGATAAAGTACATTATTCACCAAAAAGCGTAGGCGAATACATCACCGCTGAGGAGTCAAATGGGTAGCGCCTAGATAAGCAAAAAATACAACAACATAGATTGAGCCTAGAGAGCAAAAAACTTAAAACAACCACTTAAGCAGCTAAAGTAGTGGCCGAAGGAGGTGCTCTATCATCCTTAGGACCCCTTACATTAGCAGGGTCAGGGTTATCGTCCGAAAGGGAGCACCCTTCTTTAGTAGCAACCTCCTCTTTTTCCTTGTCCAGATCCGTCCGTGAGGGAGAGATTGTCAAAGCCAAATGCGTAAAACCTTTAGAAGAACCACGCCATCCATTGTCACCACTAGAAGTTGGCCAACCATTGCCACCACCAAAAGCCCACCAACCACTCGTACCATCGCCGCTTAGGTCCGCACCCCCCAAACTCCACTCAAAAGCCAAACCCATGCATGGCGAAGAGATAGTGTTTCCTGTTGAAAGCACTGCCACAACCAAACTAGCATTGGGGAGCTTGAAACCATAAAGTATGAGAACAGTGAGTGAAAGAGTTATTTCCACGTCAGTAGCCATGGGGCATAGATCGATGGCGAGAGGCTGAGGGCCTAATAGAGGTACCGGTGGAAAGATTTGGAGCTACTCTAGCAACCATACAAGGGGCATTTCCCCAATGATCTAAAAGGGTTTGAAGGTGGGCCACCTCCAATGCAACTTTATTGGCTTGCACTTGAATCTGAAACATGACATTATTACATATACAAGCTTTAGTAAAAAGTGAAACATGAATATCAATAGAGCTATGAGGAAAAAAAAGGAGCATTCTAATCTTTCCAAATTGTGAAGACGATTTCCACCCTAAAAACATGCCAAATTTGGGCAAATTTGAAAGGGATGTGAGGCAAATCCCCCAAAAGGGTCATATACCAAGAAAAAGGCTCTGCTTCAAAGCACTGAAAAAAATCAAAAATTCAATTCCACAAGTTTTGAGCATGGTCACAAGACCAAAAGAAGTGAATGAAGGTTTCAAAATGATCACAAAAAGGGCAAAATGACTTTGGGATACCCATATGCCTTAGACAAGAGCCTAGAGGCAAGCCTTTGAAAATAATACACCAAACAATATGATAAATCTCGGGTTCAAGGATAGTAGACCAAATATTATGGAATCTGTCAGTCTAGACCATTTGGGAAGACTACAAACGCCATTGAAGATTCAGAGCTAGCACCATAGGTAGGTGCAAAGAGAACCAATGGTAGCCTATTTAGGGTTTGTAACTACAAAAGGCAATATTAGGAAACCAATGCCTATCTTCTCATCAAGGTTTCACAGAATAAATACCCAACTTGTGTAGGATATTCAAAGGTAGTGAAGAAATGATAGAATCAAATGTCTATCGATCTAGCTGGCCAAGCTAGAATTGGGTTCACATATCTTTCCATGAGCAAAGACTCATAGTAGCTCTAAAAATGGGGAGTACAAATGTCATGCTTACGAAAGAAAAGAACATGAAATCCAAGCACCCAAGCCAAGAGAAGCCCCTGAATCTGAATGAGCAAAGAAAACCAAATATTATGCTAGTTGAATGAGAGACCATCTCTAAAAATAGATCCATGCCACCAAAGCCAATGTTTGATGGCTTCTCAAGAACACCAGATGCTTTTGGCCACAAAATTACCTATTATCTTAAAAACATCCTTTATAATGAGAAGGAATTGAAAACTGATCCCCTTCCAAGAAGGTCTATTGGCAAGGAACCCTGAAGAAATGATGGTCCATATAATCTATTTGGAACACAAAGAAAGACATTGTCTTTCAGTAGAAACAATCCCAAGACCACCGAACTCTCATGGGAGGCAACAAAACTCAAAGGCTACTTTGTGAAAGCCATGGTGGTTCATAGATGAGGCTCATAAGAAATCTCTAAGAATTTTTTAAAGCTTACTGTAAGAGGCTTTGGAGGGAGCCCAACAAGAAGAGTAGTAAACATGAGTGGCTACCAAAAATATTTGAGTAGATAGAAAACTTACCAACAAGAGAAAGCAGTTTGGTGATCTCCAATAAGCTAACTTCTTCTCTATTCTGGTGAGGACCACATTCCAAAGATCTACAGAAGATCCTTGGAAAGCAAAGACAATTCTTAGAAATCAAAATATTTTACCATGATCTATCCACTTCCACCCATACTGGAGCATCTAGGAAGGGGCCGAAAGGAAGGATTGTTAATAACATTCGGTTTTATGTCATTGAATTACTAACCCAGAGCTAAAAAAAAAGTGTAAGGCATTGCAGGGCCTCTTAGGCTTTTTGTTCACCTTCAATGAGGGTGAGAAAAGAATCATGCACAAAATGGTCATTGATAAGCTAAGAAGGAGACTTAAGAAGCTAAATGGCCCTAGGTAAGTGCAAGAAGTTGTGTCCACTTAATGTGGAAGTTTTAGACTTAGTAAAAAGGTGGAAATTGGGCAGAGTTAATAGGAGACAAATCAGGATCCTGCCTACGCACGAGATCCGAAGTTGAAAACCAAATAAAATCTCGTGGGACTTGGGATCCCAAGCCTGGAACCCCAAATAGTATCCCGTTTTAAAATGAAATAGGATCCTGTGTTAAAATGAAATAGGATCCTGTGTTAAAATGAAATGGGATCTCATTTCATTTTAACATTCATTTTAACACAGGATCCCGTTTTGAATTTATAATTTTTTTTTTTTTAAAACGGGGTGGAGTTCATTTTTGCCATACGAGATCTCGATTGAAGGAGTGGAGCCCTCCCTAGAAGGTACCAGCAAGCCACCTGCAACTCTTCCAGCTACGCCCAACACCTTTTATTTTCAATAATTCATATTTAAATTAATCTTTTAGTTAAAAAATTAGATTTTTTATTTTTTTTAAATTATTTTTTTAGTTTAAAATTTATTTTTTTGGTTAAAAAAATTTGATTTTTAGTTTAATAAATTTTTTTCATTAGAAAATTATGTTTTTAGTTTAAAAATTTGTTAAATTTAGTTTATTTTTTTAATTATTGATAATGAATTTTTTTTTTATGAATTGATTAGATTAGGATTTTTTTTAAATGTTAATCTAGGTTTTATTAATAGTAATTTTTTTATAAAATTATTTTCTCATGTTTGATGAATGAATTTAATAAAATTGTTGAAAACCTTGAAATGAAACCAAAACACAAAAGAAAATCAAAACCAAAACAAAATACAAAATCAAAACAAAAATCTAAATGAAACCAAAAACCAAAAAATTGCAACAAAAACAAAACTAAAACATTGTTAAAATTTACCAAAGTGAAAACCAAAACATAGAAATTTACCTAAAATGTAGAAAAACCAAAACCAAAACTTTTTTTAAAATAAAATGAAAATGTTGAAAAACCAAAACTTATAGGATCACATACATGACCATTTGACCCATATGACCTAATATGACCATATAGGAGCACAGTAGACCGTAAGGGGTCATATGTAGTCCTAAGGGGTCACACATGTGTTCTAACACATGCGTGATTGCTTAGGACCACATATGATTCCATAGGATCACATCATGTCCTAAGGGGTCATATTTGGTCGGGTAAGGGGTCATGCATGTGTTTTAACATGTATGCACATGACCCCTTAGGACCACATATGACCCCTTTTAACATCTAGTGTATACAACATACCTCCTATGACCACATAGGATCACATCACGTCCTAAGGGGTCATATTTGGTCGTAAGGGGTCACACGTGTCTTTTAACACATGTGTGACCCCTTAGTCCACCACACATGACCCCTTTTAACATCCTAGTATCCCAAGGGGTCATTGAATATGTGGTCCTAAAGGGTCATGTACACATGTGTTCTAACACATGCGTTCAAACCCTTACGACCACATATGACCCCATAGGATCAGGTATAGTGTTCAAAGGGGTCATCTATGTGGTCTTATATACCCCAACTACTAGGATGTTAAAAGGGCCCATATGTGGTCCTATATGACCCCATAGAACACATTTTGGTCCTAAAGGGTTGTCACACATGGACGCATGAACTAACTCATGCGTTCAACCCCTTCTAGGACCATGTACATGTGTATGACCCCATAGGATCACGTAGTTGACCCTAAGGGGTCATATGTGGTCCTAAGGGGTCACACATGTATATTCTAGAACACATGCGTGTGTCCCCTTAAGCCATATCCTACTTTCAAATTCATTCCTCTTTTAAGCCACATGTCCTATAATTTAGTTTGATCTCCTTTCTTGCCACATGTCCCAATTAGGCCTGCATACTCTTTTAAGCCATGTCCATATTATACCATGAGTTAGAACGTGTGCATGTGTGTGATGGGACTTTAGGACCACATCATGTTCTAAGCCTAGCTCATATGTGATCCTAAGGGGTCACACATGTGTTAGAACACATGCGTGACCCCTTAGGACCATATATGAGCCCTTTTAACATCCTAATAGTTTAGGTATATTGTATACACTACTAGGATGTTAAAAGGGATCATATGTGGTCCTAAGGTGTCACTCATGTGTTCTAACACATGTGTGACCCTTTCTAGGATCACATGTGACCCCTTAGAACACAATATGGTCCTAAAGGATCGTTGCACAAGCACGTGTGAACTAATTCATGCATTAAACCCCTTTGAGGACCATGTACATGTGTATGACCCCATAGGATCACATAGTGTCCCAAGGGGTCATATGTGGTCCTAAGGGGTCAAGCATGTACATTCTAGAACACATGCACATGTCCCCTTAAGTCATCTCCTATTTTCAAATTCATTCCCCTTTTAAGCCACATGTCCTATAATTTAGTTTGATCCCCTTTCTTGCCACATGTCCCAATTAGGCCTACATCCCATTTTAAGCCATGTCCATATTATACCTTGAGTTAGAACATGTGCATGTGTGTGACGAGCCTTTACTAGGACCACATTATGTTCTAAGGGGTCATATGTGATCCTAAGGGGTCACACATGTGTTTGCATGTGTTAGAACACATGTGTGACCCCTTAGAACCATATATGAGTGCTTTTAACATTCTAGTAGTTGGGATATATTGTATACACTAAGTATAGGATGTTAAAAGGGCTCATATGTGGTCCTAAGAGGTCACGCATGTGTTAGAACATAGGTGTGACTCCTTAGGATCACATATGACCCCTTAGAACACAATGTGGTTCTAAAGGCCTGCCACACACATGCACTCATTCTAACTCATGCATTCAACCCCTTCTAGGACCATGTACATGTATGACCCCATAGGATCACATAGTGTCCTAAGGGGTCATATTATGTGGTCCTAAGGGGTCATGCATGTACATTACATCACATGTGTGTCCCCTTAAGCCATGTCCTATTTTCAAATTCATTCCCCTTTTAAGCCACATGTCCTAATAAATAGTTTGATCCCCTTTCTTGCCACGTGTCCCAATTAGGCCTTCATCCCCCTAAGACATGTATATATAGTATATATAGTTAAAACACATGTGTCCAACCCCTTAGGACCACACACACACACACACACACATATATGACAATCCCTTAGGACACAATTCCACCTTTTTAACATTAGTGTATACAACATACCCCTTTATGAGCCAACTTGACAACATAAGATCTCATATTGTGTCCTAATTGTATGGCCATCCCCTTAAGTTGTGTGTCTTAAATGATTAATTATAAAATTCGTAGACATTAAATTTGAAATTATTACAAGTACATGAAATTAACTAATTATGACCATACCCCTTTTCACATACTAGGACCTATTACCTATATATATTAAATGTCATATATTAAATAGCATAATAGGTCCTATTAACTATATATGAAATTAAGTAATTACGATCAAATTTAATTTAATTATGACCATGTCCCATTAAGACACATGTAATTAGGGCATGCACGTGTCTTAAGGGGATGGTCGTAATTATTTATTTAAAATGATCCCCTTAAGCCATGCATGTGTGTCCTATTTAAATTTTCTTCCCCTTAAGCCACATACTTCCTAATTAGGCTTATCCCCTTAAGCCATGCATATGTCTCCTATTTAAATTTTCTTCCCCTTAAGCCACATACTTCCTAATTAGGCTTATCCCCTTAAGCCAATTGTCCTATTGAACTAGTTTGGTCCCTTAAGCCACGTGTCCAAGTTAGGCCAATCCCCTTAAAAGTCATGCACATCTTAAATGATTAATTACAAAATTTGTAGATGTTAAATTTAATTACGACCATGTCCCCTTAAGACACATGTAATTAGGACATGCACGTGTCTTAAGGGGATGGTCATAATTATTTATTTAAAATGACCCCCTTAAGCCACATGTGTGTCCTATTTAAAGTAACTTATTCCCCTTAAGCCACATACATCCTATTTAGGCCTATCCCCTTAAGCCACATACATCCTAATTAGGCCTATCCCCTTAAGCCACATACATCCTAATTAGACCTATCCTCTTAAGCCACATATATCCTAATGAGGCCTATCCCCTTAAGCCAGATATATCCTAATTAGGCCTATCCCCTTAAGCCACATGTCCTAATTTTGCCAATCCCTTTAATTCATGTGTCTTAAATGATTAATTACAAAATTTGTAGATGCTAAATTTGAATTTCCTATTCTAAGTATGAAATTAACTAATTACGACCATACCCCTTTTAACATGTATTATGACGACCATACCCCTTAAGCCACGTGTCTCCTATTTAAATTTTCTTCCCCTTAAGCCACATACGTCCTAATCAGGCCTATCCTCTTAAGCCACATACATCCTAATTAGGCCTATCCCCTTAAGCCACATGTCCTAGTTAGGCCAATCCCCTTAAGCCACATGTCCTAGTTAGGCCAATCCATTTAAGTCATGTGTCTTAAATGATAATTACAAAGTTTGTACATGCTAAATTTAATTACAACCTATTTAGGCCTATCCCCTTAAGCCAATTGTCCTATTTCTAGTTTGATCCCCTTAAGCCACATGTCCTAGTTAGGCCAATCCCCTTAAGTCACGTGTGTTACAATAATTAATTACAAAAAATTTCATAGATGTGAAAGTTTTTCTTATCTGATCATATGTAAAAACATGTTGTTGATTTCATGTACACATGTATGTATATATATGCAAATTATTGATCATTTATCTATCTGTAGAGCTTGTATGTATATAATGAATATGTAGATTAGACAAGTTTTAAAATTAATTATAATTTATTCATATTTTAGTTTCAAAAGTTGATTTTTTAAATTTTTATTTGATTTGTAATTAAATGTATGTATGTATGTATGTGTGTGTGTGTGTGTGTGTGTGTGTGTGTGTGTGTGTGTGTGTGTGTGTGTGTGTGTGTGTGTGTGTGTGTGTGTGTGTGTGTGTGTGTGTGTGTGTGTGTGTGTGTGTGTACGTAGAGCTCGGATTACATACACATCATCACATGGATGAGTTTGATATAGAATATTTTCTTAATGCAATAGGGGCTCAACACCCCCCCCCCCCACAAGATGACCTTGCCCATGGTGCACCACCTCCACCCCCACCTCCACCCTCACCCCCTCCTCCACCTCCACCTGAGCATCAACCTCCACCTCCTGGTTCTACTGAGGCTTGATGTCGAGCCATTATTGATGAGAATGTTGTTTTCATATAGGGGAAAGTCAATGAGATCCTTAGAGCACCACACATGTCCCCACACATGTAGCATTTTGCATCAAAGATGCAAAACATTATTGATGCAGTTAGGTCTATAGATGCAAAGCTCAATTCACATCGAGCATAGAGAGAGGAGAGACACCAATTTTATTCTAATGGCCTTTCCTATAGGGATATATTGGACTTAAAAATAGATAAATCTCACTTTGTTCCATATTTTTCAAACCACGTCATAGGTGAACCCATTCCACCAAACAAATCCCACATATCCATGGGATGTTGTACACATCGGGGCATGGCCAATAATTTTGGGATCGGTTATAGATGGTATTTGACTCCCCACCACATGCCAACTTAGAGTGCCCTTTATACTTTTTGAGAAAATATATGTAGAGTTTGTTTGGGGTTTAAAGCCCAATTATTTTGATATAGAGCATTCCAGGGTGTTGGTGTTGGCATGCCACAAGATAGGTTGGGCACACATATTGACCCCAACAGACCTGCCCATCGCCAGACAATTGTGGCTCCTATGTCTGTTATACCTATGACTGTTCATCAACATTTTGTTATCTCCACATTGGACTCATTGACCAAACTCACTGGTAGCCTTAGTGAGAAGAGATCTAATTTGGTGGATTGTGGCCACATTGACACTCTACTAGGAGGTGAGGATGATGTTGACATGAGTACATCCATTCCACATACATCAGCACCTCATTTTTGTATGAGTTTCCATCAACTATGTTATGGGCCTTGTGATGGTCCAAACCTTGCTTCGAGTTCACATCATGGTCCATCCTCTTCAGCTACACAGGGAGCATCCACTGATCATGATAATATTTGTTCATATGTCAATTTTCTTTTTGTCGATGATTCATGTGGTAAACAGGTATGGGATCTTGTACATACATACTGTATATGGTGAAAATGGATAACAACAATATTGAAAGACTAAATGAATTCAACCGAAAAAACCCTAGCCTAACAGCAACAAAGATCCACCAAAACATATGAAGATTACCTAAGACAATGCAAATCAAATGAAATCACAAAGATTATACCATCACATGTCCAATAGGGTTTGGATCTCCATTCTTCCTATCTCCATTGATCTTGCTTGATATATTTGCTCTCAGATTTTATATGCATAAGAGCTCAACAAAGAACAGAAATGTGGTTGCAAGTAGGATCGCATATGAAAGTGCAAAAGGCATAGTGTAGTCGAGTGCATAATTGAGTTAGTTAGGGTTTCATAATGAAGGAAGAATCTCCTTATATAGAAGGCACTATGAGAAATGGAGGGATAAGATTGAGAGGTGTAAAAGATAAATGGTCAGCTATGATTAGAGGGTAGGTAAAAGAAATAATAAAATAATGAGAGGGTAGGTAGTGTATGAATTAAGAGATGAACGACACGTGTCATGGGTAGAAAGGGTTAATGAATTAATTAAATAAATAGAGATTTGTAAAGCGGAAAAATCGAACCCTAGTCATTCTCCCATCCCCAACTCTAAGGAGAGAGAAGGGAGAGTCACTAGGGTTGATGGTTTTCACTGAGGAGGGACTTTACATTCAAAAGAGGGGTTGAAACCCACAAGATCCAATCCCACGCAATGCAAGATTGGATTCTATATGAGTTTCAAGGGTTGTGATAGCAAGGATACCCTCTTTTGTAAAGAATGTAGATAGAAAGATTGAACTAGGAATGCATAGAAAGTGAGAAAGATTCACTTATAAACTGAGTTAGGGATATAGGATGAAGCTGTGGACCTGGAATTAGTAGTAAAATGTCGAGACGGTGCTGTTCTGCAAATTTGAGCGAAAGTTGACGGGACGATGGCGCCCGGCGTGCACACGGTCCTCCGAAAAATCCGCGAAACGAAGGGGGATCTGTTCGTCTCTGCACAAGGATTCCAGATCTTCAATTACAGCTGCGTACCTACAACCTACACATAGAAAAGAGAGGACGATTGGGGGGTTAGGGATTAGGGGTTTGCCCTTAGGTCAAACCTCGGTTTTGGAATTAACCAAGAAATGAGAAATGCTTGTAAATGTAATGTAAAACAAGTACTAATACCTTGTTGTAAGGATGTTTGTATCCTTATATGCGAAGGTATAGATGTTGTTGTATGTTGTATGTTGTAGGTTGTAGTATGTGATCTCCTCTTCAATGGTTGAATCCTTGTCTTGAATGCAACACTTAGCCTTGAATGGAGACTTAGAATCATCAATTGCTTGAAGGAATGCTTGAATGCTTGAATGCTTGAATGTTTGAGTATAGTTTCCACGCTTTGTACACATATGTCCTTCCTCTTTTCGACCCCCCAAAATGGGAGAGGAAAAGTAGTTTATATACTTGCCAATTAGGGTTAAAAGACTGATTTTCCTGACCTTAGGTCGACCAGGAAATGTTATTTTCCAATTTGCAAACAAAAAGACCCGAAGTCTCATAGGAGACCAGGCCCAAAATAGGGCCAGGTACCAGGGCGCTAGGCACCATGGTCCTGGGGGACCAGGGCACTGGGCGCCCTGGTCCTAAAGGACCAGGGCGCTGGGCGCTCTGGTCCCACCTCCCGGGACAGCAAGGTGCAAGGAGGATCAGGCAGGGTGCTGGAAAAATGCAGTTTTTGATGTCATGAGCAAGTTTCGGGGTCTCCATTCGGGTTCAGTGTTGCGTCGCCATCGTGAAGACCCAAATGCAGTCAAAATTGCAAGTGTTGCAATTTTAGGACGCTACATTTAGCCCCCACTTTAGCGGGAGTATAAGCGTATGCTCATACTTCTGGTAAAGTACAAGGAAACAACATTGAAAAACTTTCACCACGTCAAGGAGGCAAGATACACCAAGCCCCCAGTGGACTAAGGATCTTACGACTTCGATTGACAAAGTAAAAGGGAAGATCACGAGGGAGAACCATGACTGTCAGTAGTAAGGTTCCCTCACTATGAGTCATGCAAGAAAGATATCAAAAATTTTCAAGGCAAAGCTAAATTTGTCAAGAAATTTTCAAGTATCTTGAAAAGATATGAACGGGATGTATGCCCCCCTACGTTAAAGCGACCGCACATGCCTCACCGGGGGTGATTGCTTTAAGGTAGTGATACATATAAGAATGAGAAAGGAGAGGACCACGTTATCACAAGGATTTAGCCCCCAAGTGTGAGATAAGCCCAAGGATAATAGGCACAAAACACAAAGCACAAGGTGACTTCGCTTTCCTCGAGGTCAGTATGCTGTATGATAATTCATTTATATCATATGTATGTATGCATAATTGTTCTTCATTCCCCAATCAAGGAAGGTCACCTAGAAGAAGGGAACACATGTGTCTTTTGAGTCAACATGAGAGAGATCGAGAGATCTCAATGCTTTGCATCGTCCTCAAGTAGACAACACTAAGGACAACAAATAGAAGAATGAGAATAACACATAGAAGAAGTAACAAAAGAGAGGGGGAGAGAATCTGCTATGCTAATGAAACTAGTCTAGCACGTCATCTACCCCCCAATCTTGCTGATCAATGTTTCAGGAAGGTAGGGAACATGCTAGAGGAGGAACATCCAACATAGCAGATGGAGCTATCACAAGATCCAAACAAGGGCTATGTTCATATCCCAAGCCGCGGTGTTCTTGTCTAGGAGCTAGGATAAGTGCTTTAGAAAATTCATTAGATAAATGGTTATCAATATCAACAAGTTCATATTCACTATCAGAATGAACAGGAGTAATATTTTCATCATGAATAACATTTTCATCCATATCATCATCAAGATTTATAAAAATAGGATCTTTAACTCGCACAGGATCAAGATCATCATGCATCTTATGTTTAGGAGATTTCGGCTCAATCGTCGGCTGAGGAGAAAATGGAATAATGCTTGTTGAAGGTGTTTTTGGGGATTGCAAAGTTTGAGAAGCAGCTGCCTGAGCTCTAAGATGACGCTTTCGTCGGCGTTCACGTGCAGAACGATTTCGTCTAGTCTTAGTAGGAAGTTGAGAAGATTGAGGAGGAGGAATGTTCTCATCCTTATCACTTGGGTGTTTAGGTTGTGGTCTCTTAGGTTGAACAATAAGAGAAGAGGAAGGTCTCTTCTCTCCATAAGAGGAAGGAGGAGGAACTGCTCCATATAAGGGAGGAATATTTGGTTTAGGAAGGAGACCAAGTCCATCATGATGAGGAGGTATAGGTCTACTCTTAGGAAGTTTATTAGATATAGGCATAGTCACATCCATAGGAATGGGTTGGGAATCTTCTTGAGGAAAGACATTGGTTTTATCTTTCAAAGGAAGAACTTCCTTCTCAAGAATGATAGGAATGTCAAGTTTGGGTGTTCTAGGTTCACTTAGAGATAGGATCATGTCTTTTTTCCACTTTTGATAAGATTTGAAAAGATGATCACTTCACGGAGGAAGAGATTGGAATTGTTTAGGCCAAAAGTAATCAATAGGAATGCTAGAAGTTCTTTCAGCTGGTTTAAAGAGACTATGATTGATAGTAACAACTTCACCATTATGGGGAAATTTCAAACACTTATGAATAGGAGAAGCAATAGCTTTCATGGAAGATAGCCAAGGATAGCCTAGCTTCGGACGAAATTGTTCAGAAGATGGAATAATAGCAAAGTTCACATCAAGGGATTTGTTACGGACCTCAATAGGTAATGTAATAGAACCAATTGTTGGAGAAGAAAATGCATCAAATAATTTCACAATCACATCTGTTTTGTCATAGATCACTTGATTCAATTGCAAAGTAAAAAGAAATTCTTCAGTAATGATATTAACCATACAAGAAGGATCAATAAGCACTCCACGGCAAGGTGTGTTCTTGACTTTTGCAACTATATATAAAGGACCATCAAGTGCCTTGATAGTTTCACTGGAATCAAATGTGATGGAAGGTTCTTTAGGGATTTTCTGTTGCTCCACAAAATTAATCACATTCGGAGTCATAGACACGAGATCATCAGGTGAGACAGAGGAATCAGTAGTATCAATCGCATTAGAGGTATGAGAAGGCAATGGATCAGTAAAAATCTGAAGATTTTGGTTAGGAAGAGCTACAGATTTTTTGCCTTTATCATTCACACCAGAAACAGAGATAGTATTATTATCAATCAAATCTTGAATTTTCCCCTTTAAAGCAAAACATTTTTCAGTATCATGCCCAGGTTGACGATGAAATTGACAAAAAGATTTGTTATCAAAATAGGGTGAATTAATCTTTGCAGGATCAATTTGCCTTATAGGAGGAAGAGTAAGCACATTTTGTTCCAATAACTTATTCATAATACTATGCAATGATTCATTCAAAGGAGTAAACTTTCTTTCTTTCTTGAAAAACTTAGAAATAGGAGACACACCTGATGCTATATTCACATTGTTGTTGATGATGTTTTCATTGAATTTAATGGACTCTCTGTTCGGTTTAAACTTCCCAAATGGTTGTTGACTACTATCACCCTTATCACTGGAGCCATAGGATGTGATTGTTCCATTTGACTCACAGTCAGTTGATAATTGTGAAGAGTTGCGCACAACTGTTGGAAAGAAGTAAACTCAGAAAACAAGAGTTTTTCTCTAATGTCTTTTTGTAAATTAGAAATAAAGATTCTTTGAATATCATTGTCAGGCATTGGAAAAGAAATTTGAGCATACAAATGCTTATATCTACCAATGAAATCAGTCACTTTTTCTTTAACACCTTGTTTACAATGCATTAAATCAATCAAAGTAACTTTAGGACTTATATTGTTTTGAAATTGTTGAATGAAAGCATTTGCAAGTTGTTCGAAAGAAGTAATAGAATAGAAAAGCAATGAGCAATACCATTGTAGGGCTTTGTCTCTTAATGTTCTAGTAAACAGTTTTGCAAGCAACCTTTGGTCATTAGCAAAATCAGTACATATTGTTTGAAATGTCTTAACATGTGTTAGAGGATCACCCTTAGCATTATAAATCTCCAAATGTGGAATTTCTACATGTTTAGGGGGGATAGCTCGAACAATGTCAAGAGAAAGTGGGCTCACAATGTCAAATGTGGGCACACTAAACTTAGATTGATTCATAGAGGCAATTTGTTGTTGTAAAGAAGAGACAGTTTGTGCAAGATTGTTAATGGTCGCTTCAGTCGAAGAGTTCATATTAGATGTGTTAGATTGTGATGGAGGTGTTATGTTATTGAAAGAAGGTATAGAGTAAGGTGGTGGGACACTATGATAGTTAGTCATAGGAGATGATTGGAAAGGAGGAACACTACAAGGAGGAATGGAAGGGTTAAATGAATTGCCCCCTTGCGTCATGTTCATTTGTGGAGATATAAGAGGAACACTCATTGAAGGAATGAATGAAGAAGTTGGATTGAATGAAGGAAGAGGGTTGATTGAAGAAGAGGGATTGCCCCCATGACTGGTGATCATAGGCGGAATGTCTTGTATTGAAGTAGTCATTATGTTTGATGTAAAAGTAGGTATACTAGCAATAGGAGTCGTCAAAGGAATAGAATGATTGTCTTGAGTAGGAGGTTGTGTATAACCTAAGGTTTTAGCACAACTCTTCATAGGCATCACATTTGAATCCACAATGTGTGCAATACCACGCAAAATATCAATTCCATTCTTATCACTTTGAAGCATACGTTTTAGACCCTCAATTAAAGGAAGAGCTTGACTATCAGGGTATTCTTGAGACACCCATTGTCGAAAATCGTCAAATTGGTTATCCAATTTTGAAAGTTGTTCTACAGAAACCTCATGGAGAGCTTCTTCATCATTAAGAGGATTAGAGGAATTACCCATGTCCTCGTTAAAAAGGCCATTCAAATTAGGTTCCATCTCCTCAGTAATTAAACCTTGGAAGGACTTAATTCTAAGGCTTCGTCTAACGGGAATAGTGTAAGTAGGGCTTATTGTTGTAAAACTCATGCACTAAAGAAAGAGAGAAGATTTTGAATTTTAGAGGTAGCAAATTTCAGTAAAGCTAGCCAATCTTCTAGATTTAAGCTGTTAAATACAATCAGGACAATCTCCCGAAATTTCGAAAAAAATGTCCGGGACCGTGGCGCTTGGGGTGCACACGGTCCTCGCAACTTTTTTCAAAATTTGCAGGGATGAAAGTTATGATGATTTTATAGCTAACCTGAAAAAATTGAGTGATTTTACGATCTATAGATAGGCCAAATTAAAGTTGCAATCTCAAAATTGAACCCTACCAAGATTGTCGAAAAATGCAAAATTTGAATTTTGAAAAAGAGAGGGAAACTAAAATTTTGAATTTTATGATTTTAGAGGGAATACCAAAAGCAATGCAAGTTTTGAAATTTGAAAGTTGACTCAGTTTCACGCAAAATTCAATTTTGAAAGTGGAAATCAAAGTTGTTGTAATTAAGCACTTAATTTCAAAAGTCACAAATTGCAAAAATTTGAATAAATCACTGAAATTTCGAATGAATGATAACACACTTTTCAGATTTAGGACTGTAAGAAACACAATTTTGACACAAATTTCAATTTCAACAATTTTTGAATGATTAGAAGCCTCAATCCAAGCAATCACTAGACCAACTTTGACTGTAATTTTGAAGGTGTTAAAATTGATAAAATTAGCCAAAATTCTGGATTTTAGCAGAAAAATACAGTAAGATCTAGCTCCCGAAATTTCGGAAAAAATGTCGGGGACGATGGCGCTCGGGGTGCACACGGTCCTCGCAACTTTTTTCCAAATTTTCAGGGATGAAAGATATTTTGATTTTATTGCGGAATCCAAAGTTACAGCTGATTTGGAGATGTTTTGATCGGTGAAATTGTCGGACAAAGGTTGAATCAAGAGGGTTTCAAAAATTAGGGTTTTGACACTTAACCACTTAATTTTTAAAATTAATGCACAAATATGAATTGATAATTTGTAATAGAAGGACAGATCTAAAACAAGCATTAACAATTAAACATTTCACAAGTTTAATTACTAAAAAGAAAATTTTAGGGTTTTTATGAAATCAACCTCTAAAATTTGCAAAAGATCAAACATGGAAATGTAATCAAGGAATCCAATTTTCAGATCTAACTATGAATAATCAAAAAGGATGTTCACGTCGGGTTCACCAAAATGTAAAGCGGAAAAATCGAACCCTAGTCGTTCTCCCCTCCCCAACTCCGAGGAGAGAGAAGGGAGAGTCACTAAGGTTGATGGTTTTCACTTAGGAGGGACTTTACATTCAAAAGAGGGGTTGAAACCCACAAGATCCAATCCCACGCAATGCAAGATTGGATTCTATATGAGTTTCAAGGGTTGTGATAGCAAGGATACCCTCTTTTGTAAAGAATGTAGATAGAAAGATTGAACTAGGAATGCATAGAAAGTGAGAAAGATTCGCTTATAAACTAAGTTAGGGATATAGGATGAAGCTGCAAACCTGGAATTAGTAGTAAAATGTCAAGACGGTGCTGTTCTGCAAATTTGAGCGAAAGTTGATGGGACGATGGCGCCCGGCGTGCACACGGTCCTCTGAAAAATCCGCGAAACGAAGGGGGATCTATTCGTCTCTGCACAAGGATTCCAGATCTTCAATTATAGCCGCGTACCTGCAACCTACACATAGAAAAGAGAGGATGATTGGGGGGTTAGGGATTAGGGGTTTGCCCTTAGGTCAAACCCCGGTTTTGGAATTAACCAAGAAATGAGAAATGCTTGTAAATGTAATGTAAAACAAGTACTAATACCTTGTTGTAAGGATGTTTGTATCCTTATATGCGAAGGTATAGATGTTGTTGTATGTTGTATGTTGTAGGTTGTAGTATGTGATCTCCTCTTCAATGGTTGAATCCTTGTCTTGAATGCAACACTTAGCCTTGAATGGAGACTTACAATCATCAATTGCTTGAAGGAATGCTTGAATGCTTGAATGCTTGAATGTTTGAGTATAGTTTCCACGCTTTGTACACATATGTCCTTCCTCTTTTTGACCCCCCAAAATGGGAGAGGAAAAGTAGTTTATATACTTGCCAATTAGGGTTAAAAGACTGATTTTCCCAACCTTAGGCCGACCAGGAAATGTTATTTTCCAATTTGCAAACAAAAAGGCCCGAAGTCCCATAGGAGACCGGGCCCAAAATAGGGCCAGGGACCAGGGCGTTGGGCGCCCTGGTCCTGAAGGACCAGGGCGTTGGGCGCCCTGGTCCTGAAGGACCAGGGCACTGGGCGCTCTGGTCCTGAAGGACCAGGGCACTGGGCGCTCTAGTCCCACCTCCCGGGATAGCAGGGTGCAAGGAGGATCAGGCAGGGTGCTGGAAAAATGCAGTTTTTGATGTCATGAGCAAGTTTCGGGGTCTCCATTCAGGTTCAGTGTTGCATCACCATCGTGAAGACCCAAATGCAGTCGAAATTGCAAGTGTCACAATTTTAGGATGCTACAAGATTTATTTAATTAATAGAGGAAATGGGATGAATTAAATAAATAAGATATTTATTTAATTTAAGAAAAGCATAATTTAAATAAATAAATGTATTTATTTAAATGAGAAATAAGGCTAGAAGAGGATAAATGAATTAATTAAATAAATAAAGATTTATTTAATTAATAGAAGAATTAGGCTAAGATAATTAAATAAATAAAGATATTTATTTAATTAGACATGACAATTTTAGGTGTCTACATTTTGCCCCTCTTTGAGACAATGCGGCTTGTCACGTTGTTTCAAAGAAGATAATATGAACTAATACAAATTTGCCCCAAGATGGGAATGATATGCCCCTTCGAGAGATTGGATGAAAATGTCTTAAAAGATCATAGACAATCTCTCGATAAGAAAGAAAGGCTAGAATGGACTCAAAAGATAGGATAGAGTGACAAAGTCATGGGATAATGAAGACTGGCTCAGGAAACGAGGGCTAGGATAGTCTATAAAATAAACTACAAGGGAAAAACATCCTCATTGTCATCCACACATCCAAGAGATCAAAGTGTAGAGCAAGAATAGAGTAGCAGCAGTCAGCAATGATGGCATTGGTTCACAGATTCGATTGCGTTCACTGATTTCAGAGGCCAGCCGACACAGGAGAGCTGGTGAGTACCTCAAAACCTCCTTGTACTTTGTCGCATTAATTGTTGTCATAAATGCATGCTTGGTAATGCAATAAATGCACTTTAGGATAATGTCAAAAATATCAAAAACGTGTAGGCACGTCTGCGTTGGTGCCAGACACGTTTATGTTGGCTAGGCGCGTTTGTGTTTGTGCCAAGCACGTCTATGCAGGCAAAAGTATCTGTGCCAGATGTGAGCATGTTTGCATTATGCAGGCATGTTTGTGAAATGTGGGCACGTCTGTGCAGGACAGGCACGTCTGTGCAGAGCAGGTGCATTTGTACAGTCTGTAAACGCGTTTATGTCATGAAGGCACGTTTATGTCTTCAAGGTCAAATCGACAGTTCTATGATGAACATACGCTATCGATTGGATAAGATGTTGAGAGGATACACTCAAGCAGATCCTCTAGGGAAGACTAGGATAGATCGAGGCACTTTATGATGAACAGTGAGTACCAAGACATAGTACTATGTGATGAACAAGGAGTACTAATAGAAGCAGCACTTTGTGATGAACAGGGAGTGCAAATATGAGCAACACTTTGTGATGAACAGGGAGTGCAAAAACATGTAGTACTTTGTGATGAACAGGCAGTACCACTAAGATCCATAGCAACACTTTGTGATGAACAGTGAGTGTCACTAGGATAGAAGCAACACTTCGTGATGAATAGTGAGTGTCACTAGGATAGAAGCAACACTTTGTGATGAACAGTGAATGCCACTATGACTGACATGATTGATTTGCTTGATTGTAGGAGTATTTGCCTATGCTGGAGTCATGAGAGAGATTCCCATCGACGCAGAGATTATGACCAGAGTTGACATTTGAGGACAAAGAAGCTATTGAGATTATGGGTCTATGATACATTCTGTATGTGCCTAAGTTTCGGGAAAACATGGGTTTGTTGATTGCACTTACTAAGAGATGGCATTCTGAGACATGCACTTTTCATTTGTTGATGGGTGAGATGACAGTCACCTTGGAGGATGTTTACAGGATTCTGAGGATATCGATCTATGGGGAGCTGATACCCTATGATCGAGATGGAGATAGGGAGGCCGTGAGACGAGTGTTCCAGGATCTAGGACTAGAGATGAGGGATGGACATGTGGCATGGGACATGATGACAGCGGCAGAACTGGCACTACTAGCAGTACTAGGAGGAGTGATCAGTGGATTCTTATGTCCAGACAAGGTGACATGAGGGTTGGCTATGGGCTGGGGGAGCACCTTGGAGACACTTGTGACACAGCATACTAGATATGCCTAGGGACTGTGCGTGTTGGTACACTTATACTATGAGCTTCATCAGTTTGTTTATCATGGATCTGTAGGATTGGGCTGTGGAGTTACATTGCTACAGGTGTCGGCATATGAGCATCTGCCGGTTACCCAACTGATACATTTTAGGGGAAGGGGTCATGGATGCAACTTTGTTCATTTGTATGATATGATTACATCACAGCCACAGATTGGCAGGTTGGAGCATTGGCATTGAGTCTTGGATGAGATCGACACTATGATATGGAGGTTGTACCGTGAGTGCGAGTAGTGGGAGGATGATGCAGTGGATCTACCCTATACCTTTCGGAGTAGATATCTGATTGGGTAGATGCCCTATGTATTGGAGAGATAGCTAGTTGACAGGGTATACAGGCAGTTTGGCAGGATCCAGCAGATGCCATGGGGTTCCAGGATGTATACACGGACAGTGCGAGACCAGGCACACTTTGGGCCATTATTCTCATATTATCAGGCCATGATGCAACTGGTAGAGATGGTTCCTATGCCATGGGATATGTGGCCAGAGATTAAGGATGCGGGTATGGATGCAGAGTAAACTACATATTGGGCTAAGCATCCCTTTCCATGACTGATAGACCCAGGGGAGCCAATAGATGGAGATGGTGGTGGGGATGGGGATGATGATGGAGATGGTGGGGGGAGAGGCCGACGGAGGAGGTGGGGTGCTGTTGGAGAGAGGAGAGTGGTTCCAAGGAGAGAGGGTGGAGAGGAGAGATAGGCTCAGGTGGTGAGGGGTCGTGGTGGATTGCCACTACAGGTGCTAGCAACACAGGGTCCTAGACAAGTGCATGGATAGGGAGAAAGGTAGGTACAAGCGGAGGCACAGGCACAGGCATAGCCACCAGTATAGGAGGAGCCACAGGTAGAGCCATAGGAAGATGCACAAGGGGCCGAGGAGGAGGAGGATGAGCTGTTTGAGCTGAGGGAGATCTGCCAGGGACAGACAGATGAGATCCAGGACCTGGAGAGGGAGATAGCTGAGGGATACAGAGCGAGAGTGGGATCAAGCTATCCAGCGCTATACTGAGGCTGAGACAACCCTGAGGGCTGGGAGACAGGAAATAGAGGACACAGGGGCTGGATATGCCTATTTTCTGTGGGCAGGGGAGGAGATAGGCTATTGGCGAGACCTATACTATGGGGTAGTGCCACCAGAGCAGCGGGCGAGGAGCTTTCATAAACCATCATGGACAACGATGACCACATGAGGGAGTCAAAGGAGACAGGCGTCCAATGGTGGGGTTATGGGTCCTCCACCACCACCAAATAGAGGGGGTAAGAGAGATGATCCTAGGGTGGGTCCTTCTAGGGCTCAGACTCCATCGAGGCTAGGCATCTCCGAGGGAGAGAGTTCATCATAGCCTTAGAGGGCTCCCTATGTATCAGTTTTGTACCATTTTGTATGATGATGTAGACACCTTCGGGTGATTTATAGCCATATGATTATGACATCATTGTATCATGACACTTATGATTATATATATATGAGATGATTCATCTTTGTGCCCACTATATGCATATGTACCTATGTGATGAGATGTTTCATGATGTATGCTTACGATATGGATGCAAATATATACATGATGAAATGCAATATTTTTGTTCTTTTATGTTTTATATGTTATGCCAATGCAAATGTGAATGTATGAAATGCAAATGAATATGATAATGCAAAGAACTATTTACATGATAAAAATGTAAGATTGCTAACATGTGATGTGTGCAGGATATGATGCCATTGTGATACCCATATGTATATATGAAATGCTTAATATGTGATAATGCAGGTGCAACTACATGAAATGCAAATGTTTTTGGCATGTCATTATATTTAGTCATGTGATAGCAGGCTACACAGACTCAAGAAAGATGATGGAAGTCAATCAAGAAAGGGGGATGGAAGATAGAAGATATGAAAGTGAAAGAGCTTCTTGTGCATTATCATCATTGAGCTTTATTATGGCAAGTAGGTTATGACAGTTGAGGCATATGTTTGAACCAGAAAGTCATTGTACCTATTTGCATAGAGATAAGATAGTCACAAACAAGGAATGCCCCAGTTCATACTAGACTCACAATGTCCTCATATCCTTGGACAAGTCATAGCATTACTAAGTGACAATCCACAGACAACAAAGAAAAATAGGTGATGATACCACATCCTCACCTTTCTAGTCAAAGACATCCTGGAGATAGAATCTCTAGTCAAAGACATCCCGGAAAAGCTAAACGACATGTCACCAAAAGATAAAAATCAAAAGAAAATCAAGACTCGACACCAACATTCACTGTAGTCCTCAAGTTTAGTGTCTCTTGTCACTTGTATAAGTCTTATTTGATTGTGGTCACAATGTTTACTTTCACAAAAGGATAGATAGCATTGAACCATAATGTTATCTGAGTCTGACATTATTGCTACTGAATCTCATCTGAAACTGACTGAATCTATGAAACTGATACTTTATTGCAAAGAAGATGAAACTTTATTGTGGATTGTGCGCGGATAGACTGAAGAAAATTGGAAGAAAATGTACTCCTTGAAATAGGCGATGCTCTCAGTTCCACACCCATTACTAGATGTAGGATTTTCCTTAGCCACAGATAGGAGCTGATTTATTATGGATGGAAAGGGGTGAAAAGGGAGGTTTATTATGAATGGCTAACCAATCTTGGGTAGATCAATAACAAGCCATGATGGGAATGGGTCAGTTTATTATGGATGGATAGGTTGTGAGTGTGTGCAAAGTGAAAAGATGAAATGGAATCCTGAAGGAGGGAGTAGCAATGTCTCTATGCATGGCACTGGTGACCCAATTTTCACCATGGTATTTGCCCAGGGTGCCACCGAAGTGGTTTTCACCGTTGGACGAAATGTTTTTCTGTTTTTCAATTTTTTTGTGTCATAAGGTGCCTGTTTGCTAGGTTTTCACCAAGTAACGATTTTTATGTTTTATAATTTTTTTGTATTTTTAATTTTTTTGATTTTTTTTTGTTTTTATTTTTATTTTTTATTTTTTATTTTTATTAGGATACTCTGAAAAGCTATGTGTAAAACCTATGAAGATGCATGTTGTTTATAGGATCCTCCAAAGGTTCACCCTCTATGGTTGAGAGTCGATATGCACCAGACCCATATGCTGCTGTGATGATGTAAGGACCAAGCCAGTTTGGTTCGAACTTACCCTTCTTCTCTCTATCTTGCTGATTTTTAGGATTTTCTCTAAGAACTAAGTCACCCACCTCAAATGTGCGAGGCTTCACTTTATGATTGTAGCTGCGAGTCATTCATTGTTGATAAGCCTTGAGATGATTAAAAGTAGTTTGTCTTCATTCATCCAATAATTCAAGTTCTTGTAAGCAAGAGATCTTGTAGTCTTCATCACTGATAATGTTTTGCAAAGAGACTCATAAAGAGGGTAACTCAACCTCAATAGGAAAGATAGCTTCAGTGCCGTAGACAAGTGAATAGGGTGTAGCTCCTATAGGTGTGCGGACGCTTGTGCGGTAAGCCCAAAGTGCGGGATTAAGTTGGATATGCCAATTATGGCCAGCATCGTCGACTATCTTTTTTAGAATTTTAAGGATTGTTTTATTAGACGCCTCAGCTTGACCGTTACCTTAGGGGTAATATGGTGTGGAGAAATGATGGGTAATATAGAAGCAGTCACAGAGTTCATGAACATCCTGATTTTTGAAGGGACACCCGTTATTAGTGATGATGGAAATAGGAATACCGTATTGACAAATGATATAGTTGAGAATGAATGTAGCAATTTGTTTTCTAGTGACTTGTGTGAGAGGCATGGCTTCAATCCATTTTGTGAAATACTCTATGGCAGTGATGATGAATTTATGACCATTGGAAGATGGAGGGTGAATCTTGCCTATGAGATTGAGTCCCCACTGAAAAAAGGGCCAAGGAGTTGCAATTGGTTGAAGTTCTTGTGTAGGCACATGGATGAGGTCTCCATGAAGTCGACACTACTTACATTTCTTGACAAATTGATATGAATCTTTTTCCATATTGGGCCAGTAATATCCAGTCCTGATGAGTTTCTTGGCTAAGGTAGGACCACTAGAATGTGGACCACATATCCCTTCATGTACTTCACGTAACGCAATCTGAGCTTCGTCACTTTCTAAACATCTAAGAAGAGTGCCATCTAGACCTCGATGGTAGAGGATATCGGCCAAAATGATGTATCGAGAAGATTGGCGAATGAAAGTGCGATGTTGATTATTGGATAGATCAGGAGGTAGGGTATTATCACGAAGGTATGCGAAAATGGAACCATATAACTGGGACTCAGGACCAACAACACATATCATCTCAGTAGGAGTGATTTCATATGAGGGAACCAAAAGGTTATCCACCAAGAACTCATAGCGAGTCTCATTCGGTGGTAGATCAATTAGTGAAGCAATTGTAGCTATGGCATCTGCAGCTCGATTATGCTCTCTGGGTATCTGCTCAAAGTCTATCTTCATGAACTGTTGTTTCAAGTCATCCACCATTCTTTTATAGGGAATTAATTTCTCATCCTTTGTTTGGTAGTCATTAGTTGCTTGACGAATTACAAGTTGAGAGTCCCCAAAAACATGAAGTTCCCGGATCTTCCACTGAACTACAATTCATAATCTAGTTGTTAATGCCTCATATTCTGCTATGTTATTAGTGCAGGGAAATGATAATCGATATGATTTTGGTATAGAATCCCCTTGAGGAGTTATGAAGAGGATGTTAGCTCCTACCCCATGCTGTGTATATGAGCCGTCAAAGTATATTTGCCAAGGCTTTGCATGTGACACTGTTAAAATGGATTCATCTAGAAATTCTAAAATTAGAGGAACATCATCTATCATGGGAGCATCTACTAAATGATCTGTGATAGCTTGTCCTTTTATTACTTTTCTGTCCACATACTTGATGTTGAATTCACTCAAGATCATCACCCATTTGGCTAGTCGCCCAGTAAGTGTTTCTTTATTGAGAAGGTATTTCAATGGATCGATCCTTGCAACCAACTTAGTGTTAGAGTTTCAAGCAGATCCAAAGCAAATATGAACTAACAATTATATGCAGATTTGAATACAAAAGATAAAGAAATAAAACATGACACAGATAACATAAAGATTTAATGTGGTTCACCCAGAATGGGTTAAGTCCACCATACATAGCCATCCATTCTTATTATCCAGCAAAAATAGTACATCAACCTTACAATGCCTTAAGCATCCCAGCCGCTTATAACATGCATTTTTAGGGCAACAAACAAAGTCGGCCCTTTTAGGGTTTTATTACAATGTCGGTTTTCATCAACGAAAAATGGCAAAAAAAAATTTCTCGAGGGCTGCCACCCTCGAACCCTTGCCCAAGGCCCGGCCTGGCCCCAGACCCCGACGAGGATATGTGCTGAGTGTACAGTACTTTGCTGATCAGTTGCCACATTTCAACAATCTCTCACTTGGAGACTAATCAGGCTCCACACCGAACAATCTCCCACTTGGAGACTGATACTACATGACACCACTGTACATGCAACATCCGCTAGATAAAACACTAGGACTTGACTGGTATAAATTCCATAATTATCAATCAAGAAGACCAACAGAAACTGATGAAGAAATCAGCTTCTCCTGTGGAATTGCCTTTGTGAACATATCGGCAGGATTCTCACTTGTGTGAATTTTCTCAAGCCATAACTGACCCTCCTCCAAAACAGTCCAGATGAAGTGGTACCTGAGCTGAATGTGCTTTGTCCTTTAATGAAAAGCAGAGTTCTTCACAAGATGAATGGCACTCTGGCTATCAATATACAATGGGCGATCCTCTTGTGTCTGACCCAATTCCTCTAGAAAACATTGTAACCAAATCATCTCCTTGTTGGCTTCTGTAGCAGCAACATACTCAACTTCAGTGGTTGAAAGTGCAACAACCTTTTGCAGCCTAGAAATCCAACTAACTGTAGTTCCCCCTATAGTAAAAACATACCCTGTAGTACTCCTCTGTGAATCAATATCACCCATCAGATCAGAGTCAACAAATCCACTCAGAGCAGCATTAGATCCTTTGAAACATAATGCCTTCGTAGTAGTTCCTTTCAAATACCGAAGAATCCATTTCACAACATTCCAATGTTCCATACTCGGATTACTCATAAACCTGCTCACAACTCCCATTACATGTGCAATATCTGGCCTTATGCATACCATTGCATACATCAAACTACCAACAGCTGATGAATACGGGATGTTAGACATTTTATTAACCTCTTCTTATGCCTTTGGGCACATCTCCTTAGTCAATTTGAAATGACTAGCCAAAGGTGTACTAACTGCTTTTGCATCTTGCATGTTAAATATTTTCAACACCTTCTTTATATACTCACTTTGGGACAAATTCAAGGTTCTATTTTTTCTGTCCCGTATAATCCTCATACTGAGAATTTGCTTAGCTGCACCCAAATCCTTCATAGAAAATGACCTGCCTAATTTCTATTTAAGATCATTTATATGTTGCATGTTAGACCCAGCAACAAGTATGTCATCAACATAAAGCAATAGGATAATATAACTGCCATTATCAAATCTCTTAAAATATACACAATGATCAAAATGACATCTATGATAACCATGTTCAGCCATGAAACTATCAAATTTTAAATACCATTGTCGGGGTGCTTGCTTTAGGCCATATAGACTTTTCTTCAACCTGCACACCAAGTTCTCCTTACCTTTGACCTCATATCCCTGTGGTTGCAACATGTAAATTTCCTCCTCCAAATCTCCATGGAGAAAATTTGTTTTGACATCTAATTGTTCAAGATGTAAATTATCTACAGCCACAAGACTAAGTACAGTTCTAATTGAAGTCATTTTTACAACTGGAGAAAATATTTCATCATAATCTATACCCTTTTTCTGTGCAAAACCTTTTACCACAAGTCTGGCCTTATATCTTTTCTGACCTCCTTCCTCCTCCTTTAGCCGATAAGCCCATTTGTTAGGAAAGGCTCTTTTTTCTGCAGGTAAAGGGACTAAGTCCCAAGTCTTATTTTTCATCAAGGAGTCCATCTCCTCTTTCATGCCTAGCTCCCACTGTTGTTTGGTATCTACCTACATTGCTTCTTCATATTCTTCTGGTTCACCAGAATCTGTTAATAAAATAGAATACAAAGAAGGAGAAAATATTTCAGGGGATCTACTTGTCCTCATAGAATGTTTAACACTTACAAGAGTTTGTGGGACAATCTGTTGTTGCTGAGCATCAGGTATCTGTGGCATTTGATTTTCAGGAATCTCATCCAACACCACATATTCTTGTTTGTCCTGTTCATGCTTCTTTTCCTACATCTGTTCTTTATACATAACCTTCTCATTGAATATAACATTTCTACTTCTAATTATTTTCTTATTTTCAAAATCCTATAACCAATAGCCATATTCATCTATCCCATATCCAATGAAGGTACATTTTTGAGATTTAGCATCAAGCTTGGTTCTGTTTTCTTTATCAACATGGACAAAAGCTTCGCAACCAAAAGTTTTTAGAAAAGAATAATTTACCTTTTTACCAGTCCATGCCTCCTTTGGAATACCACCATCCAAAGGGGTTGAAGGTCTTCTATTTATCAAATAGACAGCAGTATGTACAACATCTGCCCAAAAATGTAAGGGCAATCTAGCATGCAATCTCATTCTCCTCGCGCGTTCCATGATAGTCCTATTCATTCTCTCTGACACACCATTTTCCTGTAGAGTTCCTGAAACTGTCTTCTACTTTCGAATCCCATTTAAGGAACAGTAATCTTCAAATGCTTTGCTGCAATACTCACCTCCATTATCTGATCTGAGACACTTCAACTTTTTTCCTGTCTCATTCTCAACCAAAGCTTTCCATTTCTTAAAAGTTTCAAAAACATCTGATTTTTGTTTTAGGAAATATACCCATGTTTTTCTGGTTGAGTCATCAATAAAAATAACATAATAACAAGAGCCACCAAGAGATGATACCTGAGTCGGTCCCCATACATCTGAATGTACAAGCTCTAACTTCTCACTCTTCTTCTCTTTCCCAACCTTGAGAAATCTAACTCTTTTCTATTCACCATAAACATAGTTTTCACATAACTCTAAATAAATCTTCTTTAATCCTGGCAATAGATTTTTGGAGTGAAGGATTTTCATCCCTTTCTCACTCATGTGCCCAAGCCTATGGTGCCACATTATTGAATCTATTCTTGCAACATTTATTGTTGTTGTCCCTGCAGTAACTTTATCTGTAGCAGCTAAGGTAGAGTAAGTGTTACCAGTACACAGATATAATGTGCCTACCTTCGCACCTTTAGCTACTACTAATGATCCTTTAGTGACCTTCCACATACTATCTAAGAAGGTAACTATGCAACCTTCACTACCTAGTTGCCCTACAGAAATTAAATTTCTTCTTAAATTAGGAACATGTCTTACCTCCTGCAGAAACCAGTCATTACCATTCTACAACTTGATCTTTATCTTTCATTTTCCAACAATTTGACAACGCTCATCATCACCCAAATATACCTGTCCAAAATCACCTTGAACATAATCTAGAAAATATTTTCTATGGGCTGTAGCATGAAATGAAGCCCCAGAATCTATTACCCAAGAATCATTAACATTATCCAAACATAAGATTAAAGCATCTTGTAAATTATTACTTGCAATATTAACTTCCTTACTATCATTTTCATTTTTGTCTCCTCCTTTGTTTTTACAAGATCAACAGTCTTTCTTTAAATGACCAAGCTTTCCGCAGTACCAGCAATCTTTCTTTTCTCTAGATTGAGAGCGTCCTTTCTTTGACTTCCCTCGTGACTTCTCATTCCCAGGGCCTTTTCTTCTTTCCTTTGATCTTCCTTTGTTCTCCATATTCAAAACACTACCTGATGATGTTGAAGTCTCACCTATGCTTTTCCTTCGCATTTCCTCGCTTAGGATAACACCAACAATATCATCAAATACCAAAGTATTTTTACTAGAGACAGAGTTACTTACAGCCATAACCAAGCTATTCCAGCTTTCTGGCAAAGAACATAAAATCAAGAGAGCCCTAACCTCTTTTGCAAAGGTAATTTTTACCAAAGACAATTGACTAGTAATTGTATTAAATTCATTTAAGTGCTCCACTATAGATCCTCCCTCACTCATTTTTCAATTAAACAAATGCTTCATAAGAAATACCTTATTCGAAGCCGAGGGTTTCTCATACAACTTAGCCAATGTTTCCATCAAATCTACAGTCGTTTTTGCTTCTGTTATATTGAATGCTACAGACGATGCAAGGCACAATCAAATGGATCCTAGTGCCTTTCTATCTAAAATGTCCTACTCTTCATCTGATATTGTGGTCGGTTTCTTTGTCTTTCCTTCCAATGGCTGCCACAAATCCTTTTGATACAGGTAATCCTCCACCTGCATTTTCCATAACTGATAATTCTGGCTGTTAAACTTTTCGACCTTGAATTTGGAATCCTCCATTACTCCCACTCAAATCTGAAAGTCCTGCCAATTTATAGAAAACCTCGCTCTAATACCAATTGTTAGGGTTTCAAGCAGATCCGAAGCAAATATGAACTAACAATTATATGCAGATTTAAATACAAAAGATAAAGAAATAAAATAGGACACAGATAACACAAAGATTTAACATGGTTCACCCAGAATGGGTTACGTCCACCATACATAGCTGTCCAATCTTTCTTATTATCCATCAAAAATAGTACATCAACCTTACAATGCCTTAAGCATCCCAACCGCTTATAACATGTGTTTTTAGGGCAACAAACAAAGTCGGCCTTTTTAGGGTTTTATTACAATGTCAGTTTTCATCAATGAAAAATGGCAAAAAAAAGTTTCTCAGGGCCTGGGGCCCGGCCCGGCCCCAGACCTCGGCGAGGATATGTGCTGAGTGTACAGTACTTTGCTGATCAGTCGCCACATTTCAACACTTAGTCTTATGAGTTAGCATGTAATTGTAAGGAAGTTAAGTAGCGGAAACAACTCCCTACACTAACCTTGAGAGGAGGGTAATGCAAAACTTTTTCAGATCATTACAACAGTTACAGAAAATAGAAATAGATATAATAGCATTCATACCACAACACAATGATTTACGTGGGGAAAACCCTTTCGGGAGAAAAACCCCACCCTCCAAAAGCAGCTCAATATTTTATTCAGCAATCAAAAACAGATTACAAAATACTTGCAGAGCAAGCTCTTCGCAGGAGTATCACTAATCAGAGATTCAGAGGCAACTCAATAGCCATAAGACTCTTACACACAACCTCTATCTCACACACCTCATAAATAGGAGATACAATACAAGAAACCGTCAAACGGTATTACAAAACCATGGGCTAAAACCACCCAATAAGGTGTAGCCGACCTTATCTCCCTTCTATGACATGTTAAAGCACACATCAACACGTGTCGCTCCCTTTTACAGCTCATTTATGTATCCGATACAAATTATTTTTCCTATTTCAGGAGTACAAACTTCCGGAGGCCATAACTTGAGAACCGGGTGTCCAATTGACGAACCGTTTGAAGCGTCGGAAAGCTCGCGAAGTGCTCTATCACCTCGTAACTAGCTTCCCTAGTTATGGCCACTTTTCAGGGCGTTTCGGAGCCTCTAAAGTCCCCAAAATTAAGTTTAAACATTTTATTGCACCCCTCCAAGATGAAAACTTTAATATCTTTAAAACTAGCTGTGACCTTGCGACGAAACTTTACCGGAATGCTTATCTAGCCAACCAGAAGCTTCAGGGAGAGTTTCGCACCATTTCGTGCTCAAATAAAAACTTACTATAAATAGTAACCTCACATAAATGCAAGGTTGAGACACCATTTTTCCCAACAATAATGTCATAATTTTTGCAAAGCAAAGACCACAACGAGACATGCATGCTCAATTGGTGTGTAGTTTAGTTCATATCCCACCAATGTGCGACTGATATAGTATACTGCCTTTTTTTTGCCCTTAGCAACTTGTTGTGCTAAGAGTGCCCCCTGTGCTATTGAAGTAGCTGATATGTATAGTAATAGAGGTTGATCTGGAACTGGTGGCATCAAAATTGGCGGATTCAGAAGATAATCTTTGAGTATCTGGAAATCCTGTTGATAGTTATCATCCCATTTGAATTTGATGTTTTTATGTAGCAAGTGCTGAAAGGGATTACACTTATCTGCAAGTTGTTCTATGAATCTTCGTATGAACTGGAGTCTCGCTTGCAAAGATCGAAGTTGACTAATATTTTGTGGTGGTTGCATCTCTAGGATGGCTTTGACTTTTGCTGGATCGGCTTCGATTCCTCTTTTTGATACAATGAATCCTAGGAGATTCCCGAAGGTTACTCCAAAGACACATTTCTCGGGATTTAATCTTACTTTGTATTTTTCCAACTGATCAAAGATGACTGACAGTATGTCCAAATGTGTATCTCTGTCTACTGATTTTCCCAAGAGGCCGTCAACATAATCTTCCACAGTAAATTGCATGAGATCATGAAAGATAGTAGTCATGGCTCTTTGATATGTAGCGCCTGCATTTTTTAGCCCGAAGGGCATGACATTCCAATAGAAAGTTCCCCAAGGACAAGTGAATGCTATTTTGTGTTGATCCTCAGATGTGATTTTTATTTGATTATAACCAGAGAATCCATCCATCAACGATAACATTTCATGACTTGCTATGAGATCTACAATCAAATCTATGTTTGGTAATGGGAAGTCATTCTTAGGACAAGCTTTGTTGATGTCTTTGAAGTCTGTACATATCCTGATGCTATGATCTAGTTTACTGACAGGCACTAAGTTGGAGATCCATTCAAGATAATCAATTGGGCATATGAATCCCACATCCAATAATTTTTCAAGCTCAGCCTTGACTAATAGTGCCACTTGTGGATGCATCTTTCTTAATTTTTGTTTCACTAGTTTTGCCCCCAGTTTAACTATCAAATGATGCATTACCAAATCCGGATCCAATCCAAGCATATCAATGTATCACCATGCAAAATTGATTTGTCATTCTGTGAAGAAACTTATGAATTTTGACCTTTTTGACTCTGTCAAAGATTGAGCTAGGAATATGTTGTGTGGAACTTCTTTTGTGCCAATGTTTGTTTTGATAGTCTCCTCTACCAACATGGATGACTTTTCCTCATATGATGCTAGGAGAATGTTGAGCCTTCCATCTTTGAGTGCCTTAGAGAGGTTTTCGCCCTCAGATACGTCCTTTCTTTTTATTTTTTTAGGGTCAGATAGTGCCATAATGTGGTTTTCGCCATAAGACCCTTGATTTGATTTGATTTTTATATTTTTGTGACTAGAAGGCCTGACACCCTCACCAAAATATGCGACGCTGTTGAGTTCTACAGTGTATTCTGCCTTATGGTCCCCAAGGGGAAGATCATCTCATATGCCTAGATAATCAATGAAGGCCTCATCATTTTGGAATGTATCGAACTATGCAGATCCTTCATGGTCCCAGTCAATGAGTTGGTGGTGAACAAGTGGAAGGCCTTTGATGTCTTCGAAGTTAGTGGGGATAAGGGTGAAAATGCAGTTATATTCAGGTATGTCGAGGTAGTCATCGAGGTCATCATTGGCACTCTCCTCATCTGTCTCAATCGTGAATGAATCCAAATGATCATCACTAGTAGCACATTCCAAGACAGGTGTTCTCATTCTTTGTGATTTCGACCTAGAACCTAGAGATAAGGATTGTGTGGAATCCTCAGGGGTTGTTTCTTGACCAACTTTGAATTTTTTATAAAATTCCTCTTCTTCTGTGGGTTCATCTGGTTCTCTGAATGTCCCGGTGAGTTCATAGTCATTGGAGGATTTGTCTGAATCCCATTCCCATTCATTAGAGTCTATGGAATAGGGATTTTCTTGTTGAATTTTGGCATCTTTGACTTGTGATGCTTCTCCTGTCTTTTGAGTGTGGATCTTGGAAGTCATGAAACCAAGTCCTTTCGAGCATTCCTTTTTGAATGTCAATTCAAGTTGTAAAGGTTCAATAATGCCTTCCTTCCTTAAGCCAAGAGGACTTTTGCCATCATACCCAAATTTTTGTAGGATCTTGAATCCTTTGCCATACTTTTCACATGGTATGTTGATGTGATCTTGTGTATCATTTTCAAGGTCTTTGTAAAGCATGTTGTATAAGTCTTCTTCTTATAGTTCACCCCATCTTTGAAAGGTAGTAGGGTCCCATTTGAGTATAATGATAGATACCTTCTTATTAGGGTGTGGTCTTCCATATTCTTTTGGTGAACTCATTACTTGTTGTAAGCACATGGTTTGATTCAAAGTGTATTCACCCATTCCCTTGTCCTAAAATTTCCCTTTAAGATCACCTTGTTTTGATGTCAAAGGTTTTAATGATTCAGGATCAATGTATGTAGAATAAGGGACAGCTTCCCTATTACTCGGAATGATCATCTCAGTTTTCAGTCTCAAGTTATTGCAGTATATGTATGGATTACGATCACCATTAACTGTTATTTCAACTCCATTGTGAGGAAACTTAATGCATTGGTGATATGTAGATGGAACTGCCCTCATTTCATAAATCCATGGACATCCTAGCAATATGTTGTATGTGAGATCTAGGTCTAGGACTTGACAAACCACATCCTTTGTAACTTGCCCAACTTTGAGAGGCAAGGTGACTATGCCTTTGGATGAATGCTCTTCATCATCATATGCCTTGATGGTAATTTTGTTTGTAGAATTCACAACTTTATCAGAATATCCCAATTGTTTAATAGTGCTCAATGTACAAATGTTTAGACCAGCTCCTCCATCTATCAGGACTCATTTTATTCAATGTTTGTGTATGAAGGCTTCAATGTGTAACGTGCATTATGTGGTTGACTTACGGAGGCGTCATCGGCTTTTGTGAATGTAAGGGAGTGTGGAATGGAAAGGTATCCCACCATGGCTTGAAACTGGTCCACATTCAAATCAGTAGGGATAGCAGTGTCTCTCAAGATTTTATCAAGAATGGCTTTATGTGAGAGGGATATGCATAAGAGCTCAAGGATGGAGATGAGCACAGGTGTCTTCCCTAACTGTTCTACAAGATCATACTAAGGTTTGTTTGATGAGGAAGCAATGTTTTTAGTTGGAGCACGTTGCAAAGTGAATTTACCTCAATGAGTTGTAACATTACATTCAGAGGTAGGTTCAGAAGAAGATCCAATGCCTTTTAGGACAATCTTAGGTCTATGGGTAGAATTCTCAGGCGTTTTGTCCTTGATGATAATGGTAGAGACATAATTGTCCATCGAAATGTGATTGATAGTTGAATCATAGTTATAAGATGCTCTGGTATAGTTGGTTTGGTCATCTGTGGCTTTATCTTTTCCCTTGTCATGTTTTGAGAATGGTTCTTTAAACATATCATGTTCTTGATTGGATGAGTGTCCTTCAATCTCAATGTCACCTCTATCAATGAGATCTTGTATGATGTTCTTTAGTCGATGACAATTTTCTATTTTATGTCCTTTGCTCTTATGAAATTTAGAATACTCATCATCATTCCACCAATTTGGTTTAACCTTTGGCTCATATGGAGGAAAATATGGAATTGTGATTATCTTGTTTGCCACTAGCTTTTTGAAAACTAATTCAAGTGGTTCTCCCAATGGGGTGTACTTCCTTTGTGACTTGGAAGTTGTTTGAGTATTCACTTGATTGTTTGTAGAACTTGATCTAGAAAAAATGATTTTGGGTCGTACTGTATTGGCATCAACAACACCATCATTGATGGTGTTCTTGTTTTTGTTCCAAAATATTGGATTATCTTTTCCTTTAAAGTCATCTTTGTTTGCCTTGAATATCTTAATGACTCCTTGTTCAATTAGGACCTTCTCTATTGCTAAGCCTTTTTCAATGGCATCCTTGAAGGTGGACAAACAAGCTTTTCTTAGGTCATAACCAATGTCTTTGTTAACATTTTGGGTGAACATTTCTACCATTTGTTTTTGTGGAATTTCACAAGAGCATCTGCTGGCTAAATTCCTCCATCTTTGTAAAAATGATGAAAAAGATTCTCCATCTTTTTGCTTGGTGTTGCACAAGGTAGTGACTGATATGTCTATCTCTATGTTGTATGAGAAATGTTGGATAAATGCCTCTACTAAATCACCGCATGACTTAATTCCAGGTGGGAGTTGGGAGAACCATTCCATAGCTTGATCACCTAAGCTCTATGGGAATAATCTCATCAAATATGTCTCTTTTGCTGCTACTTCAATGCAAGCTGTGAAAAACTATCTTATGTGTGCCTTAGGATCCCCTTTTCCTCTGTACTTATCAAACTTAGGTGTCACAAAGTGTGTAGGAAATGGAGGCATTGGAATGGTCTTGTCAAATGGATAGGGACATATGTCTCTCATTGTGTATGTTGGCTTTGGTGTATTTATGTCCATTTTCTTTTGCAAGTCCTTAATTTGCTATTCCAAATTATTCTTAGGTGGAGATCGACTTCTTGAACCATACCCCATGCCTGAACCACCAAGTGGAGGAGGAGAATGTTGCATATATGGATGCTATTGATCATACACATGTTCATATGGAGGAGGTCTATAATGATGCTGCGTATATGGACCACTTGGTATAGAGTCATGATGAGGAACAAAATATCTGCTTTGTCCATGTATACCATACTCTACAGGAATGCCATGAGTTTGTTCTAGTGTGTTGCCCCCAAATTTGACGCTGGGTTTCATTGTGTCCAAATTTTGAGCATGCCTTTGAATATCCAATTTCTTTGTTGGTTGATCCTTAGCATTGGTATGTGATTGAGTATATTTTTCAGCATAAGACTTCCATAATGGTCTACGAAGGTGAGTATCATATGCTTGACCATGTGTGTATGGGACCTCTAGTTTTTGAAACAAAGATGATGGTGATTTAGGCACAAGATGTGGTCCTCTATTGCCTCCACTATTAGGCCTCCTTTGATCCATGTTGGAGTGGGTTTGTTGCAAAGGTCGATTTTCCATTATTTGAGACATGTCAAAATCATGAGGGATCTTGGCTCCACTTTGGAGCCATCACTTGTAGAAAGTATTGTCCATCTCTCCTCATTATTTCCTCAACCAATCGATTGAAATGGGGATTCATAATGGTGTCTTCCACTTCTATTGAATGTAGGAAGAAGTTGTCCATATTGTCATTGTGTGTATCATTGTTGTTTGTAGTGTCCATGTTCTCAACATTTGGAATGTTTCTATAGGCATCTATGTCAGGTAATGTAGTATGATCATAATTGAAAAAGATATCATTGTCATACTCATAAGAACTCATGTTTGCAGACTCTTGAGCCTCTTTAGCTTCTCTCCTAGATTTTTGGAAACGGGTTCTCAACCATGGACTAGGTATTGACCAAGATGTGTGAGACTAGATGAAAATGGAAAGAGTGTGGAAGACCAAGAGTTGGATGGAATGTAAATGAATCTGAGGTGTACTTGCAATTTCCAAAGTGTAAGACCAAGTATGTATGTAGTAGAGTAGGTATGACTTCCAAAGAGATGATAGTTTCTTTTGATGAGGTAAGCTGACCTTGACTCTAAGTAAGACCAAATGAGACCCAAAGGTGATAGACCTCGATGAGGGACCACTTAGCAAAGTGTTGTTGTATGTAGTATGTTGACAAAGTAAGATGAGGACAAGCAAGTAACCTTTCGACTCAAGTTTAGACAAATCTGAATGTAATGCAAGATGTAAAGAAATGGACTTTGTGAGACACAAAGACAGGTTGAATGTTAGATGAAAACCCCAGAGAGATAACCTAGGAAGCTCATTAAGTCTGAAACTGACTGTTCTTGTTTACTGAATTGTGAAAGTTTTCAATCTTGAAGACAGACGTGCCTGTATACTTCACAGATGTGCTTAAAAGACACAAAAACTATTCTGTCAGACACAGATGTGCTTAAATGACATAGACGTGGTTCTGTCAGAGACATATGTATTTTTGAGATGTTGCAATGTTGCTCAAAAGACACAGATGAGTTTCTGCCCTTCACAGGCGCGTTTAGATGACACAGACTGGGATCTGTAAAACACAGACGCATTTCAGCAAACTTTGTGCAATTTTTCCAGTCTGTGAAGTTGCTTGTTGTGACAAAATCTGAATTTTTGACTATTTTTCATGACAAGATGACACAATGTTGATGAGGACTAAATGTTTACAATTATTTAGACTCCCAAAATGACTCAAAGACAAGTGTGTTGTTTGATGTAAAATTGTTTTGCATACACTTGAAGACACAAAAGACACAATGTTTTGGTGTTTGGTCTTGAATGTTTGATTGTTCAAAATAAGTCAAGCACAATTCTTATGGCTAGCCAAGACAATAGTTGTTGATCCCACATGGAGTTCCCCCCAAGGCTACACTATTCAGAGTGGATAATTAGATGCTTGACCCCACTAGCTCCACCCTCGGTACTCACTTCTCGGGGCAGCCAAACATCAGTCTGCACGAAAACTCCTCATGGTGAACTTTGTATCTCTACTAAGAACCATATGTGTGTGGGCCGCTACCAGAGGTCCCACCTCCTACCCCAACAACTAGAAGGATTTTGGCTTCTAAAACAAAAAGGTGCTAGTAAGGGCATCCGCTCATGTGGCCATACATGTGGCACTTTCAGCTCTGTAAATACAGAAGGCTCCCAGCCGGTAGAGGTTATGCCCTACAACTGATCAAATAAATTTGATCAAATGGGTTTATGGGGAGAGATAGTGTCGGTATGAACTAATCAGCACACGTTATCCATAGTTTTCACCTTGGATACAATTATTTATAGTGGTTTGGAAGAAGATGGCTTTTCTTTTGCTACCACTTGGGATGTTCTCTCCTCACTAGTAGTCCTAATGAACACACAGGAAGACAGGCCCTCTAAAGATTAAACAAAAAGAGCCTATTGCTCAAGACACAAAAGACAATGGTTCAATTTTAGTGCACCAATTGAAGTGTTTGCTAATCTATAAAAATAAGGCACACAATAAAAATCAAAAACCCTTGCCAAGGTCCTACAACAAAGATCTATTAGTAGTTTGGATTGTTTGAAATAATCACCCCTTCCTGCAAGCACACAAGTTAGGTAAATTTTAGATCCAAAAGACTTTATGAAATAGGGGCCTTCAACAAAATGATTTTGCTTCCAAGACAAGCTGCACCACTTTTGTTAGCTAGATCTAAAAAGGTTAGCCCAAAATAATCCAGATCTGAAATCCGAATGACGAAAAACTGAATCAATGAAATCAAAATGCAACAACAGAACAAAAACGCAGTTGTCATAGACACAGATGCTGTGAGAACACACAGACGCGCCTAGATCTAACACAGACACGGCTCCCAAATGCAAATGTGGTTGAAGACTTCATAAACGCGATTATAGAACACATACGTGTTTCTCAAAATCTACAAAAATTAAATTAAATATTGTCCAAGGCGCAGACACGGCTCCAAATGTCAAAGACGTGACATAAAATAAAAAACGCGATCCGAAAGTGTGCAGATGTGAAATGTCAAAATGTTGTCGAAAATGTCAGATCTGCAACTTCAAAACAAAATCTACAACAAAAGATGTTAAATGCAAAAAAAAGGACAAGAGTCCCACCGGACGTGCCAAAATGTATATGGTGAAAATGGATAACAACAATATTGAAAGACTAAATGAATTCAACCAAAAAAACCCTAGCCTAACAACAACAAAGATCCACCAAAACATATGAAGATTACCTAAGACAATGCAAATCAAATGAAATCACAAAGATTATACCATCACATGTCCAATAGGGTTTGGATCTCCATTCTTCCTATCTCCATTGATCTTGCTTGATATATTTGCTCTCAGATTTTATGTGCACAAGAGCTCAACAAAGAACGGAAATGTGGTTGGAAGTAGGATCGCATATGAAAGTGCAAAAGGCATAGTGTAGTCGAGTGCCTAATTGAGTTAGTCAGGGTTTCATAATGAAGGAAGAATCTCCTCATATAAAAGACACTATAAGAAATAGAGGGATAAGATTGATAGGTGTAAAAGATAAATGGTCGGCTATGATTAGAGGGTAGGTAAAAGAAATAATAAAATAATGAGAGGGTAGGTAGTGTATGAATTAAGAGATGAATGACATGTGTCATGGGTAGAAAGGGTTAATGAATTAATTAAATAAATAAAGATTTATTTAATTAATAGAGGAAGTGGGATCAATTAAATAAATAAGATATTTATTTAATTTAAGAAAAGGATAATTTAAAAAATAAATGTATTTATTTAAATGATAAATAAGGCTAGAAGAGGATAAATGAATTAATTAAATAAATAAAGATTTATTTAATTAATAGAAAAATTAGGCCAAAATAATTAAATAAATAAATATATTTATTTAATTAGACATGACAATTTTAGGTGTTTACACATACAGTTTGCTATGTATATTTAAATTTAAATTTATATAGATCTCTCTATCTAAATGTCTTCACTATTTACATGTATGTCTCCAGCCCATGTTTGGGGCCACTACGACATCGGATTCCCCATTGGATTATCCACCTACACCTGTGGTGAGTGCATCTCCTCCAACATGGGTTGTTGCAGATGAGCAGAGAGATTCTCTACGTTGACACTCTATCTTTATTTATATATTTCTAGAGATTTAATTAATTTTGTTCATCAAACTTACATGATATTTTAAATAAATTTAAACATGTAATTAATTTAATATCTAGATAATTAATTTTGTTGCACAAGTGGACACAACCATCAGGATGAGTTTACATTCAGAGCCATATGATCATCCTAATCTGCTTGTTAGTTTTCTGCAGACATCATCTGCATTTAAGGTAAATGTTGATTTAAATTTAAATAAATTTAATACAAGTTGAGTTTTTATTTAAAAATTATATATATATATATATATATGTACGTGCATGCATATAATTGACACATAACTCATTTTTAAATACCTTGTAGGATCTTGTTGATAGTGGAGTTTTTGTTGATGTCACCCAGGATGCATTGCGTAGAGGAGCTGATTTGAGTCAGGTATGTGTGTATATATATATAATCTTTCATGTAGGTCCTAAAAATTGAACTAAATAAATTTAAAAAGATTGCACCTAATTAAATATGATATGTACACAAGTAGTCCACCTTTAAAATTTCTATTTATATTTAAATTTATCTCTAGTTCAAATTGAACATTTTAAATATAAATTTAATTTAAATTTCTATTTTAAATCATTGATCAATCTATATATATATGTGTGTGTGTGTACTATATAGCATGAGATAGCAGTGGCATCGACTGCCCCTATAGCACTTAGTCATGCAGAGCCCTCAGTGGACATATGAGTTTTGTCAGAGACATATGCTTAAATGACATAGACGTGGTTCTGTCAGAGACATATGCATTTTTGAGATGTTGCAATGTTGCTCAAAAGACACAGATGAGTTTCTGCCCTTCACAGGCGCGTTTAGATGACACAGACTGGGATCTGTCAGACACAGACGTATTTTAGCAAACTTTGTGCAATTTTTCCAGTCTGTGAAGTTGCTTGTTGTGACAAAATCTGAATGTTTGACTATTTTTCATGACAAGATGACACAATGTTGATGAGGACTAAATGTTTACAATTATTTAGACTCCCAAAATGACTCAAAGACAAGTGTGTTGTTTGATGTAAAATTGTTTTGCATACACTTGAAGACACAAAAGACACAATGTTTTGGTGTTTGGTCTTGAATGTTTGATTGTTCAAAATAAGTCAAGCACAATTCTTATGGCTAGCCAAGACAATAGTTGTTGATCCCACATGGAGTTCCCCCCAAGGCTACGCTATTCAGAGTGGATAATTAGATGCTTGACCCCACTAGCTCCACCCTCGGTACTCACTTCTCGGGGCAGCCAAGCATCAGTCTGCATGAAAACTCCTCATGGTGAACTTTGTATCTCTACTAAGAACCATATGTGTGTGGGCCGCTACCAGAGGTCCCACCTCCTACCCCAACAACTAGAAGGATTTTGGCTTCTAAAACAAAAAGGTGCTAGTAAGGGCATCCGCTCATGTGGCCATACATGTGGCACTTTCAGCTCTGTAAATACAGAAGGCTCCCAGCCGGTAGAGGTTATGCCCTACAACTGATCAAATAAATTTGATCAAATGGGTTTATGGGGAGACATAGTGTCGGTATGAACTAATCAGCACACGTTATCCATAGTTTTCACCTTGGATACAATTATTTATAGTGGTTTGGAAGAAGATGGCTTTTCTTTTGCTACCACTTGGGTTGTTCTCTCCTCACTAGTAGTCCTAATGAACACACAGGAAGACAGGCCCTCTAAAGATTAAACAAAAAGAGCCTATTGCTCAAGACACAAAAGACAATGGTTCAATTTTAGTGCACCAATTGAAGTGTTTGCTAATCTATAAAAATAAGGCACACAATAAAAATCAAAAACCCTTGCCAAGGTCCTACAACAAAGATCTATTAGTAGTCTGGATTGTTTGAAATAATCACCCCTTCCTGCAAGCACACAAGTTAGGTAAATTTTAGATCCAAAAGACTTTATGAAATAGGGGCCTTCAACAAAATGATTTTGCTTCCAAGGCAAGCTGCACCACTTTTGTTAGCTAGATCTAAAAAGGTTAGCCCAAAATAATCCAGATTTGAAATCCGAATGACGAAAAACTGAATCAATGAAATGAAAATGCAACAACAGAACAAAAAAGCAGTTGTCATAGACACAGATGCTGTGAGAACACACAGACGCGCCTAGATCTAACACAGACACGGCTCCCAAATGCAAATGTGGTTGAAGACTTCATAAATGTGATTATAGAACACATACGTGTTTCTCAAAATCTACAAAAATAAAATTAAATATTGTCCAAGGCGCAGACACGGCTCCAAATGTCAAAGACGTGACATAAAATAAAAAACGCGATCCGAAAGTGTGCGGACGTGAAATATCAAAATGTTGTCGGAAATGTCAGATCTGCAACTTCAAAACAAAATCTACAACAAAAGATGTTAAATGCAATAAAAAGGACAAGAGTCCCACCGGACGTGCCAAAATGTATATGATGAAAATGGATAACAACAATATTGAAAGACTAAATGAATTCAACCAAAAAAACCCTAGCCTAACAACAACAAAGATCCACCAAAACATATGAAGATTACCTAAGACAATGCAAATTAAATGAAATCACAAAGATTATACCATCACATGTCCAATAGGGTTTGGATCTCCATTCTTCCTATCTCCATTGATCTTGCTTGATATATTTGCTCTCAGATTTTATGTGCACAAGAGCTCAACAAAGAACGGAAATGTGGTTGGAAGTAGGATCGCATATGAAAGTGCAAAAGGCATAGTGTAGTCGAGTGCCTAATTGAGTTAGTTAGGGTTTCATAATGAAGGAAGAATCTCCTCATATAAAAGACACTATAAGAAATGGAGGGATAAGATTGATAGGTGTAAAAGATAAATGGTCGGCTATGATTAGAGGGTAGGTAAAAGAAATAATAAAATAATGAGAGGGTAGGTAGTTTATGAATTAAGAGATGAATGACATGTGTCATGGGTAGAAAGGGTTAATGAATTAATTAAATAAATAAAGATTTATTTAATTAATAGAGGAAGTGGGATCAATTAAATAAATAAGATATTTATTTAATTTAAGAAAAGGATAATTTAAAAAATAAATGTATTTATTTAAATGATAAATAAGGCTAGAAGAGGATAAATGAATTAATTAAATAAATAAAGATTTATTTAATTAATAGAAAAATTAGGCCAAAATAATTAAATAAATAAAGATATTTATTTAATTAGACATGACAATTTTAGGTGTTTACACATACAGTTTGCTATGTATATTTAAATTTAAATTTATATAGATCTCTCTATCTAAATGTCTTCACTATTTACATGTATGTCTCCAACCCATGTTTGGGGCCACTACGACATCGGATTCCCCATCGGATTATCCACCTACACCTATGGTGAGTGCATCTCCTCCAACATGGGTTGTTGTAGATGAGCAGAGAGATTCTCTACGTTGACACTCTATCTTTATTTATATATATCTAGAGATTTAATTAATTTTGTTCATCAAACTTACATGATATTTTAAATAAATTTAAACATGTAATTAATTTAATATCTAGATAATTAATTTTGTTGTACAAGTGGACACAACCATCAGGATGAGTTTACATTCAGAGCCATATGATCATCCTAATCTGCTTGTTAGTTTTCTGCAGACATCATCTGCATTTAAGGTAAATGTTGATTTAAATTTAAATAAATTTAATACAAGTTGAGTTTTTATTTAAAAATTATATATATATATATATATATATATATATATATATATGTACGTGCATGCATATAATTGACACATAACTCATTTTTAAATACCTTGTAGGATCTTGTTGATAGTGGAGTTTTTGTTGATGTCACCCAGGATGCATTGCGTAGAGGAGATGATTTGAGTCAGGTATGTGTGTATATATATATAATCTTTCATGTAGGTCCTAAAAATTGAACTAAATAAATTTAAAAAGATTGCACCTAATTAAATATGATATGTACACAAGTAGTCCACCTTTAAAATTTTTATTTATATTTAAATTTATTTCTAGTTCAAATTGAACATTTTAAATATAAATTTAATTTAAATTTCTATTTTAAATCATTGATCAATCTATATATATATGTGTGTGTGTACTATATAGCATGAGATAGCAGTGGCATCGACTGCCCCTATAGCACTTAGTGATGCAGAGCCCTCAGTGGAGTCTAGAGGAGATGAGCCTACTCATGTACACATATGTGCTACTAAACTTATAATTGAAATTTTGAAATTATTTTTTAATATATATATATATATAATTACACATGAACTACGTAGTTCTCACAAACTTTCATTTTTGTCTTGCAGAGTGGATCTTCTCCTCATTCTCGTTCGTGTGGCTTGAAGAGGAATCTAGAATGATTTAGGGCTTGACATCTTCATTTTAGGAGCTATATATATATATATATATATATATATATATAGAGAGAGAGAGAGAGAGAGAGAGAGAGAGAGAGAGAGAGAGAGAGAGAGAGAGAGATCGTTGTTACATGTACATATCTTTCATGCAATTTATTGACATCTGATCATTCCATCCCATGGGACTTGTTTATTTTGTGCACTTTGATTATATATTTCATTTTGAGCATGGACTTGTTTATTTTGCGCGTACATTGGTTATATTTCATGTTGATCACATGTGGACTTGTTTCATCACATATAGACTTGATATACATATGTGTACATGTGATATATATATATATATATATATATATATATATATATATATATATATATATATATATATATGTTTTACGAGAATTTATAGTCCACATACATACATGTTTCATGGACATTATATTTATGTATATTTATTTATTTATAATCATCTGGAGCTATGTATTTCACAACATACATGTGTAATGTTAAAAATGATTGACATACATATGTATATTAAATTTATACACAATTTAATTTAAATCTATATATGTATGTGTACGTGTACTAAAAATAAATAAATACATTAAAAATAAATGAAGCTCGCAATTGTTTAACTACAGAACGTACACATATACACATGAGAAATTAATATTTAGAAAAATAGCACACTTTTACACATGTATACATTAAAAATAAATGAAGCAATTGATATTTTTTAGAATAACACATGTACACACATTGTATACATTAAAAATAAATGAAGAAATTGATATTTTTTTAAATAACACATGTACACATGTGTACTAAAAGCTTATATAAAAAAGTTTAATATGTGCATCTCTTGAATATAATAAAAGTTTGATCCACATCTCAAATTTAAAAGTTTCAAGATCTATACATGTCTTAAATCTATATATTACAGAACTTAATATTCTGAAATCTAAAGTAATATAACTTTTATCCAATTTAAGAAATTAATAGAAGGTTCAAAAGAGATCTAGATAAATTAGATCTTCGCCTAGAGACAAATTAAATTGTCCTATATACAAGATGTACCTACATGCACATAAAAAAATTAATCAGAACTTAATTAGAATTAAATTATTAAATGTATGTATATTAAAAGAAATTCAATTTCTTGAGGTCAAGTTCATAAATTTAAGAAATAAATGATGCCTACCAATTAATTAGAAATATTGATATAATTAGATGCTGGACCAATTTGACATTTAATTACCTAAGATATAAACCTAGAACAACAATTGAAAATAGTTAGATATAGAAATTAAAAATACAAAAATTAACTAAGTTAAATTTAACCAAAAAATGATGCATGTACCAATTAGGACATGGCTTAAGGGGATGTAGGCCTTATTGGGACATGTGGCAAGAAAGGGGATCAAAGTAAATAGGACATGTGGCTTTACAAGGGGAATGAATTTGAAAATAGGACACGGCTTAAGGGGACATGTGGCAAGGAAGGGGATAAAACTAAATAGGGCATGGCTTAAAAGGGGAAATTAACTAATTAGGACATGTGAGGCTTAAGGGGATCAAACTAAATAGGACATGTGGCTTTTAAAAGGGGATGATTTGAACTAATTATTGGACATGGCTTAAGGGGAAATTAAGTAATTACTAGGACATGGGGTTTAAGGGGATGAGTGTAAAATTGGGACATGTGTCTTAAGGGGATCAAACTATATAAGACATGTGGCTTAAAAGGGGATCATTTGAACTAATTAGGACAAGGCAAACTGTAAGGGAATCTATCTACATAATTGGGACATGTGGCAAGGAAGGGATCAAACTAAATCCTAGACATGGCTTAAGAGGACATAAAATTAGAATCTAGATGGAAACTTATAAAATGGTTTCAAAATTTATTATGAGCAATTTAACAATTTATCATTGAAAAATATCAAATATAGAAATTTAAACTAAACATTTAACCCAAAAAATAATGCTTACTAATTCATTGGTAATATTCATTTAATTCTATAAATTCATGAACTCATTTCACATGCCACCAACAACAAAAAACTACTAAATATAAACCTACAACAATAAAAAAATAGTTAGATATATATTATATATAAGAAATAGGGGGGTGAATTTAGGTTAACTAGGACATGGCTTAAGGGGAAATTAACTAATTAGGACACATGAGGCAAGATGAAGGTGATGGGCATAATTGGGACATGTGGCTTAAGGAGATCAAACTAGAAATAGGATATGTGGCTTAAAAGGGGATCATTTGAACTAAATATGGCATGGCTTAAGGGGAAATTAATTTATTAGGACATGAGGCTCAAGGGGATGGGTGTAAAATTGGGACATGTGGCTTAAGGGGATCAAAATAATAAAGACAAGGCTTAAGGGGACTAAAAAAAATAGAATCTAGATGGAAGTACAAAATAGTTGTTCACATTTTAAATGAATTATGAAAACCTATATTTTAAAAGAAACTAATCAATTTATGATTGAAAGACATGTACTTTTAAAAACAAGTATACGTACCTCTATATATTAAATACTTATTCTATTAAACATGTATTACAATTATGTAAGAGCTCTCAATAAGGAGATGGACCTATATGTCAAACAATAATATTTAAACCATTGATCAAATGGTACAATAAAAAGAAATTATATATATGTATATTATATACATGTACATACATGCATACCTCTTTATTTAAATACTTATTCCATTGTACCATTTGCATCCTCTCTTTTTTCCAAAGCATCTATAATTTTCTCGTTATCTTCCATAGAAATTGTCCATAAATTTTTATTATTAGGTCTACCATGATATCTCACTAGTTGTATATTTGTTGCAAAAATAAAATGTGAGTAGTGTATTATCTTCTTGTGTGTTTCATAATCTTCAAAAGCAAGCAAACCATTCTTCCTTGTCAAATATTTCCTTAGGCAAGTTCCAACAACTAACACCGAACCAGTCCGATAATGAAAACCATCATCATCTTCTCGAGGATTAACTAATTCGTGTATAGTCTCGACACAAAGAGCCAACCAATATTTTGTTTTCTCTTCATTGTCCTCAAGTGAAACAACATCATACACATGTCCTACAAACAAACAATTGATAAATTTTCAAAATTTAGATTAAAAAAATTACCATTTTTAATTTACATTAAATATAAAAAGTTTGAAACTAATTTTATTAAATGTTCAACAAAATAATTAAATGATTACCTTTTTGTACAAGGTCGAAACACGATCATAATCATCTGATGAAAACAATTTATCATTATTTTCAATTGTGTTATCTGATCTTGTGCTTGAGTAGGAGTCAAAAATCTTTGATTCCAATCTTCAGCCCCTTCAGTATTCTCACATACATTATAATCACCTGAAATACAAAACTGACAAAAACATTAAAGTTCCCTTATCCATATAGTCCATGGCCTTGCATTTGAACTCTTAAATGCATGCCATTTTTCTGATCCGCTAATTGTCTCAAAATCAAGTTTGGGCTCTTGAACTAACCAAATGAATCGCTGAATTGTAGAGTTCACACTTAATCTAGTAGATAAGGTTGTATTTCACCAATCTACAATTCCATGTGCATCTTTAAATTTTACATTATCTTCAAATTTTAATTGATCTCTAGCAATAATTATTTTAACACATGCACCAACTGTTGGCATGTATTGTCATTAATGTCAACCGGTATAAGTGATGTATGTGCAACACTATCATCAGTACATACCGGATGTGATATCTATGGTGTCACTTTGTGTTGAAGGTCATCGATAAGGGAGGAAATGTAATTCAATACAATGACCATTGGAGTCACCGGTACACAAGTTAGTATTTTACTTGTGTGGATGATATGGATAGGTTACCAATATAGTCTATCACCGGTAAGTAAAATATGTCAACTGGTAAGTGATGTGTTGACATGGAGAAGATGAATCAACCAAGTGAGTAGTTGTCAACCGGTAATCTTATGACCAATATACAAGCAGTATGAGCAAGATGTTGAGTTGTTGTTTGTGATGAGAGGCGAAATGTTACCTGAATCACACCAACACAGGAGGAGAAGGATGTACAAGTCACCGACGTGCTGTGGATGTAGAACAACATGACTCTCACTGCAAAAAGATGTAATTACCATGTGAAGAGATGACTAACAATGCATGTGCTCACACTAGATCACATGTACATGTTTGAAGATATCATGCACAAACAGTGAAGCCACATAAGTGCATTGTGAGATGCAGATGACAAGGATCCACTACCACCGATAAGTGGAGATTATCTACTATTATGCAAAGTATGTGTATACACCTAAAAATAGTTTGAAGATAATTAATTAAATAAGAAATTATTAAATTAATCCCCCTTCCTAATTTAATTGAATTCACTAAGCAATTTGATTAAATTCTCCATTTTCATCTACTTATTAATAAATTTAAGGATTTATTTAATAGGTTCATTTTCAATATTCCCTTTAATTAATTAATTCCCCCCATCAAATTTATTTCTTCTAAATCTCCTAATTAATTAAAATAAATCAATTTATGATTTGTTGGAATTAATTAGCCTTTTCCTATTATTTGAATTTTTAAATTCAAATCCTCCTAACTTCTAACCACCTAACCTAACCCCTTCTAAACCTAACTCATTCCATCTAACCCCAGGTTTGCCTAAATCCATCCTAGCTTGCACATCCTAACCACCATGTCCCCTTTCCTTGAACACTTTACCCTCTCATGAGAAAAGCCTTGTGATGCATGTCAATAAATGTTCCCTTTAATCCAACCTCTTCTAGAATTCTCTTGACACTTGTCACCATAGAGATGACACATGTTCCCTTTTATCCAACCTTTCTAGATGCTTCTTGACACTTGTCACCATGGAGATGACATTGTTTCCTTTCATCCAACCCCTTCTCCTACCAACCTCCAAATGTTCCCTTTAATCCAACCTCTTTGCCAACCTCCTCCAATTCAACCATTGATATCTTCAGAATTAATCTTGACCGTTGATTCTTGCCACCGTACCCCTGGCCTTGGAAACCCTATAAATAGACCCCATTTTGGAGAAATAATGATATCATCTCATTTTGCATTGAATCATTGTTACTATAGGCATATAGCTCTTAGCAATGTCATTTTAGCATTGTCATCATGTTCAATTTTAGCTTAAATATAGTTTATATTCTAGCATAATCTTAGAATCATGTAGCTTAATCATTATCTCATCTAGATCATGCATCTTTATCATTTAAATCCTCCATTTAAGTGTTGTAAAGTCACTGCAATTTACATGACCAGATCTGAGAGCAAAATTCATACTCGCATTTACTAGGAGGCGATAGATCGCTTAGCTATGGTTTTATCTTTCTTGGCTTTAAATTCATCAACCATGCTTGTAATGATCTATTGAGTGTTTTGTGTTTGGAGGTATATGTACACTTCACAAGAATGACATTTTGGCACCCACCATGGGGCCAATATCATCATTTTTGGCCTCTCAAGCTTTATAAACTTTCATCTCTATCGAGTCTATTTCAGAGTGTCGTACGAGCTACTTTTTTGGCTCGTACGAACTCCTTTATGGTCTGGGACAATATTATTTTTTGACTCGTATTAGCTCAATCCTATGTCATACAAGCATCTTTATTCTATCACACAAGATCTAAATTCATGTCGTACGAGTTTCTAGCTGGTAAATTCTTGACTCGTATTAGGTTGTTTCTTGTGCCATGCGAGCCTATTTTGGCTTGTGTCTGAGATCTAAATCTATGTCATTCCAGCTCATAAAACATGTCTTGCAAGTATCTGCCTCTGGGATTTTAAAATAAACTACATTTTAGGGTTTTCTATTTTTAATCCAAGCTTTACTAATGCTAACCTTGACTTGGTTGTGAGGTTTTCGGCAGCTTAACTCTTTTCTGCAGGACGATTGTCAAAGATACACTTGTCAAAGACATAATTCAAAACACAATCAATGACTACTAATGGATTTATCATGCAGGTTGCCTACAAGAATTCAACAAAACTTTGTGTATTCCTTAGAGTTTTTTAGGCACACTTGATTTTGCTAAAGGAATGAACAATCACGTATTTCGTGTCTTTGATGATAGGCAAGTATGCTCTCACCTTTCTTAGGTGATCTAAAAGATAGACTCATCTTTTACTTTCATTAGTGCATATCTCTAGCAGGCCTACCCTCCTGAGGAGTTAATAACTCTTACAGGCATTACGACTGGTGAGAGAGGAATGACCTAAGTGGGAATGACTAACACCAAGTAATCCAGCCCACTATAAAATAAATGTGATTTGATGAAAATCAAGTCAACATCAATGCTCGGGAATAGCTCTCCTCCGTACCTTCAAGGATAGCAAACCTTGGTTTTCAAGGCTGGGAGACCTCTTAATTGAGTATTATACCCCAACGCGCCGAATGAATCCCTTACTAGTGTCGGTTAAATTAGAAGCTACTTGATTCACCTCCGAAAGGGTGATAATCTTTGTGCAAGAGAGATAGTAACTCTCCTAAGATACTTTCCATATCGTGCCTCCATTAGCATTTGGAGTTGGATAATACGACGTTGAGAATCCATTGCGTCTGACTTAGTGGTCGTATTCTAATTAGCTATTGGGCATGTACCTAAGTTTGCAAGCAAAGAGTTTCTCTCCTTAGCCAACTTCCTTAGGGTTTAGCATTCTTCGATTCACTTATCACATCGTGTGTGTGTTGTGTATTCATCCCTAAATTGAAAAATCAGACATCAAAAACTGGAAAACATAAGCAAAACATCAAAATCCACTAATCCAAATGTGGCAAAACAAACATTTTTTATCTTTGTCCTGTTATCTGTCATATGAGTCAGGTTCTCTGTCGTACTGTTTGGTGGTTTGTCATATGAGGTTAATCTTTTGTCGTATAGCTCAGAAAGAAATATCGTACGAAACTGAGCTTTTTACATGAAATTTCTGATTTGTCATTTGGTCTTATATCGCTTGTTGTTCGAGGCTCTCTAATCTGTCATACGAGTCTCTATTTTTACTAGTCCAAAGCTATGTCCTGCATGACTTTTTCAGGTCTGTCATTTTGCTTTATCAGTTTGCAGTAATCATAAACACATGTTATTTGTTATTATGTGCTTAAATTGTCTGCTTGGTTTGCTTGGTCAAGTTATCATCCATCAAAATCAGACTCTAGAACATAAACACCTCAATATTTTCAAGTGCTCACCCTGAACAAGTTCAAGATCTAAACATCTCAAAGTGCATTATCACCCTCTTTAGTAAATTGATCACTCAAACATAGTTTCTCATTAGGATCTATCATCCTTTATCACAAAACTGAAACGTTTGCTCAGGATAATCTTGTCCCACATCGTAGGATATATTGTTCCTACTGGATTTAATTTTTTATCAAACCATCATCATTGCACTCCAAAACTAAAGATCAAAAAACTTGCAATCCTTTAAACACTTGAACCATCTTTTTGTGTCATATCGCTCTATGACATTTACATTGACAATTGATCACTTATCAAAAAAACTTTTGGACAATCGAACCCTTGAAATGGAAACAAAAACATTTGTAATAACTAAAAATCATATCAATATGGCATACCAAAGCAAAATACAAGTAACAAACCAACATATCAAAGCAATCAAACAAGTCCAAAATCAAAATCCAACTATGTCAAAACCTAACAAGGACTCAAATATATCTCCAAAGAAAGGTGGTTCTTTTATGCAACTCTTAAATATATCCCTAAATGATTTGGCAAAGAAAGATCAAAATCACGCACCTATGTCTATCAAAGGCTCATCCCCCCATAAGCAAATTGACTCTCCAAAGGCATCTATTCTAAAACTTCTTAAAAAATTGCAAGAACCTTCCATAGCATCTTCACCACACAATACACCCAAAGCTAAAGTTCCCCAAGGGATATCCATGATTTTCATCAAACCTATTTTGAAGGATCCTATTCAAAGCTCATCCTCTTCATATCCACACATTAATTCATTGCGGCATCCCCCTAGTGCTTCCTTGTAAATTGAAGTCCTCATTCATAGAATGCTTGTTAAACGCGTCCTAATAGATGGGGGAGCTAGCTTGAACATTTTCTCTTTGAGTCTTGTACATGCTTTGGGTTATTCAGAAGATGCAGTTGATCCCCAGAAAAAGATAAAAATCAAAGCATATGGTGAAGAAGAACATTACTCTAAAGGAATTGTGATGTTACCTATTAGAGTGGGACCTTTGTAGAAAGACACAACATGCCAAGTTATAGACATGGAATTACCATATAAAATACTCTTGGGAAGACCATGGATTCATGACATACAAGTTGAACCATCAACATGTCATCAGTTTCTGAAATTTCCCTACAATGGGCAATAAGTCACTATCTCAGCAGACTCAAAACCATTACAATGTTGTAATAATCTGAAATCATCTCAAGAGGTCATTGTTTCACATAACAACAAGGCAATATCTTCAAGTACACAATCCAAGGAACAATCATCTTCATTAATTTTGTCAAACATGGAAAAACAAATGCAACTAAGAGATCAAGAGAATGGAGAATATTTGCTATCAGGGAAAAATAAACAAGAGCAAGTTCAAATTGAAAGGGAAGAAGAAGCATATGTAGATGTCGATATAGTTCACATGTATGCAGGACAAACATTAGGAAGTAGCTCACTTGAATTAGAATCACATTCTACTGACATGGACTTAACTGAGGACGATCAGGAACTCCTTGTATGAGGTCATTCTGATGAGAGTACTGTTCTAGACATTGAAATACACATTGAAAGCTCTAACATCTCTATCATGACCCCTAATATCTTTGAAACTATTCAACCTGAAGATCCTTTATCCTTAAGCTATTCTAAACCTATGGATTGGGAAAATGAAGGACATACTGCCATTGATACCTTACCGAATGACCATGCCATATCCTTATATCTTAATGAAATCAAACCCGCAACAACTTTCACTAGGGATTCCACTAACATATCTTCAAGTCAAATGGCTGTCAAATCTCCTAGTTGCAAAAGTGAAAATAAAGAAAACAATATCAGGTCTAATGCTGAAAACCATTTATTAGAAACATTAGACTGAGTAAAAGTAAAAATAAAGGATGCATCTAACGGTGAAAACCTCCTCGAGGTGCCGAAAGATGGGAGATTTGACACTTTACTTGAGCACTATCAAGAGAAGTCATCTATCGTGATAAAACCAATAGAGGCAGTGAACATTGACACAACTGATCTACATCCAACAACTTCTCTATCAGAACTAGCAAGGCAAAAATATTTGGAACCCTTCAAAAGATGGAAAATCAACTTTACCTGGTCATATGTACACATTTCAGGGTTTGATCCATATCTTACAATACATCACCTGAATATTAGTCCAGGAGCAGGCATCAATAATAGAACACAACATGGATTAGGAGTAGCTATTCTATTCATCACACCACAAGGTCATACAATCCCAAAAGCATACAAATTAAGCTTTCCATGCACCAACAATACAACAAAATATGAAGCTTTGGTTATAGGTATCAAAATGGCTATATAATGGAACATTACACAACTTCAATTCTTTAAAGACTCTCAGCTCATCATTAATCAAATTAATGATGACTATCAAACAAAGGACGAAAAGCTAATGCCTTATAAAAAGATGGTTGATGATATCAATAAATACTCTGTACAAATAACTTTTAAGAAGATTCCAAGAAATGACAACAAAGCAACAAATTCCATGGCTACACTTTCTTCTCTCCTTCAGACAGAGGAAAATCAACAACACTATGAATTCCTAGTGGAAGAGTTGTTTTACCCCGCCTATAATTGTCTTGATTCTCAAACTATCTGTCAACTTGTGGGGCATGATTCCTCCCACTATGACCAAACTTACACATACCTAAAAGATAACACCTTACCTCCTGACTTATCAAAAAATCAAAAGAGAAACTTTATGTTGGCATTTTTGATGATTATGTTTTGATTGTCATTGATGGACACACACTTTCTATGAGATCACTTTTTGAATGTATGAACTATGCTCAACCGGTATTTGTTCCAAACTGGTATTATGTTGTAGTCTTTAGACTATTGGTGTTTTGTAGAAAGTGTTTACCAATCTCAAGCAGCATGAAGATCTCAAGTGGCATGAAGACCTCAAGTGGTTTGAGGATCTCAAGCGAAACAGAACAAAGGAACTAAAAGCAACAGTTATCATTTTCCCAGTCTTCATTCTTGTCAAACTGGTAATCTATTTAATAATTAAACTGGTATTACTCTGAGTTACCAACCGGTAATCGGTAAAGTTGTATAAACTGGTAATACTCTATGATGAGTTACCAATCAGTATATTTTGTGATGAGTTACCACCCACCAACACTTTGATGGTGATTTTGTGTCGTGTTACCAAATGTGTCTAGACACACTGAACCTAGGAACTTGCAATGTAATCCTATTGGACCGACATGAAATCAGATTCCTTTTTTAGGACTTTATGTTTAGGGTTTTAGGTGTGTAGCTTCTAGGGTTTTTGGTGGTTGATGAGTTCTTGTATGTGCAATCTTAACAGAGCAGATCAAGTCTGTGTGCTATAATAAAGTGTGGTTTTACTGAAGACTGAAGTAATGCTGAAATGCATTAGCAATGAGCTACCATGGATCTAACCAAGTAGACTATGTCATTTGCTAGATCATTCACTTGTTGATTACTCACATCTTTGACAAGTCAGAAACCCTTAACCAGGTAGGCCCATAAAAGCCTTTGTAAATCCTCTAACAAGGTGATTCACATTTGTGGATCTGAAATCCTCTCACAAGGTAGTCTTTAATCAGACTTATCTCCTAACAGAGATTGAGATTCCTAATAGGATCTATTCTGGTAAAAAACATTGTATGAGCTTAACCGGTCTGATCTTAACCAGTCTGGTTACTATTCTGCAGATAGTTACTTGTGAGTTTCATCTCATTGTGGTTTTTCTGATTTGGGTTTCCATGTCAAAATCTCTTGTGTTATGGTGATTGTGCTTCTGTGGGTGAATGCCTTACTTGCTGTTTGGTTTGCATTTGTGTTAACTGGTTTGTTAGATAAAATGTTATATCGGTTTGTTGGTAGACTGATAAAGTGTTTGAGTTCAATATTTTTTGGTATACTAATTCACCCCCTCCTCTTAGTATTCATCAATTGGTATCAGAGCCAACCTTACTATAAGTCTAACCACTTGGAAAGAGATGTGGGGGAATACACTATGAGGGAACTTTATCATCAGCTCACTCTGACTGAGCAAGCCTATGATGAACTTAAAGTCAAATATAAGGCCTCTCAGGCAAAAAGAAGAGAGCATGCTAAAAAACTGATGAAGCTAACTAAAAATTGTTCGTTTGATGAAGCAGACATGGAAGCCCTAGTTAAAGAAGTTGAAAAACTGAATGAGTTCAATGCCAACCTAAGAAGGGAACTTGAAGGACTAACTATGAGAATGTGTCAAGAGCTTGAGAACTGGAGGAAAGCTGAAGATTTGGTAAAAACCAAAGATCATGAGATCTCCAAGCTGAAGCAAGAGATCACTACAATTACTACTCATCTTCGTGAAAATAAAATGGAAAAGGAAGAAATGCAAGGTGAACTACACATGGTTGTTTCTGAGAATGCAACCTTAAAGGAATCTAATGCTTCTATTGCCAAAGAACTTACTGAGTCAAAGGAAATACTTGCCAAATTCAATAAGAGCACTATTAAGCTAGAGTAGAAGCTTGAATCAGCTAAACCAGTAAAGAATACCAATGGACTTGGTTTGTCTGATTATGAGGAAGGTGAGACCTCTGGAACAAAAGATGGAGCATCAAAGAAGCAACCGACACCAAAGGATAACGGTAAGAAAAAGTTCAAACCTATTTGCTTTAATTGTCTCAAGGAAGGACACACTGCTAATGCATGTAGAAGTAAGGCTTACAATAATTTTCCTTATTTTCTAAACGATAAGCCTAGACCCAATAGATTCAATGGTAATTATTATGCATGCAACAAGTTTGGGCATAGAGCATTTGAATGCAGGTCTGGTATGCACAAAACCGGAAGGTATCCTCAAAGGAGTCAAGGAGTTTTTTTTGAAGGCTCTGGGAATCAGAACCCAAACCATTTTAATACCTATAATCATCAGTAAGGAAGTAGTAGCTATCAAGAAGCAACTAAATGGAGAGCAACCTATTTGATCTATCATAGTATGGGCACACTACTGCAACATGTAGAAGGAAGAATGGAAACATGAACAATTGACCTTGGAGAGCACTTGGAATGATTTGCTATCATTGCAACAAACCGGGTCATACAGCAAGATTTTGTAGAGCAAGAAAGAATATATCAGATGATATACCGGTCACTTCAAAAGGAAAGATTGATGTTGAAACTGTTCAAGTGGATAAGAAGAAAACCTAGAAGAAGAAGCCAGAAGAAGTGATTCAAGAAGAACCAGTTTTTGCACCTAGTGTGGAAGTCACTGAACCGACAAACTAAGCATCAGAAAAGCTTAGGGGGAGAAAACAGTAAATAATTCAAACCCTTGGTTTACACCGGTAAAAGACCTTAACTGGTATCTGATACCTGTCAACTGGCAGAAGACTGGAAATGACAAAAGTTAAATTAAGGTTTATGCGCTAATAGTGGAGCATTTATTATGGTAGGTGAAGAACTTGCTTAAAAGGGTTTTTCAAGTCATTTTTCATTTATCAGTTCTCAAGCGAAGAATTTTTTAAGTGCAGAGCAATGAAAAATGATTTGGATTGCGATTCGAAGAATTTTCAAAACCTTGAAAAAGAATCAGAAGATAATATTAATCGGTCAATTGTAGAACACAAAGCGGTATTTCAGCAACCAAAGGAGTGTGGGGTGAAGTGTAATTTGCAAACCCTAAATTTTGATTTACGAAGGTATTTTTCAAATTTCTCTGTTTATCATGGCTTCCGCATCACACTCTAGCTCTAGTGCACCCATTGATTCAATAGACTTCATTCAACAGAAGGCAAAATATAATGCCCTATCTCAAATACCCGCTGGTGTTATAGTGGAGGAAGGTATTTTAGACTATATTGACTGTAAAATTGAAGAACTAGGATCTCTGATGATCCATTCTTAGTTAAGTTTATTCTATAGAAAGGACAAGAAGATCAAATCGGAATTCAACATCTTGGAAAAGAAGAAGCTTCACAATGCAGTCTATTTCCTTGAAGAGTTTTTAGATGATCACATCCACATGATTCTGAGCATTGTGCATGGTGATAAAATGTACTTAGAGCGAATGCATGACATCACACCAGAAGCGATTCATGTCGTCACCAGTTTCTGTAATATCGGTGAAGTGCCAAACCTAAGGAAGATCAACAAGATAGAAATGACCAAACTCACCAGTTCTGTGAGAGACTAATGGGGAATGACCATCAATCCCATCAAGGATGATCTGGTCAAATATGCCTGCATGGTTGTAGGTTACCAGACATTTTACGCTAGCAAGATCAACTTTGTCTATGCTGCAGCGGTAAATGCTGCCTACAAGATGATCATGGAAGATGCATCATTTGATTTATGCACCTATATGCAAAGGCAACTTCTGGTGAACTTGAAGTCGATTAAACAGGACAATGCCTTGTTATTTAAGTTTGGACAACTATTGCTTGGGTTGTTCTTCTACTTCCAAGGTTACTTCCCAGGAGTAAGAGATATTCAGTGGTCTACCAACCAACCTGTTACAAAGTAAATCAAGGAAAGCCTTCAAGCAGTTGGAACCAGTTATCTAGTAGTTTTGAACAAATACTTTGATGAGCTCAGACACAAAATGAGCCAAAGAGTGAGAATATCAGGTGATATTGTCAAGAAATATGAAGATGACATCTGCTTCACCATCAAAGTTGATGAGTGCATAATGGAGGCAGTTGAGCCTAGACAGGAAGAAGTGGAGTGCATGGGATATGAGGTAATGCATGACATGCTAGATGGGTATGCCTCTACCCTACTCGCCTCGCCCCTTGATCCAAAGACAAAGAGAAATGACACCTATTTGGAAAGGGTTACACTAGTTGAAGAACCATCGGTAAAGAAGGGAAAGGCAGTGGCTTTAGCATCGGCACCAGTTACCGAAATAATGTAGTACCCCTACTCGTTTGAACTCTTTAGACTCATACTTTATTATTGTTTGTTTTTAGTGGATACATTACCATGATGTGTTATTCAGATTTTTATGACATTATTTCATGCTTTATCTAGATATGAGATGCATAATTTATTTGCAGTATTTTAGTACTTGTGATTTATGGCATTTTATGGATTATTGCTATGTACTGACATTTTACTTTATTTATGCAATGTGGAATTATATGTTGTGTGTCTGCAAGTGTATTGGATGCAAGGGGATGATTTTCCTTCACTCATTTCAGGGAGACAGGGAACGTCGCGATTCTCTTTCATCGATGTGTATACGATGTTTTCTATGTTGTATATATGCATGTGTGGTTTGGTGATGCAGGACATTGTAGGTACAAGTCCCGGGTAGGTACGGGGTATCGTCTCCACCTAGCTTCATAGGTTTGAGCGTGCCTTATATTTTCCGATGGAAGTGGAGATAGTAGTTGACCCTATTTTACTCAGTTACACTTGTGTGAGTGTCATCAGTTGGTCGTCTTGTAAGTTAGTTCGGCCTTCATATTTTGTCATTTGATCTTCTTATGAGTCTTTGCTTTGATTTGCTCAGTTCTGTGTTTTTGTGGATTTGAATTAATTAATTAATTAAGTTTATGGAATTGTCTCATAGTTGAATTGTTTATGCATTGAGATTATAAATTTAGTTAATTAAAAGAAATAATTAAATTAAGTAACAAGCTGCATGATATTAGAAATATATTTTATTGAAATTTTAGTGGAAAAATAAATTAGATTAATTATATTTATTGTTTCTTAGAATTTTAAATAAATAAATAAATTAATTAATAAATTAATAAATGAATAAAAGAATTAATTAGAATTAAAGTATTGTTTTAATTTAGAAAATTAATTAATTTGCAGGAGAAAAGAAAAGAAAGAATAATGATTTTTAATTATTGCATGTTAGCTTATCTTTTGTTATAAAATTAGAAAAGAAAATAAAATTACTTTTATTCTAAATTTAGGCTTTTGAGAAAAAGCTATTGAACCTAGAATTTTAGTTTAAATAGAGGAATAGGTCTTTATTTTAGGGGGGCAAGAAATAGGTCAGGGATTTAGGTGAAGAGAAATTTATTTGGAAGCTTGTTGAAGGATTGGTTCTCTTCTACAAATTTCTTCCAGGAAAGCTATACTAGGTTGGGTGGCTTCGTTTGATTGTTTGTTTTAAAGAAAATATTTTATTTCTTTTATCTTTCTGAATGATGTGTGTGTTAACATGTTTGTCAAATTTAAAATCTTGTCTGATTATTTCAAGTGTTCTTGGCTAAAGTCCATTCCTGAAGTTAATTTCTAGTTTATGGAAAGAAGTGATTTCCTGAGTGTTTGTAGATTAAATTTTAAGAAAATTGGAAATAAGTTATTATGGCAAATTTAGCCAAGATTTTTATTGTGCATGGAAATTGCAAGATTTGGGAGGAATGGGATTACCAGAGAAAATATTCCCTCTTATTTGATTTTTGTTTTGATATTTGGCTATGGCAGTCCTTTTTAATATTTGTGTATCTCTGTGATATAATTAGTTATTATAGAAATAAATTTAATCATTAATTAAATTTATTGTAAGTTAAGGGAAATTATTTTATTATATTATTTTGGAGAAATTGTGTAATAAATAATTTCCCTGGAAATAAATTGGTTTGGAAATTAATTCTATTTAATTTTTTTTTTTAAATTACTGTTTTTGAAGTTGTGAATTTTTTTTTTTTAAAATTAAAAATTAAAAAAAAAATTAATTATTTAATATATATATATATATGTATGTATGTATGTATATAGTATTTTATGTGGTTTTAATTATGTTATTTTGGAAATGAAAGATATTTCAAATTAAATCATCTTTTTATTATATATTTTAATGTGATATAATTATATAATATTATATTCGTAGAATATATATATATATATATATATATATATATATAATTATATTATATTGTTATATATAATTTTTAATTTTTAATTTAATTTAGATTATTGATACAATCTAATCAGGTTTATTTGTAAAGTAATCATGAACATATAATTAGGGGGTTAATTTTTATGTGATTGATTTAACCTTATTGGACAAATGACAAAATTGATTTCTTTGTATTAATATAGTTGTATTTTCTTATTGTCTGGAAAATCTTTAATTGCAAGTTATTTATGCTTTTGGCTGTTTTAAGAAAAGATTGCTTGTGTTAGGATCTTCTGTAAATGGTGTTTACAGTCAAGCTTAATTTCATTGCAATTCTGGTTGAGCTGTCATTGTGTCCTATTTTATTATATCTCCTTGGTTAGGTGTTGTTGTATAACCTTATTGATGTGAGTCATTGTGTGTGTTTGTCCAAATGGTCAATCTTGGGTTAGTGATTGTGTATCCTTCACCTGTGCTTTGTCAAGATTAGTTATGGTTGTTTGTTTTGCCATAGAGTTCTCCTAGAGAGACCTTTCTTGTTAGTGTCCTATGAGAGAGAGTGGCTTTCGAGTAGGGGCCATGCCCGAAGTGGATGATAGGATAACCCGTCGAAAGTCAGTTAAAAATTGATAACCTAATAATATATTGGGAGGGAGTGAGATAAATATTAATTAAGATAATGTACCTCATGCATAGGTGTAGTGCTAGTATAGGGCTCATAATGCTATGAGAAGGCCTGGAATGACAAACTTACCACCTTGTCTTCACAAAAGGATTGGTAGGGTCCGCATGAGACTTAGTTGGAAGTGGAGGCTCGGGAGAGGTTACCAGGAGAAACCCAGGATGGGGGCCAGGACCTATGGAGGTTGTACCATGGTATCCATCGTAAGACATGTGATGACACTCTCTCCTTAGAGTCACTTGTGTTTTGTGAGTTGAGTTACATGGATGTTTGCAGAGTCTTGTAGTCCTTTCGTACTTGTCTTACTTTACTTGCTTGAGGCTTTTCTACTATCTCCTAGCACGGTGGGGTGGTTCCATTTCGGGATCACATGGTTGGGTGGTAGTGCCACTTCCCATCGGATGTTCTGGATTGTATCTTCAAGCGAGGAAAGGCTTCGTTGGTGTTTCTTGGTTCGTGGTTCATGTACCAGCTCTTGTTCGAGATCATTGTTCAGTTGAGACCTTGTGGTCATTGTATCAGACTTTTATGTAACCTTGTTATTGTAACTTTGTAATCTGTGGCATTATTGGAAGCCGTGTATTTATGGATATTGTAATAGTATGTCAGTGGAATGTATGTTATTTCAGTTGCTTTGATCTTATGTTAAATTGTTTTATGGAAATTGGATACATTAGAGTACTTTCATTTCTTCATTATGGAATTTAGATGTATGTGTAGTTTTAAACTTAAGCATTTAATTTATCTAATTAAATGGACAATTGGATTAACTACGGTGTTAATGTAATCTACGAATTAATCTTCATTTTGTAACGCTTAGGAAATCATATGTTAGACTTCCGCTATGTTATTAAACATGCAATGGTTTTACTTAGTGCACTTAGTCTTTAACAAAAAAAAAAATTATTTCACCCTTTAGTTGCCTAGTTGTGTTATTTTCCATTAGGGTTTCTGGCAGGGCATTACATGTCCCAAAGTGACCAAGTGGTCACCAGCAAAGAAGAAACTGGAAGCTGCACCCACCAAAGTCTTTGAGAGAAAGTGGAAGACAAAAGACAACACACCAGACTCAGAGGAAATTGTGTCTAAAGAATAGCCTAAGAAGGCTAGGCAAACAAGGAAAAAAACAAAGAATGAACCACCAACATCAGCACCGGTAAATACTGATATTTCCTCCTACAAACCTTTGACACATTATCAAAGAAGTGTTAAGAATATTAGAAGATAAGTGCTTGGTGATTTGAAAGAGTTTTTTGATGATTTTAATGATGATGAAAAGGAAGAAGTTGAACAAGAAGTCATTAATTATTTATGTATGAATGACCGGTGGCCACCAGAAATTAAATCTAAGACACCCGATTCTTTATATAATTCTTTAGATAACAAATGGTGCATTGACATAGAGAAGGAATAGGAAATAAGAGAGGAAGTATTTGCACAATACTTTCCTGATGTGCCCAAATTAGAACTTTATGAAGTGGTGGAGAGATATAAGGGCATCTTCTTCATGAGAAGAAGGAGACTCCTATTACTAGAAGGAAAAGTCTTGGAAGTGGTAAAAGATACCCACTCCCTTGCACAATCCACTCTAAAGTTGCACCAAGTGGCAGAAGACAACATGAAAGCTAAGAAAGAACTAGAAATCAATCAACCAGATGAAGCATATGACAATGAAGGAGTACCGGTCACCGATCAAATGGAACCCATTGATGTTGATGCCTTGAACGATGAAGATGTTACTTTAGGTACACCAATGGAAGCAAGAGGATAGGACAAACACACAGAGGAAGGGAAGAAGCAACAGGAAGAAGGAAAGAAGAAATAGGTAGATGAAGAGGAAAAGAGAAAAGAAGAAGAAAAGAGGAAACAGGAAGAGGATAGGAGAAAAGAAGAGGAAAATAAGAAACAAGAGAAGGAAGCGGAAAAGAAATGGAAGGAAGAAGAAAAGAGACAAGAGGAAGAAAAGAAGAAGAAGGAAGCAGAGAAGGAAGAAGAAAAGAAACAAGCAGAGGAGAAGAGAAAGGAAGAGGAGAAGAGGATGTAGGAAGAGGAGAAGAGAAAAGAAGAGGAGAAGAAGAAGAAGGATGAGGATGAAGAGAAGTGGAAAGAAGAAGAAGAGAAAAGAAAAACAGAGGAAGAGGAGAAAAAGAAGGCAGAAGAAGACAAGCTAAGAGCGAAAGAGAAGGAGGAAGTGACACAAAGAACTCAAGTGGAGACTCCAAAGGCAACCGATAGTCAAGCCAAACCGGCTGACATTACCAGTCCCATTGATCTCCAATCTACAAACGAATCAGAGCTACTGGAAAGCATTAAGCTTTCTCAAGAACACGTGGAGGTGATAAGGAGGAAAAAGGAGCAAGACGTGATCCAAGCTGCGGTGAACACTCTTACCGGTTTGATACCCATTACCAACCTCCCTAATATCAATTCCTCTCGGGCCTAATTGAAACTCTTATGAACAGTTGTGGAGGACCAGGTACAAAGCTTGGAAGAGTTTGCTAAAGCAAATGCCAATAAAGAGCATCAAAAGGCTTTGAACACTTCCTTGGTGAAAAAGTTACATGAGCTCTGGTCCAATCTATAGAAGGCATAGAAGGACATCAGAGATGCAATAGATGAGGGGAAATTACTGCTTAGTAAGATATGTCAACACCATCTATTCTGTGATGATGTGCTTGCTTAGAAAGACAAACTGTGAATTGCTTTGCAGACATTCATAAGCACCTTCAAGATGCCATATGATTCCTTTACTGCTTATGGGCAAACCGTTCACCAGTTTCAACTTTAGGCTACAAGAATTGATTTGGAGATTAGTAACCAGACCAGGGATTTGCAAGAACTACAACTAGTTCTACTACCAAGACTGCAAATACTTCAGAAGAACTATCTCATTCTGGATGCCTCGACGGTTACTCAAGAGATGAGTCCCTTGGATGTAATGGAGGAACATGTATCCTAGATGCAAATGGAGAGTGAGGTTGCTACCTCATTACTTGAGTCATGGTCCTTATCCATGAAGCAATTTATGCAGGACTTTAAATCTTTTTTTGACAACTTTCACTCTTTATTGTCATAAACATTTATTTAGCTAATAGAAACAGGGGTTGTTCAGCTATATTTTGTCATTGTTGGCAAAGGGGAGAAGTATTTTGGTATTTAAAATTTTGATGCATGCTATGTATACTCTCATGTTTATCTCTATAAGGAAGAAGTATACATTGTATTTTCTGCAAAGGGATAGTGTATATGCTTAGGGGGAGTATTTTTTATTATGGCATATTTTTTTTTGTAAAACACTTATGTTACTATTTACTAAGTGGTCATTAGTTTTATGTCCAAAGTCGTCCTATATACTCTAGTCGGTTAATACTACCGAAATACTCAGTCTGTAAGCACTAAAGCAGTCGGTTATAGAAGAAAGAAGTCACAAAGTTCAGTATACACAGAGTTGTCTACTGAGTAACATTCTATGTCTACCGAGCAGCAAAGATGGTATACTGAGTAATATGAACCGAGTGAAACGTGTTACCAGATTCATTGAACCTAAACACATGTGGAAATGTGTTACAAGATCGAGGAATAGGGAACCGTTATCACATATGAAATTGCACCTTAAGATTTTGTATGATTTTGAGGACATCTATCCAATGAAATAATTTGTATGGTTATTCATTCAATGAATCATGTTTTTAAGATCGAATCATGAACAAATCACCGTCATAAGAGATCTATTTATACAACATGAAATGAGGATCAAAATGTATGAAGCAAGACATGTGCAATAGATAAGTTGAAAGGCAAAATCATGAGAAAGCACAATGTGTTGTGACTATTACAACTGATAGAGATATTTAGAGGTCACCAAGAAAGATTTTAGAGAATAGTTATGGAACAGAGTAAACAGAAGGGTTTACCGAGTTGATTTATCAATTACCGAGGTATGCTATGAGCAAGGTAATTTCATATTGAGCACATAGAATCTGCTATAACATTTCAGATGTGAAGTTGCGAATATTTTGTAAATATTTTGATTATATTATTTTGAGTTGTAAGAGAAACCTTTATCAGGGTAAAAGACTCTAACAAAGTCTATAAATTGTAAAGCCTTTAACCAGGTACAACATTTAGTATAAGTGTTGTAAAATCCTTTAGCAAGGTAGATCTAAAGATCTTGATACTCCTAACATGGTAAGCTATCAGAAATAGCTAAACATGTAGCTCTAACCGAGCAACTTTTATTATTGCAATAGTGAAGTTGTGGGTTTCATCCCCACCACAGTTTTTCTCTCTAACAAAGAGTTTCTATGTAACCAAAATATATGTGTTATGGAGTGAAACATGTATGAATGTTATTTATATGTTTTAGCTTTATATTATGTTTCAGCAATATTTAGTTTATGCTTAATAGTAAAGTTTATGTTGAAGAAAAGTTTTGAAGTACTGATTCACCCCTCCCTTCTCAGTACATTAGCTTTCCGTATTGGACCTAACAATTGGTATCAGAGCTTCAATCTTGGAAAAAGGTTTAACTGCCTAAAGAGAAAGATCTTATCAATGGAAGGCTACAAACAATCTCAGAGAATTGTGAATCTTCAAATTGAATTGGATCATGCTAATCAGGTGATTGCAGACATGCAGAAACAAATGCAAAGATCACTGAGAGTTAGAAGAAGATTGTATGATGATTTGCAGGACTCACAAGAGCTAGTGAAACAAATTGAGACATCATCTAAGAATAATATATCTGAAGAGATTGGAGAAATGATTGGAGAACTGAAAGAAAAGAACAAAACACTAACTGATTAGCTAAAAGCAATGAAAATAGATCATGAGTACTTCAGCACATAGATGATTGAAAATCTTGATGCATTGAGGACAGCCAAGGATAATATAAGAGATATGAAAAAGGAAAAACAACAACTTGAAGCATTAGTGTCCGAAAAGAATGATGAAATCACAAGGATGACTGGAATTCAAAGTAATCTATTTGATCAATTGGGTTATGCACATCATGGAGCAAATCTGAAAGAAAATGAGAATCAAGCATTGAAACTTGAACTATCAAGATTGACCGATGAACTTGAAGCAAAAAAGAAGTCAAAAGAAACACTAAAGAAAAGTTATGAAGCATCAAAGATGTTGGATGAGCAACTGAATATAAAAAGACCCAACAAAGATGCAGGACTCGGTTACAAAAGAAAACACTCTACCGAGAAAGGAATTCACATCACCGAGAGAGGAGAATCATTATAACAAGCTGGAAACAAGAAGAACATCAAAGGAAAGAAGCCTATTTGCAACTACTATGGAAAACAAGGACATACTGCCAACATGTGCCAAATCAGAAAAGGTAAGCAACCGAATGTGACTAGGTATAATGGTTATTGTTACAATTGCAATAAGTATGGTCACACATTTGATCAATGTAGGACAAAGTCAATTAGCAATTATTAGAAGGCAAAATTCAAGGGGTTTTGTAAAAACTGCAATAGATATGGACACAGTACCGAGAAGTGTTGGTTTAAGTAGAAGAACTATATGTGGTCTACACACCGAGCAAATACTAGAAGCTACCGAACTTACACAAATCCTAACCGACAGTATACTGCAGTACCATGGGATTACAATACAAGGATATGGTGTGAATGTTGTGGAAGATATGGATATATAAGTGCCGATTGCTTTATAAGGTTTGGAATGAACAACTAAAGATCATGGAGAAATCCTGGTATGGCATGTTTTCATTGTCACAAAGTTGGACACTTGGCCAGAGATTGCAAAGATCAACCTAGAGGAGATACTGAGGAAATAAGAAGCAAATTATAGATGATTTGGAAAAAGAAGGAAAATGTGTCGACTAATGAAGAAAGCACCTTACCTACCAAGTTAGGTGAATCTATTTCAAATTAATCGATAAAGGTATAAAGGGACTGCATTCTCTCAAGGTTATATCTTAACAGTTCCTATTTTATCATGTAATTAATTCCAAAATCTGCATAGCTAAGATGCAATAGCAAGTTTGAAATTTTATCTAGTCTTTTGGAGTACCAGAGAAGTCGGTAAATGTAGGAAGCCTCTCTAGTCGGTAAAAGCAAAAAAAAGGAAGGTAATCAGTTTAAAGGAACCAAGTGCATTTAATGTTTTCTGACCTAATTGCATGGAGCCCAATAAGGTAAAATGTGTACTTAAAGCCTTTTGCGCAGTCATTTTACACTTACCAAGTTTTCAGAAAGCAGAGCTAAGCAATTCAAAGGCAATCAAACTCCTCCCAAGCAAATTTCAAGGTATTTATTCATCAATCTCAATGCATTTTTCAAGAAAGCCATCGATCATATTAGTTGAGAATACCTGCTTTATATTTACTAAGTGGAAAGCGTTTGCTGGTTAGGTTTCAAACCCTAATCTTTTTTCATTAGTAATTATCCAAAGTTTGAAATGGCTCCAAAGATTCAAAAACTTGTTGTTGTTGAAACCATTGAGAAGCCCTCACTAAAATATTCCTTACCTCCCAAAGTAGCATCCGAACCCGACAATAAAACAACATTATCTCTCATTCCAGATAGGGTTCTATTAGTTGAGGATGTCATATTCTACACTAAGTGACATGTTGAGGAACTAGGTCATATTGAGATCAAGGACACATATGATGAATTATGCACCAATGGAAATCTGGATAGCAAATATGAGCATATGAAAGTCAAGGGATTGACTGAAGGCCTAACCTACCCATGAATCTTCAAAACCCAATGGGTTAAATTTTTTTTTAGCAGAGTTCATGATGACTTTATGTGGTTAGAGGAGCAACCATTCAAAATCACCAAGGAAATCATCCACTTAATCACCGGATACCCTATATTCAACCATGCCCGAGCTCTAAAAATGATTTCATAGAAAGAATTGATCACTTTAACCGGAGTTGAATCTGGTTGCAAAGGTCTGAAATTGAATATTGTTACAGATGTGGAGCTGAATTTTGCAATTAGAGTCATAGGTTATTGTTTCTTTTAGTCGGCAAGGGAAAATAGTGTACCATGTGCAACTGTTGATTTAGCATACAAAATTGTGAAAAAGGGTATGAATATTGACCTATGCAAAGCTATGTGAAGTGTTGTTGAAAAATCTTTTTGAAAATCTCAACACTATAAGGAAGCCGAAGAAGAACAACTCGACAAACACACTAAAGTTTGGGTCACTCTTAGTATGCATGTTTTTCTATTTTTAGAAATTCTTTCCATCAGTCGGTAATGTAGTTTGGGAGCTACACCGACCAATCACCCATCAAATAAATGACTTCATCAAAAAGCTAGGTGATAATTTCAATGATAATGGATGATTATTTTAACAAAATTTCAGGAAAAGATGCATAACAGGCACAGGATACCACCCCAGTTAGTGGAGAAATACAAGGATAGTATATGTTTTGAAGTGGACACCGACTACTGTTATGTCAATGCAGTAGAACCGAGAACTCAATCCTTGTTGCCTATGGGTTATGAGATTGATTTTGACATTACGCAACAGTAGATAGATGTCTTTCTTGCACTTCCAAGGCATGCTACTGAGATCAGGTATGGTACCTATGAAGAGGTCAAAGAAAAAGTTAAGATGAACATTGTAGTTCCTAAGGCTACAAGGAAAGCAACCAAAATGATCAAAGTATTAATAGAGAAATTTGAAGAAGGTTCTTCCTCCACTCCTGTCAAGAGTGATCAAGTCATCACTGAGGAGGAATCTGAAGCCCAAGAAGCAGCAATTACATTGAGCACCGAGTTGCCAAAAGGCAAAATTTTCAAAAGGAAGAAACAGGATACATCACAGGTATCACCTACTCCTCTAGTAAAGCACCCCAATACTAGATCATCTGCAGTGTCACCAAGTAAGAAGCAGAAAAATGTTGCAATGCCTAAGGTAACAAAAACTTATAAGAAGTCTACTCAGAGACTCAATTTGAATTAAGAGTCAAGTGACACCAAATCTGAAGACGTAAGTAAATTTCAGATTGTTAAGAGAACAAAGAAAGATGTACATAGTGTTGATAATTTTTGTTCAAATTTGAAACAATATGGTGGATTTGGAGCATTTAGATATGTAAAATATGAATCCAGAACTGATGCAGAAAGGAGGCAAATTGAAGAAGTTATAATTTTCACACTTCTTAAATTCTGATTAGTCCCATTGGAAGTAACTAATTCTCTTACAAAAGCATTGTACCTACACATTGATAACAGGTGGAAATATGCTATGGACTTGGAAAAGAAGATGAGAGAAAGAAGTCTGGTACATCTCTTTCCAGACATGTTGGTAGATGAGATAAGTGAACATTTGAAAAAACTACCAAACAAACTTCCTAATCAAGAAAAGAGCCTTGAAATTGATGAATGGCCTTTATCTTGAAGTAGAGAACTAGACAAAAGAAAAATGGCAAGAAATTTTTTGAATCAAGAGTGTTGATGAGAAAGGTGAAGTTAAAATAGTTGATATCACCGAGCAAGATCCTACTAGTACTATACAACTTGATGAGGATATCATGGACACCGAGGTACAAGAACAAGTGATGATAGAAGGGAATGCCTATGCCCAACTGGTATCAAGTGAATCAGTTTTGGAACAAGTCAAGTCCTATCCTCCGGCAACTCAACATGTTTCAACCGAGACACCTCAGGACACTGAGAAAGGCAAAGAGGGTCAACAGTCTACCAAAGGAGAAGCTACTTCTTAGACCACTAGGGAACAGACTTCTCAAGCCCCAACAAGAACTGAAATTGTTTCCACCAAGACCCCAAGAAAGGAATCACCGAAGGCTACATATGAGGGTAAAGAAAATGAAAAAAGTGTTGCCTCTACTGAGGAACCTACCAAGGGTGAAGAAGCCTCTCAAGCCATTTTATTGGTTCAATTGATGAAAGCCTCATAATCTAAAGAGAAGAAAATGAATAAGCATAGTTTCAAGATAGATCTATGAAAGCCGATTGTGTTGCCAAATGTAGACATTTCAAAATTGAAAGGGCAAGTACTCATTGAATTCAGGGAACTATGCAAAGCCAAAGCAGGACAAGAGAGACAAATGGCTATATAGAAGAAAAATAGAGTACTTCAGAAGGTTAAAGCATTATTAATAGATATGCTACTTGAAGCTACCATGACAAAAGATGCGGCCATCCATATTCAACTGGATGAACTCCTCACTAACATAGAAGCATCTGGAGTAGATGCATCTGAATACCTAAGCAAATTCAAGGACAAAGAGCTCACTGCCAAAATGATTGAAAAGGTACAGAAAGCCATTGCTATCGGTAAAGTTAAGCTAGCCGGACTCATTGCTGAGTTGTCCCCTCAACTCAAACATATTCTTTATTTAATTCAAAAGCTCTGTATATTTTCTTTATTCATTAAAGATATCAAGAATAAAACCAAAGTTATTGAAAAAGAGATCACCAATCTCTCAAATAAATTGACCACCAAGCCCAATTCTATTCAGAATTTCTATACCAAGTTACAATCTCTCATAGCTCAACAGTTGGAACTTCAGAATGAAGAGCACAAAATAAGAATGGATGTCATGACTCTTCAAACCTTATTCATTCCACACTTGTCCTCCGTCTAAGAGCCGATTAACCGAGCTACCTATTTATCCACTCAACAAGAGGGAAGCACTTTAGATGGTCTGATTTCACTGTTAGCTAATATTACAGCTCAGAATTCCCTAATGGATAGTGTTAAGAGTTCCCTTACCAATGCTCTCACCGATGCTCAAACTAAGTACAAATCTATTTTTTATCAGTTGCCCCCACCAAATGGTAACTAGTTTTGATGTTTGTCAAAAAGGGGGAGTATAGTGTATACAAGAGGAAGTATGCTGAGTAGATCAGAGTATTCGGATGTACAGGCAATTTTGACAGGGGGAGTAGTGAACACCGAGTAGTGAATACAGAACAGTAAAGCTGCATGCAAAATTAGAGTTATGTATAGTATATTGATAAGGGGAGTATATCTGAGTATACTATTGACTGACAATTGTATATACTATCAGTTTAGTCAAATTTTGTAAGTATATAGATTTTTGAGTTATGACTTTAAAAAAAAAAAGTTTTGTCAAACATAGAAAACTAATGTCAAAAGGGGAGATTATTACTATTTACTAAGTTGTCATTAGTTTTATGTCTAAAGTTATCCTATATACTCTAGTCGGTTAATACTACCGAAATACTTAGATGGTAAGCACTAAAGCAGTTGGTTATAGAAGAAAGAAGTCACAGAGTTTAGTATACACCGAGCTGTCTACCGAGTAACGTTCTATGTCTACCGAGCAGCAAAGATGGTATACCAAGTAATATGAACCAAGTGAAATGTGTTACCAGATTCATTGAACCTGGACACATATGTGGAAACATGTTACAAGATTGAGGATCATGGAACCGTTATCACATAGGAAATTGCACCTTAAAATTTTGTATGATTTTGAGGACATCTATCAATGAAATAATTTGTATGGTTATTCATTCAATGAATCATGTTTGTAAGATCGAAGCATGAACAGATCACTGTCATAAGAGATCTATTTATATAGCATGAAATGAGGATCAAAATGTATGAAGCAAGACATGTGCGATAGATAAGATGAAAGGAAAAATCATGAGAAAGCACAATGTGTTGTGACTGTTACGACTGACAGAGATATTCAGGGGTCACCAAGAAAGATTTCATAGAATAGTTAAGGAACAGAGTAAACAAAAGGGTTTACCAACTTGATTTATCAATTACCGAGGTATGCTATGAGCAAGGTAATTTCATATTGAGCACATAGAATCTGCTATAACATTTCAGATGTGAAGTTGCAGATATTTTGTAAAGATTTTGATTGTATTATTTTGAGTTGTAAGAGAAACCTTTAAAAGGGTAAAAGACTCTAACAAAGTCTATAAATTTTAAAGCCTTTAACCAGGTACATCATTTAGTATAAGTGTTGTAAAATCCTTTAGCAAGGTAGATCTAAAGATCTTGATACTCCTAACAGGGTAAGCTATCAGAAATAGCTAAACATGTAGCTCTAACCAAGCAACTTTTATTATTGCAGTAGTGAAGTTGTGGGTGTCATCCCCGCCACATTTTTTCTCTAACAAAGAGTATCTGCGTAACCAAAATATATGTGTTATGGAGTGAAACACGTATGAATGTTATTTATATGTTTTATCTTTATATTATGTTTCAGCAATATTTAGTTTATGCTTAACAATAAAGTTTATGTTGAAGAAAAGTATTGAAGTACTGATTCACCCCTCCCCTCTCAGTACATTAGCTTTCGATATTGGACCTAACAACTTAGATATCAATTTTTTTCCTAAGTGTTGCCATCAATGCCAAAGGGGGAGATTGTTGGCATTTTTGATGATTATGTTTTGATTGTCCTTGATGGACACACACTTTCTATGAGATCACTTTTTGAATGTATGAATTATGCTCAACCGATATTTGTTCCAAACTGGTATTATGTTGTAGTCTTTAGACTATCGGTGTTTTGTAGAAAGTGTTTACCAATCTCAAGCGGCATGAAGACGTCAAGCGGTTTGAGGTTCTCAAGCGGAATAGAACAAAGGAACTAAAAGGGATAGTTATCATTTTCTGGGTCTTCATTCTTGTCAAACCTGTAATCCGTTTCATAATTCAACCAGCATTACTTTGAGTTACCAACTGGTAATCAGTAAAGTTGTATAAACCGGTAATACTCTTTGATGAGTTACCAACCGGTATATTTTTGTGATGAGTTACCATCTACCGACACTTTGACCGTGATTTTGTGTTGTGTTACCACATTTGTCTAGATACACTGAACCTAGGAACTTGCAATGTAATCCTATTGGAGCAGAATGAAATCAGATTCCTTTTTGAGCATATCATGTTTAGGGTTTTAGGTGTGTAGCTGTTAGGGTTTTTGGTGGTTGATGAGTTCTTGTATGTGCGATGTTAACAGAGAAGATCAAGTCTGTGTTTTGTAACAGAGTGTGGTTTTACTAAAGACTGAAGTAATGCTGAAATGCATTAGCAATGAACTACCATGGATTTGACCAAGCAGACTGTGCCATTTGCTAGATCATTCATCATTCACTTGTTGATTACTCACATCTTTGACAAGTCAGAAACCCTTAACCAGGTATGCCCAGAAAAGCCTTTGTAAATCCTCTAACAAGGTGATTCACATCTATGGATTTGAAATCCTCTCACAAGGTAGTCTTTAATTGGACTGATCTCCTAACAGAGATTGAGATTCCTAACAGAATCTGTTCTGGTAAAGAACATTGTATGACCTGAACCAGTTTGGTTACTATTTTGCAGATAGTTACTTGTGAGTTTCATATCACCGTGGTTTTTCCCATTTGGGTTTCCACGTCAAAATCTCTTGTGTTATGGTGATTGTGCTTCTATGGGTGAATTCCTTACTTGCATTTTGGTTTGCATTTGTGTTAACTGGTTTGTTAGTTAAACTATTATACTAGTTTGCTGCTAGACTGATAAAGTGTTTGACTTTGGTATTTTTTGGTATACTAATTCACCGCCCCCTCTTAGTATTCATCAATTGGTATCAGAGCCAATCTTTCTATATGTCTAACCACTTAGAAAGAGATATGCGAGAATACACTGTGAGGGAACTTACTCATCGGCTCACTCAGACTGAGCAAGCCTATGATGAACTTAAAGTTAAATATAAGTCCTCTCAGGCAAAAAGAAGAGAGTGTGCTCAAGAACGGATGGAGCTAATTGAAAAATAGTTCTTCTAATGAAGCGGACATGGAAGCCCTAGTTCAAGAAGTTGAAAAACTGAATGAGTCCAATGCCAACCTAAGAAGGGAACTGGAAGGACTAACTATCAAAATGTGTCAAGAGCTTGAGAACCGGAGGAAAGTTGAAGATTTGGTAAAAAACAAAGATCATGAGATCTCTAAGCTGAAGCAAGAGATCAGTGCACCTACCGCTCATCTTCATGAAAATAAAATGGAAAAGGAAGAAATGCCAGGTGAACTACACATGGCTATTTCTAAGAATGCAACCTTAAAGGAATCCAATGCTACTATTGCCAACGAACTTACTGAGTCAAAGGAAATACTTGCCAAATTCAATAAGAGCACTGTCAAGCTAGAGTAGAAGCTTGAATCAGCTAAACTGGTAAAGAATACCAATGGACTTGGTTTCTCTTATTATGAGGAAGGTGAGACCTTTGGAACAAAAGATGGACCATCAAAGAAGCAACTGACACCAAAGGATAAAGGTAAGAAAAAGTTCAAACATGTTTTCTTTAATTGTCTCAAGGAAGGACACACTAATAATGTATGTAGAAGTAAGGCTTACAATAATTTTCCTTATTTTCTAAATGATAAGCCTAGACCCAATAGATTCAATGGTAATTATTATACATGCAACAAGTTTCGGCATAGAGCATTTGAATGTAGGTCTGTCATGCACAACACCAGAAGGTATCCTCAAAGGAGTCAAGGAGTTTTTTTTGAACCCTTTGGGAACTGGAACCCAAACCAATTTAATACCTATAATCATTAGTTAGGAAGTAGTTTCTATCAAGTGGCAACCGGATCGAGAGGAACCTGTTTGATCTGTCATAGTAGTGGTCACAATGCTGCAACATGCAGAAGGATGAATGGAAACATGAACAATGGACATTGGAGACCACCTGGAATGATTTGCTATCATTGCAACAAACCGGGTCATACAACAAGATTCTGTAGAATGAGAAAGAATATATCAGATGATATACCGGTCACTCCAGAAGGAAAGATTGATGTTGAAACTATTCAAGAGGATATGAAGAAAACCTGGAAGAAGAAGCCAGAAGAAGTGATTCAAGAAGAATCGGTTTTTGTACCTAGTGTGAAAGTCACTCAACTGGAAAACTAAGCATTAGAAAAGCTTAGGGGGAACAAACAGTGAAATATTTCAAACCCCCAGTTTACACCGATAAAAGACCTTAATTGGTATGTGATACCTGTCAACTGGTAGAAGATCGGAAATGACAAAAGGCAAATTAGGGTTTACGCCCTAATAGTGGAGCATTTATTATGGTAGGTGAAGAACTTGTTTAAAAGGATTTTTCATGTCATTTTTCGCTTATCAGTTCTCAAGTGAAGAAGTTTTTAAGTGCAGAGCAACAAAAAGTGATTTGGATTGCGATTCGAAAAAAAATTCAAAACCTTGAAGAAGAATTAGAAGCTAATATCAATCGGTCAAGTGTAGAACACAAAGTGGTATTTCATCAACTGAAGGAGTGTATGGTGAAGTGTAGTTTTCAAACCCTAAATTTTGATTTACGAAGGTATTTTTCAAATTTCTTTGTTTATCATGGCTTCTGCATCACACTCTTGCTCTAGTGCACCCATTGGTTCAGTAGATTTCATTCAACGGAAGGCAAAATATAATGCGGTATCTCAAATACCTACTGGTATTATAGTGGAGGAAGGTATTTCAGACTATATTGATTGTAAAATTGAAGACCTAGGATCTCTGATGATCCATTCTCAGTTAAGCTTATTTGATGGAAAGGACAAGAAGATCAAACCAGAATTCAATGTCTTGGAAAAGAAGAAGCTTCACAATGTAGTGTATTTCCTTGAAGAGTTTTCAAATGATCACATTCGCATCATTCTAAGCAGAGTACACGGTGATAAAATGTGCTTAGAGCGGATGCATGACATCACACCGGAAGTGATTCATGTCGTCACCAGTTTCTATAACGTCGGTGAAGTGCCAGCCCTAAGGAAGACCAACAAGACAGAAATGACCAAGCTCACTGGTTCTATGAGAGACCAATGGGGAATGACCATCAATCCCATCAAGGATGATCTGGTCAAATATGTCTGCATGGTAATAGGTTACCAGACATTTTATGCTAGCAGGATCAACTTTGTCTCTACTGCAGCGGTAAATGCTACCTATAGGATGATCATGGAAGATGCATCATTTGATTTATGCACCTGTATGCAAAGGCAACTTCTGGTGAACCTGAAGTCGCGTAAATAGGACAATGCCTTGAGATTTAAGTTTGGAAAACTATTGGTTGGGTTGTTCTTCTACTTCCAAGGTTACTTCCCAGGAGTCAGAGATATTCAGTGGTCTGTCGACAAACCAGTTACAAAGCAAATCAAGGAAAGCCTTCAAGCAGTTGGAACCTGTTATCCAAAAGTTCTGAACAAATACTTTGATGAGTTCAGATGCAAAATGAGCCAAAGAGTGAGAATATCAGGTGATATTGTCAAGAAATATGAAGATGACATCTGCTTCACCATCAAAGTTGATGAGTGCATAATGTAGGCAGTTGAGCCTAGAGAGGAAGAAGTGGACCCCATGGGATATGAGGTAATGTATGACATGCTAGATGGGTATGCCTCTACCCTACTTGCCTCACCCCTTGATCCAAAGGAAAAGAGAATCGACACCTATTTGGAAAGGGTTACACCGGTTGAAGAACTGTGAGTAAGGAAGGGAAAGGCAGTTCCTTCAACATTGGCACCGGTTAGCGCAACAAGTCCCAAAGTGACCAAGTGGTCACTAGCAAAGAAGAAACCAGAAGCTGCACCAGCCAAAGTCTTTGATAGAAAGCGGAAGACAAAAGACAACACACCAGACTCAGAGGACACTGTGTCTAAAGAATAGCCTAAGAAGACTAGGCAAATGAGGAAAAAGACAAAGAATGAACCGACAACATCAGCACTGGTAAATATTGATATTTCCTCCTACAAACCTTTGACACATTGTCAAAGAACTATTAAGAATATTAGAAGAAAAGTTCTTGATGATTTGAAAGAGTTCTTTGATGATTTTAATGATGATGAAAAGGAAGAAGTTGAACAAGAAGTCATTAATTATTTATGTATTAATGACCGGTGGCCATCAGAAATTAAATTTGAGACACCTGATTCTTTAAATAATTCTTTAGATAACAAATGACGCATTGACATAGAGAAGGAATAGGAAATAAGAGAGGAAGTATTTGCACAATACTTTCCTGATGTACCCAAACTAGAACTTTATGAAGTGGTGGAGAGATATAAGGGTCTCTTCTTCATGAGAAGAAGGAGACTCCTATTGCTAGAATGAAAAGTCCCAGAAGTGGTAAAATATACTCACTCCCTTGCTCAATCCACTTTAAAGTTGCACCAAGTGGTAGAAGCCAACAGGAAAGATGAGAAAGAACCGGAAATCAATCAACCAGATGAGGTGTATGATAGTGAAGGAGTACCGGTCACTGATCAAATGGAATCGATTGATGTTGATGCCTTGAACGGTGAAGATGTTATTCTGGGTACACCAACTAAAGCGGCAAGATAGGAGAAATAGGCAGAGGAAGAGAAGAAGCAACAGGAAGAAGGAAAGAAGAAACAGGAAGATGAAGAGGAAAAGAGAAAAGAAGAAGAAAAGAGGAAATAGGAAGAGGATAGGAGAAAAGAAGAGGAAAATAAGAGACAAGAGAAGGAAGTAGAAAAGGAACGGAAGGAAGAAGAAAAGAGACAAGATGAAGAGAAGAAGAAGAAGGAAGCGGAGAAGGAAGAAGAAAAGAAATAGGCAGAGGAGAAGAGAAAGGAAGAGGAGAAGAGGAAGCAAGAAGAGGAGAAGAGAAAAGAAGAGGAGAAGAAGAAGAAGGATGAGGATGAAGAGAAGCGAAAAGAAGAAGAAGAGAAAAGAAAAAACAGAGGAAGAGCAGAAAAAGAAGGTAGAAGAAGACAATCTAAGAGAGAAAGAGAAGGAGGAAGTGGCACAGAGCACTCAAGTGGAGACTCCAAAGGCAACCAGTAGTCAAGCCAAACTGACTGACATTACTAGTCCCATTGATCTCCAATCTACAAATGAATCGGAGTTGTTGCAAAGCATTAAGCCTACTCAAGAACGCCTTGAGGTGATAAGGAGGAAGTAGGAGCAAGATGTGATCCAAGCTGTGGTGGACACTCTTACTAGTTTGATACCCAATACCAACCTCCCTAGTATTGATTCCTCTCTGGCCCAATTGAAACTCTTATGAATAGTTGTGGAGGACCTGGTACAAAGCCTGGAAGAGGTTGCTGAAGTGAATGCCAAGAAGGAGCATCGAAAGGCTTTGCACATTGCCTTGGTAAAAAAGTTACATGAGCTCCAGTCCGATCTATAGAAGGCACACAAGGACATCAAAGATGCAATGGATGAGGGGAAATTACTGTTCAGTAAGATTTTTCAACCCCATCTATTCTATGATGATGTGCTTGCTCAGAAAGACAAACTGCAAACTGATTTGCAGACATTCATAAGCACCTTCAAGATGCCATATGATTCCTTTACCGCTTATGGGCAAACTGTTCACTAGTTTCAACTTCAGGCTGGAAGAATTGATTTGGAGATCAGCAACCAGACCAGGGATTTGCAAGAACTACAACTAGTTCTACTACCAAGACTGCAAATACTTCAGAAGTGCTATCTCAATCTTGATGGCTTGACGATTACTCAAGAGATGAGTACCTTGGATGCCATGGAGGAACAGGTATCCCAGATGCAAATGGAGAGTGAGCTTGCTACCTCATTACTTGAGTCATGGTCCTTATCCATGAAGCAATTTATGCAGGACTTTAAATCTATTTTTAACAAGTTTTACTCTTTATTGTCATAAACATTTATTCAGCTAATAGAAACAAGGGTTATTCAACTATATTTTGTCATTGTTGGCAAAGGGGGAGAAGCATTCTAGTATTTAAAATTTTGATGCATGCTATGTATACTCTCATGTTTATCTTTGTAAGGAAGAAGTATACATTGTATTTTCTGCAAAGGGATAGTGTATATGCTTAGGGGGAGAATTTTTTATTATGGCATATTTGTTTTTGTAAAACACTTAGATGTCAAAAATTTTACTAAGTGTTGCCATCAATGCCAAAGAGGGAGATTGTTGGCATTTTTGATGATTATGTTGTGATTGTAATTACTAGACACGCACTTGCTATGAGATCACTTTTTGAATGTATGAATTATGCTCAACTGGTATTTGTTCCAAACTGGTATTATATTGTAGTCTTTAGACTATCGATGTTTTGTAGAAAGTGTTTACCGATCTCAAGCGACATGAAGATCTCAAGCGGCATGAAGACCTCAAGCGGTTTGAGGATCTCAAACGGAATGGAGCAAAGGAACTAAAAGGGATAGTTATCATTTTCTGAGTCTTTATTCTTGTCAAATCGGTAATCTATTTCATAATTAAACCGGTATTACTTTGAGTTACCAACTGGTAATCGGTAAAGATGTATAAGCTGGTAATACTCTATGATGAGTTACCAACCAGCATATTTTTGTGATGAGTTACCATCCACCAACACTTTGATGGTGATTTTGTGTCATGTTACCAAATGTGTCTGGATACACTAAACCTAGGAACTTGCAATGTAATCCTATTGGACCAACATGAAATCAGATTCCTTTTTGAGGACATCATGTTTAGGGTTTTAGGTGTGTACCTGTTAGGGTTTTTGGTGGTTGATGAGTTCTTGTATGTGTGATCTTAATAGAGAAGATCAACTCTTTATGCTTCAACAGAGTGTGGTTTTATTGAAGACTGAAGTAATGCTGAAATGCATTAGCAATGAGCTACCATGGATCTAACCAAGCAGACTGTGCCATTTTCTAGATCATTCACTTGTTGACTACTCACATCTTTGGCAAGTCAGAAACCCTTAAACGGGTAGGCCCAGAAAAGCCTTTGTAAATCCTCTAACAAGGTCATTCACATCTATGGATCTGAAATCCTCTCACAAGGTAGTCTTTAATCAAATTTATTTCCTAACAAAGATTGTGATTCCTAACAGGATCTGTTCTGGTAAAGAACATTGTATGACCTTAACCGGTCTAGGTACTATTCTGCTGATAGTTACTTGTGAGTTTCATCTCATTGTGGTTTTTCCCATTTGGGTTTCCATGTCAAAATCTCTTGTGTTATGGTGATTGTGCTTCTGTGGGTGAATGCCTTACTTGCTGTTTGGTTTGCATTTGTGTTAATAGGTTTGTTAGTTAAACTGTTATACCAGTTTGTTGCTAGACTAGTAAAGTGTTTGAGTTCAGTATTTTTTGGTATACTAATTCACCCCCCCTCTTAGTATTCATCAATTGGTATCAAATCCAACCTTTCTATAAGTCTAATCACTTAGAAAGAGATATGGGGGAATATACTGTGAGGGAACTAACTCATTGGCTCACTCAAACTAAGCAAGATGAACTTAAAGTCAAATATAAGGCCTCTCAGGCAAAAAGAAGAGAGCATGCTAAAAAAATGATGGAGCTAACTGAAAATAGTTCTTCTGATGAAGTGGACATGGAAGCCCTAGTTTAAGAATTAAAAAACTAAATGAGTCCAATGCCAACCGAAGAAGGGAACTTGAATGACTAACTAACGGAATGTGTTAAGAGCTTGGGAACCGGAGGAAAGTTGAAGATCTGGTAAAAAAAAAAGATCATGAGATCTCCAAGCTGAAGCAAGAGATCAGTTCACTTACCACTCATCTTCATGAAAATAAAATGGAAAAGGAAGAAATGTAAGGTGAACTACACATGGTTGTTTCTGAGAATGCAACCTTAAAGGAATCCAAAACTGCTATTGCCAAAGAACTTACTGAGTCAAAGGAAATACTTACCAAATTCAATAAGAGCACTGTCAAGCTAGAGTAGAAGCTTGAATCAGGTAAACTGGTAAAGAATACCAATGGAATTGGTTTCTTTGATTATGAGGAACATGAGACCTCTGGAACAAAATATGGAGCATCAAAGAAGCAACCGACACCATAGGATAAAGGTAAGCAAAAGTTAAAACCTGTTTGCTTTAATTGTCTCAAGGAAGAACACACTGCTAATGTATGTAGAAGTAAGGCTTACAATAATTTTCCTTATTTTCTAAACGATAAGCCTAGACCCAATAGCTTCAATGGTAATTATTATGCATGCAACAAGTTTCAGCATAGAGCATTTGAATGCAAGTCTGTCATGCACAACACCGTAAGGTATCCTCAAAGGAGTCAAGGATTGTTTTCTTAGCCCTTTGGGAAGTGAAACCGAAACCGATTTAATACCTATAATCATCAGTCAGGAAGCAGTGGCTATCAAGTGGCAACCAGATGGAGAGAAACTTGTTTGATCTGTCATAGTAGTGGTCACACTGCTGCAACATCTAGAATGAAGAATGGAAACATGAACAATGGACCTTGGAGAGCACCTTGAATGATTTGCTATTATTGCAACAAACCGGGTCATACAACAAGATTCTGTAGAACAAGAAAGAATATATCAAATGACATACTGATCACTCCAGAAGGAAAGATTGATGTTGAAACTGTTCAAGCAAATATGAAGAAGACCTGGAAGAAGAAGCCAGAAGAATTGATTCAAGAAGAACCGGTTTTTGCACCGAGTGTGGAAGTCACTCAACCGGCAAACTAAACATCATAAATGCTTAGGGGGAGCAAACAGTGAAATATTTCAAACCCCTAATTTACACTAGTAAAAGACCTTAACCGGTATGTGATACCTATCAACTGGCAGAAGACCAGAAATGACAAAAGACAAATTAGGGTTTATGCCCTAATGGTGGAGCATTTATTATGGTAGGTGAAGAACTTGTTTAAAAGGATTTTTTAAGTCATTTGTCACTTATCAGTTCTCAAGCAAAGAATTTTTTAATTGCAGAGCAACGAAAAGCGATATGGATTGCGATTCGAAAAAAAATTCAAAACCTTGAAGAAGAATCAGAAGCTAATATCAATCGGTCAAGTGTAGAACACAAAGTGGTATTTCAGCAACCGAAGGAGTGTGTGGTGAAGTGTAATTTGCAAACCCTAAATTTCAATTTATGAAGGTATTTTTCAAATTTCTTTGTTTATCATGGCTTCCGCATCACACTCTAGCTCTTGGCTTGGGGCAAAATCCTGCACTTAGTTGGGGGTTAAAACTTTGGATCAATTATGAGCTTAATCAAACAAGTGGAACAAACAGTTAGACAACTCTTATCAAGCAAAAACTGAGACATATCAAAGATTGAACACAAGATCAAATTAACAACCATCAAACTATCACAAAGTCAGTCTAAATGCATGGATGATATCTTTTGGATAATGATTTTAATATGATTGTTCAACTTTTATTTGCTATATTGATTTTCACTATCATGATTTCTGAGTGAATCCAGGATGTCTTTGACTAGTGGAACAAGGAAGGAACATGATATTTTACTTGTTTGCTGTCTAAAAATTGATCATTAATATGTGCAAATTTGTCTCAGGGCATGATCATCGGAGTATCATCAAAGACATTTCCAATTTGTGTATTGAAATGATTAATACTGTCTATTTTATGTAAGCAACACTCAAGTCATCTCAATTAAATTATACCTCGATGCTTGTGCTAACTTGCCATATCAAAATTCAGGAAAGTAGTGCTTAGGTCATCATGGTTTAATTATACCATCAATGTTTGCACTCACTTCCCACATTTAAAAAGCTCAATGATGACAAAAAGCAATAATCTAGTGATTGGTCCACTCGTAGTTTTGCATTTTCATTTGCATTTAGCTTACATTTCATTCTTGCATGGGATCTCGCATGCTCCTTTTATCCCAGGTTAAATCTATCACAGGAATCATCAAGGTATCATCACAAGTGTATACACAATCAGACTGATGACTCATCTCTCCCGATATTGTCGACCCAGCAAAAATCTTATGCTATCCTCCCAAAAGAACCAACATCAGCATATCCAAATCTTTCTACATCTTGATATCAACAAACTGTCAGTTCTTTATCCAATCAATCTTATCAATTCTATCAATCAATCACATCTGATCTATTTTATCATGTATTATTAAGGATGTATCTTTCCTAAAGCTAAATGTTCTGATCTTTGTCTTATACAGGATATATCGTTCCTGAAACCAGGCACTTCTAATCGTCTTTGTCTTATACAGGAGGTATCTTTCCTGAAACCAGACTAAATCTAGATCTTATCAAACTAATCAAATTTATCAAACTCTATCAATCATCGTGATCAAATAGCTCGCATTTTCATCAACCACAGTTGCGGAATCAAATCATAATCTATCGGGACATCAATTTCGCAAAAATCCAAAAACTTCAAAGATCAATTATCTCAATTGATCTCCCGAGGGGGCATCATCGTACTACACTTTATTAATCAAGAGCTGGGGCATCCTATCAAATCAATATCATCATCAAAATGAGATTATTCTTTGAATCAATGCATCATCACACCTCGCTTCAAAGAGGGGCAAAATGTATACACCTAAAAATGGTCTAAAGATAATTAATTAAATAAGCAATTATTTAATTCTTCCCCCTTCCTAATTTAATTGAATTCACTAAGAAATTTGATTAAATTCCCCCCTTTCATCTACTTATTAATAAATCTAAGGATTTATTTATATGGTTCATTTTCAATATTTTATTTAATTAATTAATTCCCCCCATCAAATTCATTTCTTCTAAATTCCCTAATTAATTAAAACAAATCAATTTATGATTTGTTGGAATTAATTAGCCTTTTCCTATTATTTAAATTTTTGAATTCAAATTCTCCTAACTTCTAACCACCTAACCTAACCCCTTCTAAACCTAACTCATTCCATCTAACCCTGGGTTTTCCTAAACCCATCCTAGCTTGCACATCCTAACCACCATGTCCCCTTTCCTTGAACACTTTACCCTCTCATGAGAAAAGCTTTGTGCCACGTGTTACTAAATGTTCCCTTTAATCCAGCCTCTTCTAGAAGCCTCTTGACACTTGTCACCATAGAGATGGCACATGTTCCCTTTTATCAAACCTTTCTAGAAGCTTCTTGACACTTGTCACCATGGAGATGACATTGTCCCCTTTCATCCAGCCCCTTCTCCTACCAACCTCCAAATGTTCCCTTTAATCCAACCTCTTTGCCCGTTTGGGGGTTCAAAATTTGGCCTGGAAAATGGTTTGGAGAGCTGAACCTAAGGCTTGGACCTGGTTTGACCTACAACTTGAAGGCCAAATCAAGCTTCATACAAAAAAATGACTTAAAACATATATATGAACACCTAATTTTATGAATTTTTTTAAACAACAAAAACCCGTTACAATATAGATTGTCTAGATTTCAAATATATAATTTTTTAAAAGAATAGATCAATATTTTTAATTTTAAAATAATTTCTAATGAAAGAGGTCCATACACTTGAAATAATAGGGTTCTTTAAATTTTTAATAAGTTTTTTGTCTTTAAGTTTTTTGAAACAAAAATTATATGGCATCAAACTAGAGAGATTCTATACAGTTTTAAAAAAATAAAAATATAAAAAATGTTAAGTTTAGGTCAAATTATGCTTGTTATACACATAGATGTTTCAAAATAGTGATTATGACCAATAAAAAAATAACAAAAAAATATCCTCATCAAAGGTGAGTGAGTTACAGATCTTTTACCAAAAGGATAAAGAAAAATACTTTCATTTACGTCAAATTATGCTTGTTGTACACAGGCATGGTATGGTCTTGAAAAGTGACTTTTAAACTATAGGTTTTAGTAATACCTATCCAAACTTCATTTTTAAGATCTGGGTATTAAAATAAATTACAAATTTGGAAAGTATACTTTGAGCACTACATTTTCTATAGTTGAATTTTTCCAAGATTCATTCTTTAAGTGCCTCAAATATTTAGGTGAAACATGACAAAATCGAAAAAAAGAGAAACAACTTCCACTTTTTGACCAAAAAGTGGACACAACTTCTTGTAGGCACCCCCTAACCCACCCAGAAGAAATGGAATTGGTGAGAAAATATACACAAATCCTTTAATAGCCAACACATACAATTATTGTCATGTATATTTGTAATGGGAATGGTAATGATTTTCACAAGGCATATCTTTGACAACAAGATTTTGAATATGTGCTTTTTGTTTTGCTTTTGTTGATAATAATATAGAATATGCCTTGAGGTGATTTGTAATTTATTCTTAAACAAAATGTTGCGCTTAGAAGCAATTAAAAGCATTTTTTTTAAGCTTACCACTCCTAACTCTTTGAGTTGCGTATCTACCATTCCTCATAGCACCCCTACCATCACTTCCATTAGTTTCCCATATTATGTTATGTTGGCCTTTATTAATATCATTATTACCAATACTTACATTAATATGTATCCCTCTTCTATGCCCACCATGACAATTTAATAATCTTTCATGTGTTATAAGTACTAGTATCATGCCCATTTCTATTCCTAGAATGTCTATTTTTCATATCGATTCTCTTACTAGTGACATCTTTGTACATGTTTGATTATGATTCCACATTCTTTTTTCTTTACCATGGGTATTCCCTACTCTTCTCCTATATACATATCTCAATATTTATTCATCAGTCTTATATCTCATACCATTCCACATTCTATTTCTAATTCCATGGCCCTACATAAACACCTACATTTGTTCCCCAAGCCTCTCATGTTGTAAGAACCTAAAGGCACTATACCTTAAAGTTTATTGAGCTATAATATGATTAATATTCTTCATTTTAGTTGATTGAATCCTCAAAAACTACTTCCTAATAATTATGAGAAATATTTTGATATTTTACGTTAGTTAAGGGACATAATACTTAATCTCAAATTTATTTTAAGGATAAGTTGCATGAGCTTGGTGATGATCATATGATTTACATTGATATTATTAATTATGGTTAAAAATATTTCACTTCTGCAAATAAAATATGTAAATGTATGCTAACTCATTGCCTATTCATGTCAATAATGTTGATGCACAAGATATATTTTTCATAGATCAAGTTATTTTACATAGATTATTATGACAATTCACAAGGATATACATATGATGGTATGGAAGTAGAGAGGACACTAATGACACAATTTCTTCCAATATATCTATATCATGAACTATAGTTTTAGATGAGAAAATCTCATGTAATAGCAACTACCCTCTACTATGTGTGAGTGGGTCTCCTATAGCCTATCTACCTAGTTGTTTCCTTGTTAATGCAATATCATAAATTAATGTATGCATTGAAGAGGTATTATTTAATAATAATTTATGACAAAAACCATATGTGTTTTTAGGAGTTTCATTATAAATAAAAAAATTACATGTTAATGGATACTATGGAATGTATATTATAACTTTGAAGGTTGGACATAACAAAATTAGTCCTTGACTATGGCATACCTTATTCTAACATATATCTCAGGGTCTACTGGGGAGACCCTAGGAGTTATAAAAATGGTAGGCAACAATATTTTTATAGACCAATATGCTAAATTCATGCACGACATCAAACTAATTTGATAGAGAATAGTACCATTAATTGGTATCGATTATTTTATATTGGATACATTTGTAAAGTCTCTGAACAAACTATGTGGTAATTTAGAATATGCCTTGCATTCAATTTATAGAGATTTAGTATCATAAAAAATTGTTGACTTGAACATTTCACAGTAGGTTTAGAACCTACTTTTGCATGTGTACTTGATTATGCATGCATGTGCTTGATTTCATGACCATTTTGGCAAACTAGGCTATTTATACTATTTTTTATCCTTTTGCTAGCACATTTTACTAGGACTAGGTGACCTAGCACCCCTATCCTAACAAAACATGCTCAACTTTCAAGGGATAAAATATAGCCTCACAATGTGTGTGATTCAAATTGTAAGGAAGTTAAGTAGTGGAACAACTTCCTACACTAACCTTGAGAGAAGGATAATGCAAAAATTTTTACAGATCATTATAACAATTGTAGAAACTTAACAGAAATAGACATAAAAGCATGCATACAACAACATAGTGATTTACGTGAGGAAAACCTTTTTGGGAGAAAAAACCCACTCCAAAAGCCACAAATATATTATTTAGAAATGAATAACAGATTGCAATATACTTGCAGAGTAAGCTTATCACAGGAGTATCACCAATAAGAGATTCAAAGGTAACTCAATAGCCATAGTAATTTTACACACAACTTCTATCTCACGCACCTCATATATACAAGATACAATACATGAAACTGTCAAACGGTATTATAAAACCATGGGCTAAAACCACCCAACAAAGTGGAACTGACCTTATCTCCAATCCTAGATGCCCTATGATGTGTCATAACACACATCAAAATGTGTACCTCCCTTTAGATCTCACTTATGTGTTTGATGCATTTTTATATTTCCTATTTCAGTATACCAAACTTTTGGAGGCTATAACTTGTGAACCGGGTGTCCGATTGATAAATTGTTTGAAATGTTATTCCCACTTTATAAGATATTTTAGAGCCTCTAAAGACCATAAAATTAAATTTAAACCTTTCATTCCAACCTTCAAAATTAGAAACTTTAATATCTTCAAATCTAGTTATGGTCTTGAAATGAAAATTTATTGGCATGCTCATCTAGCCAATCCAAAACTTTGGGGAAATTTTTGAACTAGTTCATACCCAAATAAAAACTTACTATAAATAGTAACCTTATGTAAATGAAAGGTTTAGACACCATTTTCCCAACATTCTCCCACTTGTCATACACCTTGCAAGAGAAAAGGGAGTATCTACACAATAAATTAATTGCTAGGGGCCATGAGGCCCATAGAATCTGAACACCATCTGAACTCTTTGTGCTCACAGCCTTAGTTAAATAATTTGCAACATTCATCAGAGTTTCTACCTTAACTAACTTCACCCTGCCATATTCGACCATACCTGTGACAAAATGATACTAAACATCAATGTGTTTGGTTTGGGCATGAAATGGCGGGTTCTTAGCTAGGAAGATTGTATTCTGACTATCACAATAAACTATCACTGCACTTTATTTTATTCCAATATCCAAAAATAGTCTTTTCAACCAAATGGCTTCTTTACAAGCATGAGTATCTTCCATACACTTTTCTTCTGTAGTCGACAAAGCAACCATAGCCTATTGCTTACTCATCAACTAATTGCACCACCAAATAAAGTAAACACCTATGCACTAGTAGATCTTTTTCTATCAATATCACTTGCCAAGTCTAAATCCACATAACCATGAATATCAAGGGAAATCATGTCTCCAACTAAATTTCTATAATAACACAAATAATACTCTAAGGTAGCCTTCAAATATTTGTAGACCCTTTTAACTGCATCCTAATGAACTCTACAAGGATTAGACATATATATGGAAATAGCTCCCATAGGTTGAACAATGTCCAGTCTAGTACAGACCATAACATACATCAAACTTTCAACTACATTCTGGTAAGGTACTCAACTCATGTATTCCATCTTGGGTGAGGATGTAGGAAAATTTGAAATAAATAATTTTTTTCCAACTATAAAAGGAACAAACAATGGTCTAGAATCCTGGATGTTGAACCTCCATAAAACTAAATTCACATACTTACTCTAGCCTAGCTATAGCTCTCTGTTCACTCTATCTCTTCTACTCTTTGTCCCAAGAGTGTGTTTTGTTGCACCGAGATTTTTCATTTCAAATTTAGTAGCGAGTTGAGACTTTAGTTATGAAATCATGCCTTTCCCTTTACGAGTGAATACCATATCATCAACATATAATGCAATGTAAAGGAAATGATCACCATCATATTTATAATAAACACAATGATCTCATTTAGAATGTTCAAATACCAAACTCAACACATATGTATCATATTTTTGTTACCACATCTTAGAACTCTATTTGAGGCCATACAAAGATTTCTTCAATTTATAGAACAAATTACTTTTACCTTTTTCCACATAATGCTTTGGCTAGTCATATAAATATCCTTCTCCAAATCACCATAAAGGAAAGCAGTTTTCACATCCATTTGCTCAACCTCTAAATCATAAAAGACAACAATAGAAAGGAAAAATCTAATGGATGTCATTTTTGCAATAGGAGAAAACACCCTCACCTTAATTAACACCCTCACCTTGAGAGTAACCTTTCACAACCAACCTTTCTTTATACTTCTCAATAACTCCACCTGAACCAATATTTTTCTTCAACACCTATTTACAACCAATAGGTTTCCATCCTTTAGGAAATGGTACAAGATCCCATTTATCATTCTTTTTCAAAGTTGTCAATTTTTCTTCCGTAGCAATCTTCCAGGATTCTACATTATTTATACCTAATGCCTCTTCTACATATCTAGGTTCATCCACATTAGTATTTAAAGAAAAATTACATCTCCAATTATCAGATGAATACCTTTTAGGTGGTTGTCTATGTCTTGTAGACCTTAGAACAAGTTGAGTTTGAGGTTCTGCCTCCTCTTCTTAAGATTCAAAGGTAGATGAGCTCTCCTCAACTTGTTGCCTAGATAGGGGTCTCGATTCAACTCTTTCAGGGGTAGAAGAGAATTGAATCACACATTCCTATTTAGTCTAGTTTGGATACTATGTAATATAAGGGGATTTAATTTCCCAAAAATAATACTTCTACTATGTATTACGTTTTGTGCAATAGGGTCCCAAAGCTTGTATCCTTTCACACCATAATTATATTTGATGAAGATACATTCCACAACCTTATTCTCCAACTTTGTTTGTTTCTCCTTTAGAACATGTGCATATGCCTCACAACCAAAAAATCTAAGATTTCTTAATGAAGGCTTGTGACCCAACCATGCTTCTTTAGGAATTTTATCAACAAGAGATGATGCAGGAGACTTGTTAATCAGGTAGGAAGTAGTGGCAACAAATTCAACCCAAAAATTTTGTTCTAGACTAGCACCACTCAACATACTCCTTCTCTTCTCCATTAGTGTCATGTTCATTCTTTCTACAACCCGATTCTATTGTGGAGAATATAGAGTTATCTTCTATGTATTAATGCCACAATCTTTACAAAATCTATCAAAATTAGAGAAAAATTCACCACCATTATCAATCCTCAAATATTTTATTTTCTTTCTAGTCTGGAACTCAGTCATTGCTTGAAATTATGTAAAATGACTAAAAACTTCATATATTCTCTTTAGAAAGTAGATCCATGTCCTTCTACTAAAATAATCAATAAATGAAACATAATATGTGGATTTTCTAATGGAAGGAACATCTACAAAACCAAACACATTAGAGTAAATAAGATCCAAAACACCACAAGATTTATGAGAATTCAAGTAAAATTGAAAGTTGTTTTGTTGTACATAAATGCAATGTTCACAAAAAATCAAAGTCAAGATTACAATAATTCAAACCTTATAAGGTTTTTATTTTTCAAGGTCCATAAACCCTTTTCTCCAATGTGGTCGAGGCTTTGGTGCCATAACATAGTATTCTCTATAGGTAACTTTCTATCAAAATAAAGAGCACCCTTAGGTACCAAAAATCCATTTCCATCCACTAATGGTGAAACCCTCAAATCTTTCAACGAAGTATCCATAGATTTTCTTTTTACAAAAGTGCTAAATAAACTCAACAGTGTATGCCTCTAGCTTATACAAAGTGCTAAATCTGACACCTCTAGCAATCACCATAGCACCATTAACCATTTTACACCCTACATTAGAAAATACTACCTACAAACCTGCATCTATAAATTTTCTCATGGATAATAAATTTCATTTTAATCCAAGGATATGCAACACGCCACTAATCCTTTTTATTCTACCATCAAGAAACCTGATTCTAACTTTATCATGACCAATAATATCTCAATGTGAGTCATCACTAAAGTACACCTTACCTCCATTAAATTCTTCATTTTATAAGAAAACCAATCTCTATTGGAATTCATATAAAAATATGCACCCGAGTCAATTAACCATACAAATGACATGTATGAGTAGCCAAAGCTGTGATGAATGCATCACCATCTTCCTTCTTGGATTCAGAATCATAATTGAACTTCTTCTTTTTCTTCTTCTTTTCTTCTTTACAATCATTAAGGATGTGTCCTAATTTATGACAATTCCAACAAATGATTTTGGAATTTCCAGGAGATTTTGATCTCCCTCATGACTTGGATTTATTATGCTTCTCATTCTTCTTCTCTTTTTTCATAGGCATTCCATAGACAGTTAGGGTTTCCTACGAACTGATGGATACCTTCCTTTACATCTCTTCTCCAAGAAATACACCCACCACATCTTCAAATTTTAAAACAAAATAAGTACAACCGATAGCCATAAAAAGAGAATACCACAAATAATACCAATTGAGACACCAACATATTAAATGATTCGAGGGGGTCTTTTATCCATCCACTCTCTTCCATTCTCAAGGAATATAATTTCTTCCTTAAGAAAAATCTAATTCAATAAAGATTTGACTTGATTGTATTTCACCAAGCTTGGTCCATAGCTTCTTATAGAGGTAGCTTTGTGGACACTAATTAGAAAAATTCTACCATGCACAATATGATTAGACCCTTGGCTTTACGGTCCAGAACATCATACTAAGTAGTTACAATAGGATCAAAAGGTCTTAAGACATTCTCATCAACAACATCCCATAGATCTTGATATATTAGTAGATTCTCCATCTTCAACTTCCACATCTAAAAATTATTTCTAGAAAATTTCTTCTTTATTATCCTTGACAAAATTGCCATCTAAAAATTCCTGCAACAAGATCAAAAAGTATCTTCTGCACAAGATCTCACTCAAATCTAGATTAGTTAAAAAACCCTAACAACCTACAACTGAAACCAAATGTGATTAGGCTTTGATACCACCTGTAAGGAAGTTAAGTCATGAAATAACTTCCTATACTATCCTTGAGAGGAGGATAATGAAAAAACTTTTATAGACCGTTACAACAGTTACAAAAAATTTACAAAAATAGACATAATAGTATGCATACCATAATATAGTGATTTATCTCCAGGGAAAATCCTTTTAGGAGAAAAACCCACATCCAAAAGCCACCTAATATATTATTTAGAAATCGATAACAAATTAACAGATTACGATATACTTAGAGAGAAAGCTTATTATATGAGTATCACCAACTGAAGATTTATAGGTAACTCAATAGCCATAAGACTATTACACACAACCTCTATCCCACACACCTCATATATAGGATATACAATAAATGAAACTATCAAAGGATATTATAAAACTATAGGCTAAAACCATCCAATAAAGTGGTACCAACCTTATCTCCAATCCTACATGCCCTATGATATGTCAAAACACACATCAACACGTGTAGCTATTGTAGTGTCATAAAATTATGACCCTTGCAATTTCTGACCACATTAGGGTCTTCACATTGGCTAATCGAATCCCCAAGCCTGATCGGAGACCCAAGACTTGCTTGTACCTCCCAAACATGCATTTCCTTGCATCCCGCACTGCGTGTTCTTACTTATTGTCCTCAATTGGGGCAGGATAGGGGCATGGCACCTCTATCCTTTCCCTATTTTGGGCCCCCTCCACTTAAGTCTTGCATTGGGCTTGTCAATGAGAAGTGGGAAAAGGTTTTCTATGTCGACCTAAGGTGAAAAATCAATTACAAACCCTAATTGACGAGTATATAATATGAAGTTTCCCCTCTCATTTGCATAAGTCAATGAGTTTAATAAGTTCAAGAAACAAAACCAAGATTCAAGCATCCATTAAGCATCTCAAGTCTCCTTTCAAGGCTAGGTGTTGCATTCAAGTCAAGGATTCAAACATTAAAGAGGAGATCCCTATCAACGTTCAAAAGAATTCAACTTCACATATGCTTTCAAATAACTATATCAACATTTCAATTGCATCATCTCTTAAGGTGAATTCTACTTTAGTCATTTACTTTAATTTACATGTGCAAGTACTTTTCATCATTTAGGTAATTCCAAAATTTGGGTTTGACCTAAAGGCACACCCCCAATGCCAACAACATTTCCTCTCTTTTCTATGTGTAGGTTGCAGGTGCGTAGTTGTATTTGTAGGTGGCTTCATTTTCAGATACGAAAAAACCCTTTTCAATGCGCAGATTTTTTGGAGGACCAAGTACACTTTCAACTTGGTCCCAACAAATTTTGCTCAAATTTATAGGGGAGCTTCATCTTGACATTTTACTACTAATTCCAAGTGCATATCTTCATCCTGCATTTCTATCCCAAGTTATAATCATTTCTTCGCCATCTTTACACTTAGTCTCAAATTGTGTAATTTACCTTGTCCATTCTAAAAGAGGGGTTAGCTTGTCATTTCTACATCATTATCAAGTCATTTAGTATTCAATCCCTTTCCTCAAAGATTGGATTTGGTGAATTCCCCCCCTTTTTAAAATGTAATGTTGATAAAGTGTTTGAAGGGAAATCCACAGTGAAACTTTCATCTCTCCTCAGAGGGAAGAAAAGATTTCCTCTTGATCTCTCCATCATTCACTTTCCACCCCATTACATTTTGGTGAACTCGACGTCTTACATGCTTGACATTTTATGTTATTGCATATTTTTCATTTAGTGGTCTAATTTTCTTGAAAAACTTAGTGGTTAATTCACTCAAAACCCTAGTTTTTAATATTGGAATTGAACTTGTGTTTTGTAAAAATTGCTATCTATTGTTTTAGATCTGAAAATTGCATTAAATTCAATTTCTTCTTTGTCTTGTTCATTTTGGAAATCAATTTTACAAAATTAAGTGGTTAATTGTCAAAACCCTAATTTTCAAAAATCAAATTGAATTTGTGCAAACATTAAATTTACATTTAATTTTCAGATTTGGAACTATTTTCAGCTGTATTTTTGCCTAAAATTCAAATTTTCAATTAACCTCCTTTTTCCAAAATTCAAAATTTAAAAAATTCAGTGGTTAGGTCCTTAAACCCTAATTTTTAAACTTAATTAGATTTTGTACAAATTGCAATCAATTTTAGTCAATTGCTAAACATTTTACAAGGTGTCCCTATCCATTAGATTTGACCCTTTTCAAATTTGCCATTCAATTCCTTATTTTTCCCAAAAGCATAATAGGGTCATGTAGTCACATAAATCTGTCCATTTAATTAAATAAATATTTACTATTTATTTGATTAATACACCTTCAATAATCAATTAATTAAATTAACATTTAATTAATTCATCTTCAACCATTCTCCTATTAATTAAATAAATTATTCAATTTATTTTCAATTAATTTCTTAAACCAAATTCACAATCAATTAAATAAATAAATCATATTTATTTAATTTAATCCCTTTTGTCTTTTAAATAAATAAATCAATATATATTTAAATCAATAAAAAGCCTACCCCCCACTTGCATTCTCCTACAAATGCAAGTTGCAACAACAATTTAAATAAATTAATTCTATTTTAATTTAAATCCTATTTTCCCTCAATCACCAAACCCACTTGCAATCCTAAATCCCCTTCTAGACTCTTCTAACCACTTTCTAAATTCTTCTAACCACTCCTAATTAGCCTAATCCATCTCCTAAATATTGTCACATTCCTAAGCAACTTGAAGTCATTTCGCAAAGCCTCCAAAGTCTCTGAAAAGCATTTAATGCTTTATGTGTTCAACAAGCTAACCTATAAAGTCTTCCAAACCACTAATGGCTCTTACACAACAATTAATGGCTCTTAAATAGCCATTTATGGTTAAATCCATTTGCCCCCATGGTTAGAGACTTTACCTCTAAGTCAACCCTCATTTAACCCATGGGTCTCTTCAAACATTTATTGCTTTGACCATGGTTATCCTCACTAGCTCTTGCACAAGAGTTTATCCATTGGATAAAGGTATTATTTATTGGATAATGGCTTTATTCTTTCAACTCAACATTAATCTTACCTCCCAAGTTATCCCTCAAATCAAATCAAGCATTTAATGTCTATTCCCTCTCCTCTCAACCCATCTCTTGTTGACATTTGTCATCCTGGGATTGGGTTGAAAGCCCTCACATGGATCATAAACTCATCAATCCTGACCCTTGTTGAAATTACTCAATCTCAACCATCCATTGCTCCAATTTACCTATAAATAGAGCTCACATTCCTCATTTTCAAATCCTCAAAGCATTCTCAAGCACATCTATAATCTTGAAATCTTGTATGCATCTAATTTATAGTGAAATTTAGAGAGCATTTAGCATCATAATCTATATTTGTCTTTTTGGCTAAAAATTGATATTAAATAATTAGATAATATCTTGTTTTATCTTGTTCACATTTTCATTTTCATAATCATCCATTTTACAATCTTAAACCTCCATAAGACATCCAAAATAGTACAAAAAGCTACTGAGAGCTACACTCATTTGGGAACTTGGAGAGGAGAGGAACAAGGGAGGAATAGCTACAAAACATGGTGGAGGGCATTTGGAGATGTCTTACTACTTTTCTTAGATTTTTTAAGCTTTTTATCTTAGGTTTTGTGTCTCTTTTGATATGCTTGCTTAGGATAGTATTTGATTTGTGATTTCTAACATTAACACTTGGTTTATTACTTGTGTGTTTTGTGTTTGTCTTAACAATATCCTAACAACCCTTTTTGGAGAGCATCATATGGTGAACCTGGTGTGAATCAAACACGCAACCTTCTGATATCTTTTTTAAAACTACTAACTTTTTCATGTTTTAGTTGACATATAGGTCATGCTCTAGCACCATCGAAAGTTGGTACTTTAGTGCTACTGTTCCTAATAATAGCGCTATTGTCTCCCGAATAGCGCTATTGTCCTTCTTATAGCCCTATTGACCATTAAATAATGCTATCGTGTCTAGTTTTAGTTCTTTTAGTTCGCTATTTGATAGAATTCATTCTATTTGACAGAGTTCTTTTAGCACTTTTGTCTCTTTGTATAGTGCATTTGCACTTCTTTTAGTGCTTTGATTTGTTATTTAGTGCTTTCATTTGTTATTTAGCGCTTTCGTTTGTTATTTAGCACTTTTGTTTCTACACAGAGTAGCGCTATTGTAACAGAGAGTTGTAAAAATTTTCCTTGTAACCAAAAAACCAAAAATATTAGGCTTGTAGAAGCCCACCAAACATTCAAATTTTACTAACTAATTATCTTTTTAGTAGGTTTGGACTAACCCCATTTTTGTAGGAATTACAAAATTTAAGGTTAGGAAGTAAACTTATTTATGTTGCTAACATTGTCTTTAAAGTTAGGATAAAATGAATTCACTTTCTTTTCTTGGTTAAAATCAACTTCACTTCTTTTTTTGGGTATAAAAATAAATCACATATTTGTTTGGGCTTGTAAAAAGAATCTCACTTGTCAAAGATAAAAAGAACCACAAACTCCAAACCCAACAAAATTTATTTTTGCAAGTTAGGGACAATTTTTTTTTTTCTTTTTTGGTACTTAAAGTCAACAAAGACAATTTTTATTTTTTGCATCCAATTAAAAATTCATAATCAAACACTTCATTTTGGGCAAGATAAAAAAGAACAAGCCATTTGTCCCTTCAAGTTCAATCGATTTACTTCAAGCAAAATGTGTTTCAAATTCAGTTGACCAGGATTTTAAGTTCCTAGATTACAAAACATTTTGCCATTGAAGTTAGAAAGAACATAATTTTTGTTGGAGAAACATCTCCAAATAGTTAGATCATATTTCTATAAACTTGGTTAAAAATAACAAGTGTTTTTGGTGATTGACACACTTGTGCAAATTTTTTTGAGTGGTCCTACTTCTAACACACACTATCCTCTCCCTTGGCTTTCATGGTCCTAGGTGCAAGAGAAAAGTGTTAGTAACACTCAAAATTTTATCTTTTTAAGAGAGGCCTACCAAGAGACATATCACTCTTGGGAACGACCTCGCGTGGTAAATCCTTCGAGCCGCTATAGAAATTAGGTGTGAGGGAAAGTTGTAGCCTTGACTATAGTTGTTCCTACAGTGTAACTTGCCAAAAGGACATATGGGCCCCACCACAAGTTACAAGGCTCTTAAGTGAGTCACTGCAGAATGAACTTATGTTCAAAAATATCAAAAATTTCTAGACGCGTTCTATTGATTGAGGATATTTGTGATAAGTTCAGTTCAAGAGCATAGATGGTTTTTCTCCTAAGATACTCACCATACATATTTCCTTGAGTAAAAATAATGCTTTTTGAAAGGCTACTTGTAGCTTGATAAAAGTGGTGACTCCCCCATCATAGGGATCATCTATCTATTATGCTCGCATAAGACTTAGTATATCACATCCTTACCTATGATGGTGAGATTCATTAGGTATTTAGTATCAAAGTTGAAGAAATATCAAGATGTGGGCTGAAATTATCACAACGGGCCATTTGACCTTAGGGATAAAGTGTGTTTGAAGTGTCTGCATTTTGTGTCAGACTAGTGATAAATTGAGCCGACTTTAGGCTTTTGGTAAAACATACAAAAACATTTGAAAAGGGGTCAAAAAGTTCAAAGATTGGGTTGATTTAGACCCACGCCTATTTGTGCCTTTTGAGGCAACATTTTTGTGTTTGTGTGCTTGCTTTGTTTTCTTCTTGAAGAAATTCAAAACCAATTCAAACCAAGTATTCATCCAACACAAAATTCCATCCAACATTTGACAAACACAAACATCAAACAAAGTGCAAGCAACACATCAAATTATATGACCATCCTTAAAATTTTGAGAAAAAGGAATTTTCATCAACATATCAATTTGAAGAGAAGACCATTGAGTTCAAAGGCTTTCATCCCAAGAAGGAAATTTTTCTATCTCAATAGACAAAAATTTTGTCTCACACAAAGCCTTCTTGTGTCATATGCATCTATATCTTCAAGGAAAATCCAATGCGTTTGATAAAGAGCCCTTGAACAACAAATATTTTACTCAGTATAGAGCTTTGAATTATCATAAAAACAAAGGAGGCAAAATCAACCCTACTTTCTTTCCAAACATTTGCATTACATATAACATAGCTCGAGAAGAACCACCAACCCCCGACAGAGAAGAGGAAGAATTTGTCCCATATGTAACACAAAGTTTTTATTGAAGCTCCCATCCACTCTCACATTCATACATCATCAATCCATTTCAACTCTCAAAACATAAAAAGGTATTGTCCTAAGTTCTTATTAGATATTGCTTAAATCAAAACAACACATCACTATTTAGAGTGTCTCTACATCTAGGATAAACTCATCCTAAGAGGCATTTCTATGCAGGTTAAAACTAGTCTATGAGTTCATCCTCTCATTACTAGGTATCTTGGTTTGTAACACATCTCATACCTTGCTATACCTTACAATATCAACATTGTTAACAAACACAACAAGCAATTCATAAAATATTATTGGTAACATCAAACCCTCAGTGTTAGAGATCTATCTTCTAAACACTTCACAAAACATTTATCTCTCATTCCAACACCAACTCATAATCACTTTCACAAAAACTTCAAAAACAACTTTCAAACAAAATGGCTCACTCCAAATCGAGAATTAGACAACTAGAGATTGAAGAGGAGGAAGAAAACCTCAATGATTACCATGAGGCCATTGGAGGAGGTACAAATAATTAAGATCCTAGTACCCCAACTCCTAAAGAAATAGAAAGAGTACAACAAAACCCAAGATTCAATTAACTTTTCGATGAAATTCTCAAAAACAACATGGATGCTCATTTTCTAAAACTTGCTCAAGAAGGAGCTAAATTACCCTTTGATTTTGATACCACACAAATACAACAAGCATCGAAGAACCATAGTCATAATGAGGGTGGAAGAGGTCAAGATAACTTCAGATATGACCTTAATCAAGGAAATCCCCCACCTCCTCCTCCTAATGACATAGACATATCAAGGCAACAAGTCGATAATCTAGCCCAACAACTCCACAGTGGTGTGAAAACTACCCGGTTTTCAATTAGTGATATTTTTCCTTATCCCTTTGATAGAAATATACATATGTCACCTTTTCCACAAGGGTTTCAAACACCTAAGTTTGAAAAGTATCGGGGAAAAGGAGACCCTAGAGATCATGTCAGGGAATTTCACTCAGCTTGCCTAGAAGTGGCATATGAAGACACATATCTAATGTGCCTCTTTCCTCAGAGTTTGGGAGGGACAACCACACAATGGTTTTCCTAATTGCCAGGTGACATTATGACATTTGAAGAATTAGTCCAAAAGTTCATTGCACATTATTCACACAACATAGAATGCAATGTTACCATGGCAGATCTGTGCAATACCAAGCAAAATCCAGGGGAGCTATTTTCAGCTTTCCTGCAATGGTGGAGGCAACTATCTAGTAGACATTCTCTTCATCTCCCTAAATGAGAGCTAGTGGAAATATTTATTTCCAACTTGAATGATGAAATGGAATTCCACCTAGACATGAAGGGTATAGAGCCCTTTGATGACATGATTAGCAAAGGATTAAAACATGAATGAGCCCTTGTCAAAAAGGGACTTATCAAGATATAAATTGAACCAAAAGATGGCCCTTGCCCATGTTTTAATAGTGATAAACCCAACTTCTGAAATAAGAACAAAAAAATCATCAATGACAGGGTCGTAGATGCAAGGACTATAAAGAGTGCACAACCCGTGGTCAGATTTGTGGGGCAAAATCCCCATCCTAAAAACAACACCATTGCTCCTCCACAAAATCTAGGTCACAATGCACCACAAGAGGAACCAAGACAATGAGAACAAAATTATAAACCAAAATGTACATACACACACCCTTAGGGGAACCTATCAAAATGGTATTGCGTCAATTGGTCTCTTCAAATCTGGTGACCTTACCAAAGCCATCTAACTACGAACCTCAAGTCAAACCTCCATGATGGAGAGATAATGAGCATTGCGAATTCCACCAAGGGAAAGGGCATAAAACAAGTAACTACCATAGATTGAAAGATCTTGTTCAAGATCTTATTGACTGAGGATAGATTAAAATTGATAGACATGACCCAAAAATCTCAAATAATGATCATCTCATGTTTAAGAATCCGCTTCCATCACAAGATCAAAGGGGTCCTTCCACTTCAGGGAAAAACACAAATACAACTGATTATACATGAGCCACCTATAATTACACTGTGAATCACCTATATGATGCCAATGAATAAATTGCAACAATCACCATCAAAGATCCAAACCCTACCTACAATGTTGTTACATGTTGTAGCAAGATCACCATTAAAGCAGCTCCATAAGGCACAACCTCCATCCCAAAGCAGTATAACCTTGTGGAATATTTAGATAAGATGCCTGCACTTATATCCATCTTAGAGATTTTGTGCCTATCCTCATCTCATAAAACAATCTTGGATCAAGCTCTCCAAGAGGCGTCAATCCCTGCCAATCTTAATACAAATAAATTTCAAGCTATGGTTGGTAATCTGAGGTCATCACCATGTCTTAGTTTCTCTAAAAGCGACAACACATTCTTCCAACAACCTCATAATGCCTTACTCCATATTGAAGGATTTATCAACCAACACAGGATCAAGCGAGTCTTGATTGACAATGGAGCAGGCGTGAATATATGTACATTATAGTTGGTCACAGTATTGGGATATGCAATTGAATCAATGGACCCCCACAAAAAGATAACCATAAAAGCCTATTATGATGCAGAGCGTTCTTCAAAAGGAGCAGTTGTGTTACCAATATGAGTGGGCCCAGTGGTGAAGCACATCATCTGTCAAGTTTTGGACCTTCCTCTACCATATAATTTGTTGTTAGGAAGACCTTGGGTACATGTCATGCAAGCCGTTCCATCCAACTATCATTAGTGTATCAAGTTTCCCCATAACGGTGTAGAAATTACAATCTTGGGCGATGCAAATCCATTTGCATATTGTAACAATATCAACCATCAGCCCAAGATTACCATTACCAAGAATAGAGAAGCTAACCATCCACATCATATGTTAGTTCAACCTCTCTTTCTAGTTCAAACACCACTATACTAAAGAAAGAGAAGCTAAAAATGAAAATGGCAGAGGAAGGTCCTAGGGAATACAATCTAAGCCAACTCTTTTGTGTTGGGCAACTACCCACTTCCCCTAGAACTCATGGTAAGCCTAAAAGGTTACTTCAAACACCACTGGTCAGGCCAACATGCACTTTGGCACCTTTTATCCTTGGAAAGAGTTAGGAAGAGGAGACCAGAGATGACAACTTAGCATAATGGATCTATAAAGACCCTATCACCATGGAGATCCCATAGGCTAAGCTTCCTACAAATCAATATGGCAAAGGCCTTATCATTATGCAAATAATGGGCTATGATGGTCAGAGTTCTTTGGGACCTTGCAAGAAAGGACGACACGAGTTTTCGTAACTTGAATTAAACCCTAAAGATAACACTCGATTAGGTTTTCAAAAGGAGGCTCTTCCTAAGCTTAGTTTCAAAGGGAAACCCAACAAACCTCTATATCAGCCTAATACTATAAAGAGGCCACCCTTTATTATATCAGTAGCACCAAGAACCACACCAACTGCCCCAATAAGGCTAAGAATCCCATCAATACCATCCAGAACACCAATCATACCACCAATCAAACCAACAACCCTATCAATAGTAGCAAACGCATCAACAACATCATTAGTAGTATCAGAACCCCCAACAGTATCGACAACACTAATAATTCCATCAAAAATAGCATATTTAATAACACCAATACTCCTAATAACAGATTCAATGATACCAATAATCCTCCCCGCAACACCAACTATTCCATCTCCAAAGGTACATCAGCCGATTACGCCTGCAGTGTTTAACTCAAAAGATATCCTAGTTTGGTATAGTAATCGGATACTGGAAAGTGACTCAGAGACCAACTCACATGAGTGGGAATTTGATTCCATACATCTCAATACTTCAGATGAGGAAGATGCATCTCCCCCTCCACCTCACAAAGAAATCCCTGTTTATGGAGAAGCACAGATCAAAGCCTCTTGGGTTCTTGAAGTAGAAACACCTTACAAAGACCCTACATCACATCCTATGCCTGATTCTAATAGGGAGAGTACCATCAATTATCTTCACCACAATGTCTTAACCCTCACTGACACATCTTATGAACTTAACCTAATCGATGAGGTAATGCCCATTACCCATCTTGAACTCATTGAATGGAACCAACCAAATCCCCCATGCCTTGACCAATTCCAAAATGATGAGGCAATCATTGACTTTTTGGAACTACGGGATAACATACCAAGCATGGATCACAAAGTTGGATCCACCATCAAACTTAATAGAACAACATACTTTGGGGTGGATGCCAAACCTTTTAGCTCCAAAAATATCACAATAAAACATGGATCTTCCAGTGAAAACCACACTATGGTACTGCTTGATCCCAAAAAAGTAAAAATAAAGTGCATATCCAATGGTGAAAACCTCTCTGAGGCACCTATGGATGAAAGGGTTGACATCCTCCCCTTTAGTGCAAATCACGAACGATCAACGATCCTCATCAAGGAAACAAAAGAATCCAATGTGGGGACCCCTGAGACTCCTCACCAAATACATCTGGCATATCTTTTAACTCTAGAGGAACAACCTAAGTTTGTAGAATTCTTCCAGAAGCATCAGATCAACTTTGCATGGTCATATGCAAACATGCCTTTCTTAGATCTTGATCTGGTCATGCATCACCTCACCGTGGCAGAAGGAGATAAACCAGTAAAATAGAAGCTTCATAAGATGCACCCCCAGATTGCGGTACTAGTCAAAGCAGAACTTAAGAAACTCCTGGATGTTGGTTTTATTAGACCAATTGATTATGCAGATTGGATCTCCAATATTGTACCTATCGGCAAACCAAATGGGGGCGTCTGTATCTATACAACTTTCTGAGATTTGAACAAGGCATTTCCTATAGATGACTTCCCCCTACCAAACATTGACATGATTGTGGACCTAACAAAAAGACATGCCATGATTTCTCTTATGGATGGCTTTTTCAGGGTACAACTAGATAAAGATCGCACTAGAAGATCAACATAAGACTTCCTTCACATGTCCATGGGGAACATAGTATTGAAACATAATGCCTTTTGGTATAAAGAATGTAGGGGTGACCTATCCAAGAGCAATGACCACCACCATTCATGATATGATGCATACCATAATGGAGGATTATGTTGACAACTTACTGGCAAAATTCATAGCAAGAGAAGGTCATCTTGCAATATTAGATAAAAATTTTGACACACTAGAACAATATCATGTTTGACTCAACCCAAAGAAATGTGTCTTTGGAGTAACCTCAGGGAAGCTTCTAGGATACATTGTCTCAAGCAAAGGCATTGAGGTCAACCTGACAAATGTCAAAGCAATCATGGACATGCCACCTCAAAGGAACATCAGTCAGCTAAGGAGATTACAAGGGTGGCTACAATCCATCCAAAGATTCATTGCACAACTAGTAGATAAGTGTCATCCCTTTACACACCTTTTACTCAAAAATATCTGCTTTCAATGGGATGCAAGATGCTAGCAAGCATTCCAGATGCTTAAGGACGATCTCAAGAATACACCATTGTTGATCCCACCAAATCCAAGTAGACCTCTATTACTCTATATTTCAGCAACAAATAGTGCATTAGGATTACTGTTGGCACAACACAATGCAGAAGAAAAAGAGTGTGTTGTTTACTACATCTCTCACACACTGGTCGGCTATGAAGTCAATTACACACCTATTGAGCAAGCTTGCCTAGCAATAATCTTGGCAGCCACTAAACTGAGGAACTACCTGTTAATACATAAAGTACAACTCATTGCAAAGATCGATCCACTAAAGTACTTACTCAGCAAAGCAGCATTGACAGACTGCTTGGACAAATGGGTGATGATTCTAATTGAATTTGACATTGAGTATGTGGGCCATAAGGCTATCAAGAGCCAAGTTATTGTAGATCAGTTGGCCGATGCACCCCTCATAGGTGATCATCCTCTTGTTTCCAATTTTCCATATGAAAAGACCTTCTTGATCAGAGCAGCACAACCATTGAATCTCTACTTTGATGGTTCATATACTAGACATGGCTCGGGGGTAGGCATTCTGTTTATAACACCTCAAGGTGACAGCATCCTGAAGTCTTACAGGTTAACTTTTCCATGTACAAAGAACATAGTAGAATATGAGGCCTTGATCACCAGACTCAGACTAGCCATACAATGGAAATTGAAAGAGCTATAGATATATGGTGACTCCCAACTAGTCATCCGACAAGTCATAGACGAATATGAAACTAAGGATGATAAACTCATGCCGTACAACAAAATGGTGGATAGTTTAAAAGAATCATTTACTACTATCACCTTTGAGCAGATATCCAGAGGTCATAATCAAGTTGTTGATGTAATGGCTACCATTGTATCTCTCCTAGATCTTCCACATAATTCAACATCCTACGAGTTCTTGGTAGAACAACTTTGGATTTTTGCTAATGATATCCCCAAATCCGAGATGATATGTTGCCTTGTCAGTTTTAAATCCCCATGGTATGGTGAGTTCTACACCATCCTACACGATCACACACTTCCTCCTAGCCAATCTAATAACCAACTCAAAACCTTCATTTGCCAAACCTCTCGATATACCATCATTCCTGAAACCCTATACCGACACAGTCTTAATGGTACTCTCCTTTGATGTTTGGAACAAGATGAAACAACAAAGGCCTTGGAAGAGGTACATGAAGGAATTTGTGGGACTCACTCAAGTGGTCCTTCCTTACCAAAGAAGATCATGCGCATTGGATACTATTGGTCGTCCATGGAAAAAGACTCCTGCTATTTTGTCAGAAAATGCAAGAAGTGCCAAGTTCATGGAGACCTGATACATGCATTAGCACAAGAACTGCAACCAATCACAACACCATGGCCCTTTTTCCAATGGGGACTTGACCTTGTGGGTAAAATTCATCCATCTTCATCCAATGGCTACAAATTCATTATTACCACCACCGAATACTTCATAAAGTGGATCAAAGCTGCTCCACTTACCCAAGTCACCGGTAAGTAGATCACCTCATTCATCCTTAATTACATCATCTGTCGGTATGGTGTACCTTTGTCCATCATCACGATAACAGACTTCCCTTCAAAAATCAGAATGTCCGTGAGCTCTATGAGAAGTTTCACATCCAACACCACTTTTCCACTCCCTATTAACCACACGGAAACGGTCAGACCGAAGCATCAAACAAGAATATATTGAGAATCCTCAAAAAGATAGTCAATGATGTCAGCCGTGATTGGCACGTTGAATTAAATCCAACACTATGGGCATATTGAACTAGCATTCAAACCCCTACAAGCGCAACTCCCTACTCACTGGTCTAAGGCGCAAAACACATCCTTCCTATTAAGGTCGAGATATCATCTCTACTAGTTTCCTTGCATAATCTAATAGATGATGAAGCATACCGAGTCTCTCGCCCTCAAGACTTGGAACACCTTGATGGAAGGTGACAAGCTGCATACAACCACCTCAAAGAACATCAGCAATGCATGAGAAGAAGCTATAATCACCAAGTTAGACCTCGTACATTTGAGGTAGGTGATCTTGTTCTTAGAGAGAATCCTCGTAATCAACCAAATAGAGAACATGAGGGAAAGTTTGAATCAAATTTGTTGGGTCCATATGTTATCACTGTTGTATTTGGGTCTGGGGCATATCAGTTGGCTACTTCAGAAGGAGAACCGCTAGTAGATCCAATCAATAGCATGCACCTCAAATGGTTTCATACATAAGCTTTATAGAGCATCAGGCTCCAATACATATCAAAAAGAACACCAAAATCCAATAAATGTCCTGAAGAAAATACAAAAAATAATAAAATTAGAAAATAGTAAAGAAAAATCATGCATCCAAATGGTGAATAACCACTTCGGTGGCACCTTGGGTAAGTGCGATGGTGAAAACATGGCAAACAGGCACCACTCGTTAAGGCTATGGCTCCTTTATCTTTCAGACTTGTTACGATCACATTCATTGCATCCATTCATCCATCAGTCAAACCATGGCTTGTTATTGATTTGCAATCAAGGATAGTACTTCATGTATCTTGTATCCCTCTTTTTCATAGTCATGTCTAAACTGGGGGCAATGCTCTTAACCTATTGATGGAAGTGGATTCTACATTACTTGTGATTCAATGAGTTCTTCATTCAAAACTGTCTCATAAAATCCAAAAACATCATAAAACATAAAAAATCAACCAAAAACATGGCAACACATAATATCCTTTGTACATACACATCGAAACAAACATCAAACAAACATTTTGAGATACTCAAACAATGATCACTTTTCAAATCAACCAAAAAATCAACATCGACACACAACTATCTTAACAAGGATGCATCCTTCCTTACCAAAACAAAGACATGATAACATTTTCTTTGACAAGATAATTTTGTTTAAGCTATACAGTACTTGGTTAGTTTGATAAGTTATTTATTCATTTATATCAGGTTCCTATGCTACTCTGGGATATCCACAAATGATTAGAGTAGCCAAGATGGTTCCTAAGTATCATTTTGTTTATTGTTTGCGAATTGTTCCAATGGAGTTCTGGGGCATCTACTAATGGTGTCTACGTGGGAAGTTCACTAGGCTACATGATCATATGCAAAAATATAGTCATGGATCACTATGGCTTACTGAATACAACATATACCTCAACCATCTACACATGAACCAAAATGGAGGGTCTATATTCTTTTATCTATACCGGTTGCTTACAGGTACAATGCTCCAAACTTGGTTCCTACTACCTCATCCAAGGTTGATACTACCATGCTCAATAATAAAAAATAAAGCACTATGGATTGTCATTCTATCTCATTTGTATTTATTGCATTTCATTGTATTCCACCCATCCATACATCCATAAAGGTGCATATCATGCATACAGAGTCATAACAATTCATACTCTATTTTACTCATCTTTTTCCATAGGACTCGGTCCTAGGTCCTCCATATCTTCTATCTAACACTGAATACCCCCCTCACCCTCCCTATCTAGGTCATCATCATAAATCCCTTCATCATTTCCCATCAACCCAATCAAGCCACATTCATCACCATCCATCTCTAACATGAGGGGTTGCATTTCCCATCCTAAGTCATCCAACCCAATCAAGCCAATTACTCTGTCTACACAGACACATCGACTCACACACACCTAGACTATCAACAGATACTCTGATCAAGTATCTTCGGGTGCCAACAAGTAATCGATCATGGAAAACCTAGACTACAACATGCATTTATCATTATGACCTACTCTCAACAGGGCTACTATGATTCACCACATCCATCCATCACAACGCAAACACTATCAATTGATCAACCAATCAAACACAATCGAAACAGACAACTACATCAGTTGTCTAAGTCTCAACATGTATTGTCCAACCACTTTTGATCAATTGTACAATAACAATCAAAAGCACACACTCCCTTTGCACTGTATCTCCTGCATGACCTACGGGTACTCACTAGCTTGTCGTTTCTCCATATTCACTTTGATTTCTTCCATTCTTTCACCGTTATTGCTAATTTCTTCTATTCTACCTCCCCTCCACTTCTCGTTGTTTTTCGAGAGATCACCTGATTTTTGTGAAATTTTTCGGCCCATCTCTCAAGGGGGCATACCACCCACTAAATTAACATTTATGGGGCATATTTCTTCATGCCTATTTTTCTTTCTTTGAAATGATGTGATAAACTACACCATCTCAAAGAGGGGCAAATGTAGTCACATAAATCTATCCATTTAATTAAATGAATATTTACTGTTTATTTGATTAATAAACCTTCAATAATCAATTAATTAAATTAACATTTAATTAATTCTTCTTCAAACATTCTCCTATTAATTAAATAAATTATTTAATTTATTTTCAATTAATTCATTAAACCAAATTCACAATCAATTAAATAAATAAATCATATTTATTTAATTTAACCCCTTTCCTCTTTTAAATAAATAAATCGATATTGATTTAAATCACTAAACAAACTACCCCCCAACTTGCATTCTCCTACAAATGCAAGTTGCAACCACAATTGAAATAAATTAATTTAATTATAATTTAAATCCTATTTTCCCTCACCCACCAAACCCACTTGCAATCCTAAATCCCCTTCTAGACTCTTCTAACCACTTTCTAAATTCTTATAACCACTCCTAATTAGCCTAATCCATCACCAAAAATATTGTCACATTCCTAAGCAACTTGAAGTCACTTCTCAAAGCCTCCAAAGTCTTTGAAAAGCATTTAATGCTTTATGTGTTCAACAAGCTAACCCCTAAAGTCGTCCAAACCACTAATGGCTCTTACATGACAATTAATGGCTCTTACATAACCATTTATGGTTAAATCCACTTGCCCCCATGGTTATAGACTTTAGCTCTAACTCAACCCTCATTTAACCCATGGGTCTCTTCAAGGATTTATTGCTTTGACCATGTTTATCATCACTAACTCTTGCACAAGAGTTTATCCATTGGATAAAGACATTATTTATTGGATAATGGCTTTATTCTTTCAACTAAACATTAACCTTATCTCCCAAGTTAACACTCAAATCATGTCAAGCATTTAATGCTTATTCCCTCTCCTCTCAACCCATCTCTTGTTGACATTTGTCATCCTAGGATTGGGTTGCAAGCCCTCACATGGATCATAAACCCATCAATCCTAACCCTTGTTGATATTACTCAATCTCAACCATCCATTGCTCCAATTTACCTATAAATAGAGCTTGCATTACCCATTTTCAAATCCTCAAATAATTCTCAAGCACATCTATAATCCTAAAGTCTTGTATGCATCTAATTTATAGTGAAATTTAGAGAGCATTTAGCATAATAATCTAGATTTGTCTTTTTGGCTAAAAATTGATATTAAATAATTAGATAATAAGTTGTTTTAGCTTTTTGACATTTGCATTCTCATAATCATCCATTTTACAATCTTAAACCTCCATAAGACATCCAAAATAGTACAAAAAGCTACTAAGAGCTACACTCATTTGGGAACTTGGAGAGGAGAGGAACAAGGGAGGAATAGCTACAAAACATGGTGGAGGGCATTTGGAGATGTCTTATTGATTTTCATAGATTTGTTAAGCTTTTTATCTTATGTTTTGTGTCTCTTTTGATATTCTTTCTTAGGATAGTATTTGATTTGTGATTACTAAAACTAACTCTTGGTTTGTTGCTTGTGTGTTTTGTGTTTGTCTTAACAATATCCTAATATTCCTTTTTCCAGAGCATCAGGTCCTATTTTCACATTCAAACCTTAATTTTGGATATCTAGAGATCATAAAATCCACCAATGTTTTAGGGTTAGCTTTAAAATAATCACAACTTTCATCCCTGAAAAATTTCACAAAAAGTTGGTCAAACCATGTGTAGAATTTTTTTCCTGAAATTTTAGGAGACTGTTATGACTATATTTAATAGCTAAAATCCATAAGATTGGCTGATTTTGTAGAATTTTAAATCCTCTTAAAATGAAAATATCTTCAAAATTCAACATCTCAAATTGCAAGAAATTTTTTAAAATTAAGGGGTTCATTATAATCTGCCCGAATTTAAAAATTCTGATTTTATCAATCTTAAAATTTGGTGGTATCCCATTGGCCCTAATTTTAAATTCCAATTTCCTTTCATTTATCATAAAATTATTGTTGGAATTTGTGCCATTTTCTTCTTTCAACAAAGTTCAAATTGTTTAATCATTATTTTCCCAAATTTTGCATTATTCAATATTTTATGCACTTTGTTCCTATAATTCAAAATTTCAAATTTTCCCTCTAGTGCATGAGTTTCACCACTATTAGTCCTACCTATACTATCCTCGTTAGACAAAGCATTAGAATTAAGGTTTCCCAAGGTTTAATTATCGATGAGATGAAGCGTAATTTGGGTGACTTCTTTAATGAGGATCATGGTAATTCTTCCCATCTTAATCATGTCCCTATATATCCAATTGATGAATCCCATGATGAACAAGAATAAGCTTTGACTAGAGTTTCCATATATCAACTTTCAAAATTAGACAGTCAATTTGATAACTTTCAACAATAGATGTCCCAAGAGTACTCTAATAGTGAAGTTATTCCATTAATTGAAGGCCTTAAACACATTATTCAAAGTGATAAGAATAGAATTGATATATGGCATGCATTGCTCATATTGTTGATTCCAATGTCATTCCTATAAATAATTGTGTCCAAACCCTAGGTTATTCACAACCTTCAACACAAATTAATTCTTCTATTCCTTTGACTACTCCTATGACTAGTGTTCCTACTTTTACCTCAAACATCATGGCTACTTCAACTCAAAATTCCATTCCTACAACAATTATCTATGGGGTAAATCCCTCTTCTCCATTTAATCCTCCATATTTACCTATATCTTCAATAAGTATTCCTATTATCCCTCAACCAATCAATGTGACACAAGGGGGCAATTCATTCAACAATTTTATTCCACCTTTGAGTGTCCCTTTTTCTACTCAACCATCACCTATGCCAATTTATCATAATGTCCCACCACCTTATTCTAAATCAATGCATTCCTTTAATAACATCACACCAAATTCTCAATCAGCCATGTCTAACATCAATTCTTCTACTGAAGTGACCATTAACAATCTTGCTTAAATTGTGTCTTTCTTACAACAACAAATTGCTTCCATGAGTCAATCCAAGTTTAGTGTGCCCATGTTCGATGTTGCGAGCCCACTTTTTCTTAATATTGTTAAAGACATGCCACCTAAGCATGTTGAGGTCCCTCAATTGGAACTCTATAATGGAAAAGGTGATCCTCTCACACATCTCAAAACATTTCAAACCTTGTGTACTGATTTTGCTTATGATCAAAGATTGCTTGCAAAATTGTTTACAAGAACACTACGAGATAAGGCTTTACAATGGTATTTCTCTTTGGATTCTTATTCTATAACTTATTTTCAACAATTAGCAAATTATTTCATTCAAAATTTGAAAACAACATTGTTCCTACAATCACTTTGACTGATTTAATGCATTGTAAACAAAGTGTTAAAGAAAAAGTGATGGATTTCATTGGTAGATATAAGCATTTGTGTGCTCAAATTTGTTTTCCCATACCTGATAATGATATTAAAAGAATTTTTATTTCTAATTTTCAAAAATATATTAGGGAAAAGCTTCTTTTGTCTGAGTTTACTTCCTTTCCGCAGTTGTGTGCAACACTCCACAATTATCAACTAGCTGTGAGTCAAATGGAGCAATCTACTCTTATGGATTTGAGTGATAAGAGGGAGAGTGTTCAACAACCGTTTGCAAAGTTCAAACCAACAAAAGGATTCATCAAGTTCAATGATACAATCAACAACAACAATGTGAATGCTACAACAGGTGTGCCTCCTGTTTCTAAATTTTTCAAAAGACAAAGACAATTTACTCGTTTGAATGAATCTTTACATAACATTATGTCTCAGTTGTTACAAAGAAATGTTATCAAACTTCCTCCTATAAAACCAGTAGATCCATCTGAGCTAGCATCCCCTTATTTTGATAACAATTCCTTTTGTCAATTTCATTGTTAGCTTGGTCATGATACTGAGAAATGTTTTGCATTGAAAAGTAAGATTCAAGATTTGATTGATAATAATACTATATTTGTGGCAGGTGTGAATGATAAGGGAAATAAATCAATATCTCCTCCTACTCAAAATCTTAATATTTTTACTAATCCATTGCCTTCTCATACGTCTAATGCGATTGAGACTGAACATACCTCTTTCTCTCCTTTTGATCTTACTACCACAATGTCGAATTTAGTGGATATAGTAGATGGTGCAAGGAACCTATCACCCCATGTAAATTTTGGTTTATTATTAAGTATTTTATGTTGTCCTTCATGTTGTAATAAGTCGACCAACCATTTGGGACTTAATCAAGTCATGGTTGAGTTGTCCAAGCTTTTATTGTGTTCAGGATGTTGATATCCTAGAAAGATGTAATATTGATGTTGTTCATAGATGCACTACTCTAAAAGAAGAGTTATCATGTAACAAGGGTTTAATGCATTGTTTTAGGTCTCCTAGAATGCATAGAGGGCCTTTTGAGCCTTGGAGTACACTTGAGTGCAAGGTTGCATTCTAAGGATCAAAAAGATGTAAAATGTTAAGCAACATTTACAACATTGCAAAAAGTTGCACTTTATGTTGTTGGAGGTGAAGAAGTTGGTTCTAACCAACTGAATCATGATGTTAAAATCCAAATAAAACATCATTGTATAGGTTCGAAGAGTTTGGAATGCAAAGAAAGTTTTGTTTGTAAGGAAAACCTTATTTTTACACTGCTTTCACTTGTTTGTTCTTGTTTTTGTTGTGTTGTACGATCGAGTACGGACTTGTTAGAGGAACCTACCTATAGGGCATGAAGGATTGGTAAATCTACTTTCCATAAAGGTAGATTTAAAGGTTCAATTGTGTCTAGTTGCAGAGATTCAAACCATTCTCTGTGAACTAGGTACAAAACCCTTGTAGGCTAGGGTTTAAGCAATAAATGGCTCTAACCTGAGCACCCACTGATGGAACTAGTTGAAATCCAATGGAATGCTAGGTTAGGGTCTTTAAATATGTTTAGTGTAGGTTTTTTGGCTTTGTAGACCTTTTTGGTGGTTTTACAATGATACCCTAGGTTCACATTTAGGAGTTGGTGAGACTAGGACAACAAAAGATGTGCATTTTCAAAGCACACATGGATTGGTCGAGCAAAATTTGACACATGTTTGGAGACCCCATTGAATTCCCTTTCAGAATCCCTAATTATTTTGTGCAGAGGCTTTGATTGGTGAAGCTTTCTAAGGCCAAGTTTTCAAGTCACCTGGGTAGCCTTAAAACCCTTAAAAATAGGACAGTTCTAGAAACCCCTTGTGTACGAAGAACCCAAATGCCATTTTGCAATATTGTATGTAACTAGGAAAAAGGTACTCATAAATGTCATTTTTTGGGGGCCTTATGTGGGTAGATGTGAACTTAATCCCTGAAAAACAATAAAAGGAGGCCTAATTGAATTGGGTCTGTTTGGAGCCCGGTATAGATAAAGTGAGCTTGAGAAGGCTTGGCAATGGGTTTAAAGGTGATAAAACCCTTAGAAGATATCAAAGACACTATGTCAACTTCATTTACACTCATGGAAAAATTTTGTGATTAAAGATCCTTTGCAGAGGTTGTTGGAGCATTGGGAAGGTGTGATAGGGCTTGAGGTGGAATCCTCAATAGGAGGAGTTGTCATAAAAAAATTATGGCTATACCCTTGAGGAAATCCAAAGTGGATAGGGCCTTGGAGGTCTAACTGGTAGAACCCTTACCAAGTACCATTTGTTGGGCTTGACAAGTTAGAAGGGTGGTGAGAACAAGAAAGACAACTAGGTGATTGAGAGAAAGTCAAATAATCTCTACATCAGAGTGGTATCAGAGCCACCCTTTGAAACATTGGTGTATGTTAGACTATGAGGAATCATAATCAAGTTCAATGCCTCCAAAGGCAATGAATCCAGAAGCCATCCGTCAGATGGTGACAGAGATGTTAGAAGGATTGAAGGCTCAGGAAGAAAATAAAGGGACCCAAGATGCCAAGAAGGAGAAGGAGAAGGTTAAGAAAGAATGGGGAGATGAGACATATGAAGAAGTGGAAGATGAGGAGGACCAGACAATAGTAGCAATGCCTCAAGACCAAAAACTATTCTTGGATGTAGTCAAATCCATCTCCAAGGATAATTTGGATGGATTACCCACCTATGGAGGAAATCTCAATGGAGAGGAGTTATTAGATTGGATAGAATCATTGAATAATCATTTTGATTATATAGAGGTAGCAGAGGAGAAATGAGTAAATGTAGCCAAGTCAAGATTGAGCGGATCAGTCCTGGTTTGGTGGAACATGATGCAAGAGGAAAGGGTACAGGTAGGTAAGAAAAAAATAACTTCATGGGAGCATATGAAGATAAGGATTAAAGTTCAATTCCTACCAGGGGATTATGAAGTTCAAACCCATAAGAAACTATAAAATTTGAAACAAAGGGAACTAGATGTCAATGCATACACTGAGGAATTCCACAAACTAAGTTTGAGGGCTAGGAAACATGAGAATAAAGTGGATAAATTGGCTAGATAAATGAATGGTCTTAGGCAGAACATACAAGATGCAATAAGCATCCTCACACCAGACACTATTCACAAGTGTTTTAAGTTGGCATTAAGGGTAGACAAAAAGATCAAAAGGAGAAGTGAGAAAAATCAGAAGCATAGTGGTGGTAAGAACTTCAGGGGTAGAGGAACCTTTGGCAGAGGGTAGAGTGCTTCAAGAAATGAGGAGCAACAAAACCAAGAAGGAAGTAAGGACTCTCAAAGAGGGACATATAGAGGATCCTTTAGAGGGAGAAGCAATTTTAGAGGCTGGTTTGGAAGCTCAAGGAGAGGAAATGCAATCTTCACCGATAGATGTTACCACTGCAAGCAAGTTGGACATACCATGAGCAGGTGCCCGGGAAAAGCCTCAAGTTCATCAAGTTCATACATGAGTGAGAGAAGGACTCAGTTAGTGCAAGAGGAAGATACTCAAAGTGTGACCTCTCCAATCAACAAGGCAGGGCCAGTGACAGATGGGGAAAATTTGATGATGAGAAGAACAATGTTAAAGATACCCCAAGCTCAAGAGCCACCAAAGAGGAAAAGTCTATTTAGGACCACTTGTAAGTCACATGGAAAAATTTGTAAGGTGATTGTGGATTTAGGTTCCATAGAGAATATTGTCTCAGTTGAAATGGTGGATAAGCTCAAACTGAAAAGATTGCCTCATCTCACTCCCTATAAGGTATCATGGCTCAACTGGGGTCAACATGTCTTAGTTGATGAACAAGAATGGGTGGACTTTGAAATTGGTGAATACAAAGACAAAATTCTATGTGACATATTGCCTATGGATGCATGTCATCTTCTCTTGGGCCATCCATGGCAATATGATGTGAAAGCCTGTCATGATGGAGAAAAGAATAATTATCTCATCACCAAGAATGGTAAGAAGTATCAAATGGATCCATTACCTAATCCAAAGGAGGAAAAACAAGTAGGGTCAAGTGTTATGTTGATGAGTAGCAAACAGTTCCTTAAAGTGTTAAAACAAGAAGGTAATCAAGCCTATGCTATAGTGCTAAAGCCTAAAGATGAAGCTAAGGCAGATTCAATGAGTGAAGTGCCTCAAGAAGTGCAAGGCTTATTAAAGGAATATGCAGAGGTTATAGGAGATGATATGCCTAATTCTTTTCCTCCAGTGAGGTATGTTAATCACCAAATAGACTTGATACCAGGGGAAAATCTGCCTAACAAAGCTGCTTATCAAATGACACCTAGCCAAAATGAGGAGATTGCCAAACAAGTGCAAGAACTCTTAGACAAAGGGTTTATTAAAAAGAGTTTGAGTCCTTGTGCTATTCCCACTATTCTAGTGCCTAAAAAAGGAGGAAAATGGAGGATGTGCATTGAATCAAGAACAATTAATAAGATCACCATAAGATATCAGTTTCCCATGCCAAGTATAGAGGACCTATTGGACAATTTATGTGGAGCATGCTACTTCTCAAAGGTGGACTTAAAATCTAGTTACCATCAGATAAGGATCAGACCTAGTGATGAATGGAAGACAATATTTAGAACCAATGTAGGCCTATATGAGTGGTTGGTGATGCCTTTTGGCCTCACCAATGCACCTAGTACCTTTCAAAGGCTCATGAATGAAGTCTTAGTTGAGTTTATTGGCAAGTTTTTTATTGCGTATCTTGATGACATTTTGGTTTTCAACAGGTACAAGGAGGAACACCTTAAAAATGTGGAGATGGTCTTGAAGAAGTTGAAGGAGGCTCAACTCAAACTCAACCTTGAAAAATGTGAGTTCTTGAAAACAGAGTTAGCTTACCTTAGTTTTGTCATTTCACAAGCTTGTTTAAAGATGGATCCAAGTAAATTAGAGGAAATATTTAATTGGCCTACACATAGGAGCATAAGTAATTTTAGAAGTTTTCATGGAATGACATCTTTTTATAGGAATTTTGTGAGAAACTTTAGCCATGTTTGTGCTCCTATCCTTAACACCATTAAAGGACGGATTAAATTTCAATTAAAGTGGACAAAGGAATCCAATAAGGGATTTGAATTGTTGAAAGCTAAGATAGCAGAGTTGCCAACCCTTAGATTGCCAATAGATAGCCAAAGGCCAATATGGGCCATTTTGAGTCAATAAAATCATCCTATAGCATTCTTTTCAGAGAAATTGAATGAAGTCAAGAAAAGATACTCCACATATGATTTGAATTTGTATTCCATGGTGCAAGCATTGAAGAAGTGACATCATTACTTGCTACCCAAAGAGTTTGTAGTTTATATCGACAACCATGCCCTTAGTTTCTTTAATGGGCAAGAGCAATTGAATCAAAGACACCTAAAGTGGGTTGAATACTTACAATACTACACCTTCACTATAAGGCACAAAAAGGGCACTACAAACAAGGTAGTTGATGCATTAAGTAGGAGAGTCATGACTATGCATGAGATACAATTGCAAAGATACAACGATGTTAAAGACTTTGCTGAGATATATGATGTTTTCTCTGATTTTTCTAATACCTCGCATGTTTCTTATTCAAAGTATATGATACATGAGGTTTTTTGTTCAAAGGACACCTTCTTTGCATTCCCCAATATTCTATGAGACAAAACATTATTCAAGAAAAGCATCAAGGAGGTCTAGGAGGTCATTTTGGCATAGATAAAACTATGGAGAAGGCTAGTAGGTTTTACCATTGGCCCAAGTTGCAATCAGAAGTGAGAAGGTTTGTAGAACAATGTGCAATTTGCGAAAGAGAAAAAGGTTCATCAAGTAATGTAGGTCTATACCAACCTTTGGTCATACCTCAAAGGCCTTGGGAATGTTTAAGCTTGGATTTTGTGTTAGGCTTACCAAGAACTCCAAGGGGATTTGACAGTGTGTATGTAGTGGTTGATAGGTTCAGCAAGATGGCACATTTTATACCCTGGAAAAGCACCAATGATGTCACCTACATTGCAAGACTCTTCTTCAAAGAGATAGTTAGAATTTATGGTCTTCCAATCAGCATAGTCAGTGATAGAGATGTAAAGTTCTTAAGCCACTTTTGGAGAAATTTGGGCACAAAATTATCTTTTTCATCTGCCTACCTTCCTCAATCAGATGGTCAGATAGAGGTAGTGAATAGATCCTTGGGTAATCTACTAAGATGCCTCACCAAAAATCATGGGTAGACCTAGGATTTGGTACTCGGCCATGCAGAATATGCATACAATGACTCAGTTAACCGAAGTATAGGTAAAAGTCCCTTTGAAATAGTGTATGGTTTTCATCCCAGGGGGCATACTATAGCTAAGGGATCTTAGTTCTATGACACCTAAGAGTGCACAAGGTGAGAATTTTGCAGAAGGAATCAAATAAGTGCATGATAAGGTAAGACAAACCTTACAACAAAAGTTTGAGTAGTATAAGATGAATGTTGATAAAACAAGAAGGAATGTGCAATTTAAGATTGGAGATTTGGTCCTAGCATACCTAAGGAAAGAGAGACTTCCAAAAGGGCAGCCTGCTAAGCTATTGATGAAGAAGATTGGGCCTCTCAAGGTGGTGCATAAATATGGTCAGAATGCATATGAAGTTGAACTCCCTCCCACCTTGGGCATTTCTCCTATCTTGAATGTATGTGATCTCTATCCATACAAGGGATAATCGCAAACACATCAATTGGACACTTCATCATAGGGTACTGAAGATTGGGTGAGAGATTTGCCACCAGGATAACCAGTCAAGTTGGAAAGTATCTTGGACACCAAGGTAATAAAGAAGACAAGGAAAGGGGTATACAAGCATTATCTTATAAAGTGGGTAGGTTTACTTGAATTAGATGCTATGTGGATGTTAGAATCATATATACTTCAGCATGGTGTGCAAATTGCAAACCTCTTAACTCAAGGGACTTGAGTTCTTTGTCCCAGGGGAGTATGGCACAAGGCACCTATCACTCCATGCAAATTTTGGTTTGTTCTTAAGAATGTTGTCTTTCATGTTGTAATAAGTGGACCAAACATTTGGGACTTAATGAAGTCATGGTTGAGTGGTCCAAGCTTTTGTTGTGTTCAGGATGTTGATATCCTAGAAATATGTAATGTTGATGTTGTTCACAGGTGCACTACTCTAAAAATAGATTCATCATGTAACAAGGGTGTAATGCATTGTTTTAGGTCTCCTAGAACACATAGAGGGAATTTGGAGCCTTGGAGTACACTTGAGTGCAAGGTTGCATCCTAAGGATCAAAAAGATGTAAAATGCTAAGCAACATTTGCAACAATGCAAAAAGTTACACTTTATGTTGTTGGTTGTGAAGAAGTTGGTTCTAACCAGCTGAATCATGATATTAAAATCCAAAGAAAACATCATTGTACAGGTTGGAAGAGTTTGGAATGCAGAGCAAGTTTTGTTTGTAAGGAAAACCATGTTTTTACACTGCTTTCACTATTTTTTCTTGTTTTTGTTGTGTTGTACAATCTAGTATGGACTTGTTAGAGAAACCTACCTATAGAGAATGAAGAAATGGTGAATCTAATTTCAATCAAGGTAGATTTAAATTTTTTATTGTGTTTGGTTGCAGAGATTCAAACTATTCTCTGTGAACTAGGTACAAAACCCTTGTAGGCTAGGGTTTAAGCAATAAATGGCTCTAACCTGAGCACCAATTGATGCCACTAGTTGAAATCCAGTGGAATGATAGGTTAGGGTCTTTAAATATGTTTATTGTATATTTTTTGTCTTTGTATAACTTTTTGGTGGTCTTACAATGATACCCTAGGCTCGCAGTTAGGAGTTGGTGAGACTAGGACAACAAAAGATGTGTGTTTTCAAAGCACACATGGATTGGTCAAGAAAAATTGATACATGTTTGGAGAACCCATTGAATTACCTTTCAAAATACCTTATTAGTTTTTACAAAGGTTTTGACTAGTGAATCTTTCTAAGGCCAAGTTTGCAAGTCACCCGGGTAGCCCTAAAACCCTTAAAAATAGGACAATTATAGAAACCCCATGTGTATGGAGAACCCAAATTCCATTTTGCAATATTTTATGTAACTAGGAAAAGGGTACGCATAAATGTAATTTTTGGGGGGCCTTGTGTGGGTAGATGTGAACTTAAGCCCTGAAAACAGTAAAAGGAGGCCTTATTGAATTAGGTCTGTTCGGAGCCTGGTATAGACAAAGTGAGCTTGAGAGGGATTGGAAATGGTTTTAAAGGTGATCAAACCCTTAGAAGACACCAAAAACACTGTGTCAACTTCATTTACACTCATGGAAAAGGTTTGTGATTAAAGATCCTTTGCAGATGTTGTTGGAACATTGGGAAGGTGTGATAGGGATTGAGGTGGAATCCTCAATAGGAGGAGTTGTTGTTAAAAATTTGTGGCTATAGCTTGGAAGAAAGCCAAAGTGGATTAGGCCTTGGAGGTATAACTAGAAAAACCCTTACCAAGTACCATTGGTTGGGGTTGAGAAGTTAGAAGGGTGGAGAGAACAAGAAAGACAACTATGTGACTGAGAGCAACTCCAAGAATCTCTACATCAGTAGAGAAACAAGAGACACCTTAAGACCCTTATATTACATTTTACCCTAGTGAGACCATTTTATGGCCCTTTATACATAGTTAGGTAGGTTAAGGGCATACCTTGTTGTGGTGCATCGTTAATGTCATCACAAAGGAGTATCTTTTCACTTTACGATTGTATAAACCAATTTATGATTATTATAATGTGGCTATGAAGTTACTTGATGGATTCTCTTGTCCTACCATTGGTTCTATCACCCTTCCTATTAAAGTTCACACAAAATCTATGGATGTCAAATTTGTTATCATTCCTTCTTCTGAGCAATTCTATGTGAAATTAGGCTATCCTTCGTTATCTTCCATGCAAGCTATTTCTTCTCCTATTCATGTGTTTGAAATTTCCCCACAATGGAGAAATCATAACCATGAACCATAGTTTATTTAGCCCATACAAAATAAGACCTCGTGTTCTTATTGATTTCTTTTGGCCTAAACAATTTCAATCTCTTCCACAAAGGAGCAATTCTCTTTTTCAATCTTATAAAAAATGGAAGAAAGATATGATGTTATCCTTAATTCAACCTACATCCCCAACAATTGACATTCCCATCCATCTTGAAGATGAAATATTTCTCCTAATGAATATGACTAATCTTCCTCAACCTATTCCTATGGATGTAACTATGCCTTCTCCTCAAAAGAACAACAATATTTCTTGTAGGGTTAGACTTGTACCACCTCCCTATGATGGACCCGGTCTCCTTCCTACACCTAATATTCCTCCTTTATATGGTGTCATTCCACCTCCTTCCTCTTATAGAGAAAAGAGGCCTACCTCTCCTCTTGTCCAACCTAAAAGACCTCAACCTAAACATTCAATTATCAAAGAGGAGACTATTCCTCCTTCAATGAATGTTCCTCCTTCTTCCCAACCTTCTGCTAAGACTCGATGAAATCATTGTGGAAAATACCACCAACAAAGGCATCATGCTCGATTTCATAAAGTTTTTCCTCAAAAAATTCAATCTCCCAAGACTCCAACAGTTGATATGATTCCCTTTTCTCCTAAGCAAGATGTTGAACCTACATCTCGAAATCGTAAATTGCAAAAAATATATCATGGTTTTAATCTTATTCGTGTTCGTACTCCTCTCTCTATAAATGTAGATGAAGAAATGAGTGAAAATGTTATTCATGATGGTAATACAACTCCTAATGCTTTGATAGTGACTATGAATATGTTGATGTGGACAAGCATTTGTCAGCTGAATTTTCAAATCCCCTAATCCTAGCTCCTAGAATCAATCAAAGTGACTTAGCAGATGAGAATAGTCCTTATTTAGATCTTATGATAGCTCCATCTGTTGTGCTCGATGCCACTCCTCTAGTGTGTTTCCCGCCTTCCCTAAATAGTGATCAACAATATCGAGAGGTGGATGTCGTGCTAGATCAGTAATATTAGCATTGTAGATATTCTCCTTCTCTCCTTTCTTTCTCTTTTTGTGACAATTCTTCTATGTGTATCCTTGTTCTTCTATTTTCCCCTTAATGTCTACTTGAGGATGATACAAAGCATTGAGATCTCTTTTGGTCTCTTTCATGTTGACTCAAAAGACATCCTCTATTCTCTTTCTTCCAAGGTAGTTTCCTTTCTTTGAAGAATGATGATAATTATATGCACATACATATATGATATACATAAGTTATCATACATCATACTGATCCCGAGGAAAGAGAAACTACCTTATGTTTTGTGTTCATTATCCTTGGGTTTATTCCTTGATTGGGGGCTAAATACTTGTGATAATGTGCTCCCTCTCTCTCTTTTTCTCTTGTGTGTATCCTACCTTAAATAAATCACTCCTAATAAGGCATGTGTGATCGCTTTAACATGGGGGCATACACTCCGCTCATATTTTCCTTCTTGATACTTAAAGTTACATAGTGAAATGGGCTTTGCTTTGTAATTTTGGAATCCTTTCATTTCATGACTCATAGCGAGGGGAACCTTGCTACTAGAAGTCATGGTTCTCTCTCTTGATCTTCCCTTTTCCTTTGACAATCGATGCCATAAGATCCTTATTCCATTGGGGGCTTGGTGCATCTTACCTCCTTGATGTGGTAGAAGTCTTTCAATCTTGTTTCCTTATACTTTACTGATAGTATTGGCGTACGCTTATACTCCCACTAAAGTGGGGGCTAAATTTAGTGTCATAAAATTGCAACCCTTGCAATTTCCAACCACATTAGGGTCTTCACATTTGTGAATCGAATCCCCAAGCCTTATCGAAGACCCGAGACTTTCTTACCCCTCCCAAAATATGCATTTCCTTGCATCTCGCATTGCCTATTATTGTTTCCTATCCTCAATTAGGGCAGGATAGGGGCATGGCGCCCCTATTCTTGCCCTATTTTGGGCCCCCTCCACTTAAGTCCTGCGTTAGTCTTGTCAATGAGAAGCAGGAAAAGGTTTTCTATGTCGGCTTAAGATGGAAAATCAGTTACAAACCCTAATTGGTGAGTCTGTAAGATGCATTTTCCCCTCTCATTTGCATAAGTCTATGAGTTCAATAAGTTCAAGAAGTGAAATCAAGCATTTAAGCATTCAAGCATTCAAGCATTCAAGAATTCAAGCATCCATTGAGCATCTCAAGTCTCCTTTCAAGGCTAGGTGTTGCATTCAAGTCAAGGATTCAACCATTGAATAGGAGATCCCTATCAACATTCAAAAGCATTCAATTTCACATATCCTTTCAAACAACTCTATCAAAATTTCAATTGCATCCTCTCTTGAGGTGAATTCTACTTCAGTCATTTACTTTCATTTACTTGCAAGTACTTTTCATCATTTGGTTAATTCCAAAATTGGGGTTTGACATAAAGGCAAACCCCCAATCCCAACAATATTTCCTCTCTTTTCTGTCAATAGGTTGCAAGTGTGCTATTGTATTTGCAGGCTTGGACTTCATTTTTAGAGATGGAAAAACCCTTTTCGACACGTGAATTTTTCGCAGGACCAAGTACACTTTCAACTTGGTCTTGACAACTTTCACTCAAATTTACAGGGGAGCTTCGTCTCGGCATTTTACTGCTAATTCCAAGTGCACAACCTCATCCCACATTTCTATCTCAAGTTATAATCATTTCTTTGCCATCTTTACACTTGTCTTAAATTGCTTAATTTACCTTATCCATTCTGAAAGAGGGGTTACTTTTACTTTCCAAATTCATTTTCAATTCACTTAGCATTCAATCTCTTTCCATTGATATTGGATCTAGTGAATTCAACCCCCTCTTTTAATGTAATGTGTGTCAGAGGTTGAAGAGGATTCTTTGTGAAACTTTCACTTCTTTCTTGAGGAGGGTAAATCTTTCCACTTGATCTCCTCATCACCCCCTTTTTCACCATTGTACACCTCCTTTTTATAGCTCATTTATTTGTTGGATTTATATTTTATATTTCCTATTTTAGGAGACCAAACTTCTGGAGGCCATAACTTGTGAACCGACTGTCTGATTGATAAACCGTTTGAAGCACTAGAAAGCTTGCAATATGCTCTATCACCTTGTAACCTACTATACCAGTTATATGCACTTTTTAAGATGTTTCAGAGCCTCTAAATTCCCCAAACTTAAATTTATACCTTTTATTGCAACCATCAAGAATAAAAACTTTAATATCTTCAAATCTAGTTATGATCTTGCAACAAAAATTTATTGGGATGCTTATCTAACTATTCTTAAGCTTTGGGGAAATTTCAAACTAATTCCTCCCCAAAGGAAAAATTACTATAAATAGTAACCCTATGTAAATGCAAGGTTGAGACACCATTTTCCCAACACAAATTTGGTTTCTGGGCTCATCCCAAAAGGTCATTTCGAAACAAAATTAAGTTGCATATTAACAAAAATTCATTTCCCATTTCAAAGCCTAACATATTAAATGAGAAACCTAACCAATTCTAATAAATCAAGACACAATAAAGGATCAAAGAAACAAACAAATTCTAAGTTGATTATTCAAGCTTTCAAGTATTCAAATATGCTTTACAAATTGTGATTAATTATGTTATGTGTAAGCACTGACATGTTGTGGGACTTCATAAGAATCACTTCAAGTCTTTGAGTGTCATTCCTTGAGATATTTTTATACCTAAGATAATATCTTATCATTTCATTACATGCCATTTATTAAGCATCTATCATTCTGAGGGCATGCATCCTATCACACAATTTTTCTTTTCTAACTAGAAATACTAACATAGGGTTGGAATTAAGTAAGACCCTATACAAAAAAAGAATTTTCCCAACTTTTTATGTGCACAAGTTCATATTTGATGGTGAGGACGTTATAGACAACTAAAACATACATCAACAGGCATTCCTAAATTTTAAACATACAAAATTGTAAGACTATGATTCCCAACACCCTTGTCCTACTATTTGGACCAATATTTTTAGAAGTTAGATGGGAAAATATTTCTAATTATATTTATGCTTGTATATTGAGGCTCTATCACCTTTATACATTGTCTCCTAATGATTTTGTCTAGCACAATTGGCTCCAAATTTTAGTTCTAGTTTATTCTCTATATTTTGATCTCAAATCTAACATTTTGTTTCTACTTTTCATGCTCTACTTAATGTATCCAATCAAATTTAGTCATTTTACCAATGCTAGCTTCATTTACACACACTTTACCATCCCAATATTTCGTAACAAAGAAATAAAATCTTAGCACCTAGTTCTCCCTTTAGGATAGTAGTTAGGCCTATTTGTGTTCCAATGTTATGAGAGGAAAATTGAGATCTTTAGATTACATTCATTACTCAGAGGATCTATTTTTCACCATTTCATTTTTGTTGAACCCAATGTATCTTATTCTTGCATATTCTTTTGATTTAGTTGCAATGAATTTTTATTTTTATTTTTATTTTTATGTTTATGTACTTGCATTTAATTGGGTTCTTAATTGATTTCATATTTGTCATAAATGTTTCATTTATAAAAGATCTTGTGTTATAAATATAGTGAAAACAAAAACCTTTTCCTCCTCTTCTTTCTTCTATCCATTGATTTCTATTAGGATGCGTGTTTCTAAAAATTGTACTTATTTATGAGTTTCATAAAAATAAAATTGAATCTAAGATTCTTGTAAGAAGAATTTATAAACTTATGGCTTTCTATTCTTTGACTAGTGCAAGTGTTGAGTCTAATTTGCATGTTAATTTATTTCCATCAAGAAATTTAGGACAACAATAATCTCTTAATCCTACACCCACCTTTCTTATAATACATGAATATCATTCCCCTCACACATCCCATGAGGAAGATAACCCTACCATTGAAGTTTCCAATAGAAAATCAAACAATATAGAAAAGGAATTGAAAAGATTCCAACAATGCATGAGTATAGAGCACTTGGCCAAAGAGGTTATCTCTTTGATTGAGAGTCTAAAGATATCAATACATAGTTGCATGGTGCAAAATTTTAAGTATCCTAGCTCCCATTATGTTATAAAACATTGACAATAGATAATCGCATCGAAGTTCTTTAATATATAGCTCCTCAAAACCAAATAGAGATGTAGGTATTGATACCCACGATGATACCTTATATTCCTAAATTTGCTTCTTCTATTATGTCCATTACTGCACAAAATAGTAATGCCACTCACATTAGTTCTAGGGTCATGGGTGGGAATACTATTAATCAATATACTTATATCCCACCTTTCTCTTCTTTCCCTTTTATTTCTCAAAATGTTCTAACTCTAATATGATAAAATATCATTATCTAGTCCGATTGACCTTTTATCTATTATAATGTTCCACCACCTACTAGTATTTCCAATCCACCTTCACACTCCACCCATCACAAACTTATTCATGTTTTAACGCTGTCATAAAGAAACTATTAACAAATGTGTCTCAATTACTATAAAAAATAGTTAACATAAACCAGAGTTAATCTAAACCAACCCTTCTATCACACCAATTGTACCTGTAGTCTATTGTCATAGACCATTCTAGGAGCTGCTATCCTATAAAAAATTGAGACATCAAATTTTGAGAAATACAATGGGAAAGGAGATCCTAAAAATCACGCCTTGACTTTTTACCACATTATGCAACTATTTTATTCTCGAGGATCCTCTTCTTGTGAGACATTTTCCTATGTTAATGAAAGATACGACCTTAGATTATTTTTTCTCATTACCTTGTAATTCAATTCAATTTTTCTTGAAACTTATTTTTGAACTTTTACAAGTTTTTAATAATAATATTGGAACTCAAGTAACATCAGTTTGATTTGGATCTTATTTATTAATTTTATATGTTATTTAAAATTACTAGTATCCTAAGATCGTTCACTTGGGAAGAGAATGCCAGGAGCAGGAGCAAGAGAGGGAGCGAGAGTCAAAACTAGAGTAGACGTGGGAACTGGTTTAGGTTTGAATTTGATTTCCACTAGATATGGGAGCCCAAGAGACCCCCCCCCCCTTGATCCTTTGGATGGGGCCTCAAATGATACTTGGGATGGTGGTACCAATACTGCCAATGGTTTTTCTATCACCTCCAACAAATTTGGTGAGGTTGAGGGCCCCAATAATAAGATTCCCTTTGTGGAATGCATCAAGAAATGGGCCTCTCTTTTTTCAACAAAGCTTAAAGGCAAGGCCATTTCATCAGTTTTGCATAAGGTTGACCAGGACTCTGGCGCTTACTCCATCTCCATTTCAGACAATTTTTTAGATTAGAATAAGGCTCATATACATTTGGTCTTGGTTGGAAAATTTATCGGTCCATGCCCAAATATTGAGACTGTTCAATCTTGGGTGGCGAGGAAATTGAAAGGTAAAGGTCAAACTGATGTTGTGGCTATGGTTGGTGACTTCTTCTCCTTTTAATTCTCTTGTGAAGAATATTTTTTATCTATTTTGGAGGGATGTCCTTGGATGCTAGGAAAAGGTTTGTTGGCCCTTAAAAATGGGAACCAGGATTTAATCCCAAAGACTAGGAATGTAATGAAGCCCCTATCTGGGTTAGACTTCTAGGTTTACCCATGGAGTTCTAGGGAGAAGAAATTTTTGCAGGTATTGTTGCCTATTTTGGGGAGCTAATCTCAGTCAACCCAATGACTACAACAAAAAGATGACTGGTCTATGCCAGACTATGTGTTAATGTCAAACAGTCCTCAAACCTACCTTCTGAGGTAGATCTTTTCTCCAAGCTCAGCAAATGGGTATAGAAAGTAGAGTATGAATCCATCCCCTTTATGTATTTCCACTGCAAAAAAGTTGGTCACTGGGCCAGGTAGTGCCCGTCTAAGCCAAAGAAGGAATGGAGAAAAAGGAATGAGTTGCTCTTAGAAAAGAAGGTTTCCCTTGCCGCAGAGCCTTCCTCGACTATTTTGGGCTCTGATCTGGTTAGTTCTAGACTTGAGCCAATCATTCCCGCTAACCTTGACCCGAGCAGCTCAGACCCTATGGAGATTGTTGGGGAACCCTCTGTTGTAAATACCCCCTGCATTAACGGGGTTTCCCCAACCTCTATTGGATTTTCCCAGGATATTCCCATCTAGTTGATTGTTGATATGGATAACTCTTTTGAGTTGAATCCCCAAACCTACCCCTTGCAGGATCCTCCTCCTGAAGACCCTACTCTTTTTATTGAGGTCAAGCCCAAAAATAGAAGAAAGAACTCCCCTATTGGCAAAATCACCTCGACTCTTGGTGGGTCTTAACCAGAAATAGATAAAGACTAGAATATGGGTCAGATACAAGGGGGTGGGGAGACCTTCTAATACTATTAGCAGAGATAGAAGAGTCAGGTTGCCATTGTAGACAAAGCTCAGAGAACATTACCAGAAATGGGGATGGGATCCCCCCCTCATGAAAAATGAAGGTCATCTCATGGAATATAAGGGGATTAAACCACCCCCATAAGAATGACCTACTATCCAATTTCGTCAGAGATTACAAGCCTAATATTTGTCTTGTCCAAGAAACAAAAATGCCTAGTAGTAAAGTGGAAAAACTCAAACTAACGATTTTTGGAAATTGTGATGCTTACTGTGTGGATGCTAATGGTGCTTTAGGAGGTATCACCACCCTTTGGAATTTGAGACTGCTATGTGGTAAGGTGGTTCTCTCTTCTCACAATCACATTGCTACTAGATTCTTTAGTCTTAAAGATCGATCCTCTTGGATCATATCCATCTATGCTCCTAATGGGAGATCAGCAAGGAAATCTCCATGGTCTTCCATTTTCCTTACCAGATCTCTCTTCCCTAATGAGAAATGGATCCTTCTAAGTGATTTCAATACCCCTTTTTCTAATCTGGAGAAATTTGGTGGTTTACCTTTTTCTAAAGATAGTAGACAAGACTTGGCTGACATGATCAACTCTTTGAGCCTTTTAGATCTTGATCTTATAGGGGCCAAATTCACCTAGTCCAACAGATGTAGTGGGGAGGATCTTATTCAGGTCAAACTTGATAGGGGTCTTATTTCTCCGGATTGGCTCCAGATGGCCTCCTACAAACTTAATGCCTTAGCTCATGTTGGATCAGATCTCTTCCCCATCTGCCTCTCAGTCTCTTCGTTGTCTAGTAGAAAGGTGTACCCCTTTAGATTTGAGAAAATGTGGCTGATGACCCCGGAAATCCAAGATGAAATTTTGGAGTGGTGGAATTGATATCTAGGGAACGACTATGTTTCGTATAGCCAAGAAGCTCTCCAATGATAAGTCTAATTATTCAACGCTAGAATAAATCCACTTTTTGCAACATCTTCAAAGCTAAAGAGAAGCTCAAACTGGATCTTGCAGAGGTTCAAAAGCATATCCAAGCTTACAGGTTTAATATAGATGTCTCGAATAAAGAAATTGATATTTTGACCAAATTACATGATATTATCTCCAAAGAAGAAGAAAATTTTGAAGTAGAGATCTAGAGCCTTATGGCTCAAAAGCGGTGACAAAAACACTAAGTTTTTCCATATGACGACTCTTAAGCATAGGGCTACTAATAGAATAAACAAAATTCAGATTGGGCAGAGATGGGTTGATAAGCATGAAGAGATTTGTTAGGAAGCCATCAATTTTTTCTCCAAGCTCCTTTTTGTGGATGACCCTCTTGATTCTTCAGGTCAGATTGAAATCTTGCAGGAAGTTCCCCCCATCATCTCCAGGGACAAGAACTTGGAGCTTACCAGAATCCCCTCCCCTGAGGAAGTTCACAATGTTGTTTTCTCTTTTGAAGGTAACAAGGTCCCCGAACCTAATGGTTTCCCTCTTTTTTTCTTTCAAAATTTTTGGTAGATTATCTGCTCTGATGTGGTCACTGCCGCTCAAGAAATTTTTGGATCTCACTCTCTCCTGAAAGAACTGAACACCACCTTCCTGGTCCTCATCCGTAAGAATTATGACTTCTTCTCTTTAAAGGATTTTAGACCTATTAGCCTTTGCAACTCTATTTATAAAATCTTCACCAAGATTATTTTTCTCAGGATTAAGATTTTCATCCCCTCTTTAATCTCTAAACATCAAAATGGGTTTGTGCCTAGGAGGCAGATCCTGGATTCTGCTATTGTGGTTCATGAGAACATCCACTCCCTTTCAATTAATAAAAAACTGGGGTTTTCTCCTGAAACTTGACCTACTAAAAGCTTTTGATAGAGTTAATCGGGGTTTCCTCCTCAGAATCCTTAGGGCCTTCAGATTCAGAGATAAATTCATCCAGATCATTGAGAAATGTGTTTCCACCCCAAAATTATCTGTGTTGATTAATGGATCTGCCTTTGGTTTTTTCTCTGGGTCTAGGGGCATAAGACAAGGGGATCCTCTATCTCATTTCCTTTTCATTCTGATGACTCAAGCTCTCTGTAGAATTATTCAGAGGGAGGTTAGAAATGGAAATATTATGGGCCTTCGGCCCTCCTCTTAGGCCCCCACTTGATCTCACCAATAATTTGTTGATGACACTCTCTTGATGGGGGAAGTTTCGGTCAAAGAAGATAAGAATACAAAAATGACTTTGACTATATATGAACATGGGTCAGGACAAAAAAAATAGCTTGGCTAAAAGCTCCATCTTCTTCTTTAACACCCATGAGCACAGGAAAGTTAAGATTGCCTCGATTATTGGCTACAAAATTGGAACTTTGCTAGATTCCTATCTAGGAATTCCTCTCTGCCAAGGATCGACACCTGACTCTTTTTCGGCAAATATTATAGACAAATTCTAGAACAAATTGGCTGGGTGGAAAGGCACCTTGCTAAGACAAGATGGTAAGCTCCAGGTACTCAAAGCCTCGCTTCAAAGCCTCCTTGTTTATGCTATGAGTCTATTGAAAATCCCCACCAAAATCACAGATAAATTGGAAAGAATTCAAAAAAATAATTATGGACTGGAAATGAATCCAAAAATAGATTACACCTTGTGGCTTGCAATCAAGTTTGCTTTCCCAAATCCATGGGAGGTCTGGATATCTGGAATTTGAGAGACTTCAATAAAGCCCCGATGACCAAGCAGCTATGGAGATGTCTTAAGGATAATAATGAATGGACTGATATATTTAAACTTAAGTACCATATTCCTGATATGCAAAACACTCTAGAAACTTATGTTCTCCCTAATGTGGTTTTTGATTTTTGGAGCAATTTCTTTGGCTCCTCCAAAGTTATCGTACATGGCTGAACATGGATGATAGGTAATGGTACCATAATTAGTTTTTGGGATGACTGATGGACTGGTGATGGCCACCTATCGAACTCTATTTGGGTTCCCCCCTAAAAATAATTATGCCTCAGAAAAATTTGTACTTGGGTGGCTGATTACATTAGAAATGGAGACTCATTGGACCTCTCTTATGTTGATAATGATCTTAGTCCTATGCACCCTTGGTTGAATTTTATCCACATCCCCATCTCTCAAGGGGAGGATGAAGTGTTCTGTAACTTCTCCTCTTTTGGGAATTTCAAAGTTGTCGATGCCTATAAGTTCATCTCAAGATCCTTCTCCCCCCCGTATTGGGCGAGTATCTAGAACAAACACCTAATTCCTAAAATTAACATCTTTTTTTGGTTGTTTATGCAAGGCAGGATCTCTACCATTGATAATATTTGCATGAGAGGTATTCCTCTCTCTAATAGATGTTATCTCTGTAAAGAGGGAGAGGAAAATGTTGGCCATCTGCTCGTGCATTGTGCCTATGCCAAGGATATCTGGAATCATTTCCTTAGCATCTAGAACATTGTGTGGGCCTTCCTTGTTACTACCCAATGAATGTGGTTTGAATGGAAATTCCCATCTAATAATCAAGCCTTAGGTGTTCTCTGGAATTTATCTCTTCCACATATTCCCTAGGGCATCTAGAAAGAAAGGAACAATAGAGTCTTCAGGGATTTGAAAACTCCTTCTTTTGTTGTGGCTGTTAGAATTCACAATGCTATCAAAGAGAAATTTCTCCACTACTGCCCCAGTAGAAGGAATGACTCCCCCATCCCTACTCTCCGAGAGGATTGGGATACTATAAATCGACAAAAAATTGATTGGAATATTGCAAACCTAGTCGATAAAACAAAGCAGTGCAGACAAAATGTTATATGGCATCTTCCCCTATGGGCTGGATCAAAATCAATGTGGATGGGGCAGCTAAAGGAACTCTTGGGTCAGCCAGGTGTGGGGGAGTGGCTAGGCATCACTCTGGTATGTTGGTTTCTGCAATGGCACTCCCCCTGGGCACCCAGACTAACAACTACGCAGAAGCCTGCGCCACCCACATTGGGTTACACATGGCTAAAAGAGAAGGCTTTACTATAATGTGGCTGGAGTCCGACTCGCTAAACACTGTCAAGTGCCTGAGTGGACGCATGGATCCTAGCTAGATGATTGCCAGCCTGATCAAGAACTGCTTAAATATAATTAATGAGCTGATAGATTTCAAAATCTCATGCATATACCGGGAAGGCAATAAGGCAGCGGATTTATTGGCCAATCTGCCAGTGGGGTACGTGGCAACTAACTGGTGGACTAGCAAGGATGATTTCCCTAAAAAATATGTGCGAACTAGAACATAATGATTACTGCATTAATCAATGACCCCTCATCATGACATGACTGAGTTTATGAGGAAACGAACCTTTTGGTTCTCCCTAATCAAAGATCTAGAAACCTCCTCGATGACTGGATTTCCTATCTCATTGTGTGGTTTTTCTGCTACTGGTTGGATATTCTTTGGGTGTGGCCCATTTTTTGTAACTGGTTGGTGTTAGTGAGCCCCATCTCCTACTATTTGGCGACGAGGAGCATGATGGGAGGGGATAAGAATAGACAAGATCCCTCTACTTGCGAGAAGTCAAAGAATAATAAATATGTTTGGCAGGAAGTCGTCAATGGTGGTATCGCCCCCTACTTGGAACGGCTTCACGACCCCTCTCCTCTGCTTACAGAGGCCTTTGTTAATGGATGGAAAAAAAGAGAGTCTCAGGGATTGTGGTGTTGATTATTAGATTGACAAAATTTTGGTGGCGACGGTTACTGGTCTAGCTACGACTGGAAGAAGATTTTACAGGGATAAAAAATTGGGGAGGAGGACTTGTCGAGTTTCTTTGACAAAGACAAGGAGTGATCCAAAGTCACCAAGATGGCTAATGGCGGCTATAATAGAAAAGACCTCATGGCCCCCTAGGCTGACATGGTTGAGTTTATAATGAGGTATATCACCCTCGATGGCAGGTATGAAATCACCTTTTCCTAACATTTCACTATCTTAAATCATTTTTGGCATGGTAAAATCATCTTTGTTCCCTTCTATTTGGCCTCCTCCCTTTAAAATAGCTTAGAAAAACATCTAGAGAACCCTAACAACCCTATTCTCCATTAGGGACTTATTTTCCTTATCATGGAGCATGCTAAATCCCTTGAAATTGTGCCCCCTCTTGCCGAGATTGGATTGCAGATAGATGTCCAAGATGTCTCTGACTCGGAAATTGACTTGGAAGAAAGTGGGGTTCCTGTTGATGACCCTGAATATGAGCCTACAGATGAAGGGGAGATGATGGTCACTCATGGGACGTTCGGAAACAAGAATCCCCCTAGATGAGCGGCTAGAAAATACAAAACCAACAACAAACTAATCTCCGAGGTTGAGCTCCTCACCAAAAAGAAAAAGCTAGTGGCTAAGGATCATATCCTCAAGCTTACGAACCAAGGGATTAAACTGGACATCCCTATCAATGTCGAGAAAGAAAAATAGGGGACCATAGCCATTGAAGAGAGCTATGGAAATCAGAAGGCTGGTAGTCTAATGAATCTGGTCATGGAAGCTACCAGAAGCCAAGAGAGCTATTGGAAGTGTGACGAGGGCAAAATTGACACCCTCAAAATGGGGGTTAAAGAAATAACTGATATTTTCACTGCTTCCCTTGAGCCCAACAAATTGAAGAAACTCATGATTATGACACAAAAACTCTCCCAAAATGTTGAGGTGATGAAATGCAATCATGAACAAAGGATTGATAAGGTGGAGCAATTCATGGCTGAGATTAAGAAAAATCTCAAGAACCTGGTCAACATTAAGATTAATGCCATGGTTGCTGATTATAGATCCTATCACAGTGAACTAGTGAAAGATATTGGACGAGACGATATGGCTACTGTAGACAAAAAAACCACTGGACCCAGTTCCAGAACCAAGAGTAGAAGCAGCAACAAGGGCACCTCCAGATTCATCATGGAGGAGCTAGAGGAAATCAATAGGATTTCCATCCAAAAGAACAAGGATCTAGTGCTCTCTCTTAAATGAGAGCTTTTTCTTTTGTTTTGGCTTGTTTGTCTACATTTCCTTTATTTTTTTTCTACTTGGGGTTGGTCTCCTCCTTTGCTATTGTTTCTTGCTAGTTTGGTTGTTGGGCAGCTATTGTAAAACTTTAGGTTTCGGGTCCTTGTAAAACCCCTTTGTCTTTATCAAAAATATTAGTTTGATTTGGCATATCATAGACAAGGAGTGTAACAGAAAGTGACTCATTTTTTAATGAAATGTCAAATTTTGTATTCTTAAATATCATACTCTTTATTAAATTATAATTTGTAGTGGTTTTTATTCAAAACCAAAACCACAAATTGAGGACAAAATCTTATTTATCGAATTTTCTTCATTTACACATTTGTACATGGCCCTTTGTGATTATCAGCTATCATTTAGTTAATATAAGAGTTAATCCTTGTTGGCTCTAATTGGCCAATTTTTCTCTTCTCCTCCACCTTATCAATAATTACCGAAAAAAGTAAGTTTTTTTAAAGAGTCAACTTTCCTTATAATAATATATAAACACAAGTTTTAGCTGCAACACCTTTTTTTGCAACCCATTAGTTTGATTTGGAACATTGTAAACAAGGAGTGAAAGAGAAATTGACTCATTTTGTAATGAGATATGAAACTTTGTATTCACACTCTTTATTAAAATCTAATGTGGAGTGGGTTTTTATTTCGAACCTACAACCACAAATTGAAGACAAAATCTTATTTTTGAATTTTTTTTCATTTACACATTTGTGCATGGCCCTTTGTGATTATCAACTGTCATTTAGTTAATTTGAGTTATTCCTTGTTGGCTCTAATTGGTCAATATGTGGCTTCTCCTCCACCTTATCAATAATTAAGTAAAAAAGATTTATTTTTTTAAAGTCAATTTTCCTTCTTACAATTATATCCAAACACGAGTTTTAGCTACAACCCACTTTTTGATCTAGAGAAAAGAATCAACAACTTTTCCAATTTTTTGGGTCCTTGTATTCCATCATGTGCTATTTATTCAACAATCTCTTAATTAAACTTCCTAACATCCATTTTCTAGACATGCATAAATGCATACCCCTTGGGATAAAGTGTTGTATGCCTTGCATAATTTTTCTAATATTTTATTTATTATTATGTGTGTGCTACATCTAGGGGGATCTAAATGGGCATGCATCACTAAGAGTTAACATTATTAGGGGCAATCTATATTTGGTATATAATATTAGGAAGTATACTTGATGTGGATCTCACATTGTGGAAATTTATTTAATTTAACATTGGGTAAATATTAATAAAGTAAAAAAGTAGTACCCAAAATTAAATGCGGGTCAATGGTTTTGTCAACTAATGGTTTTGAGTCACATGGTTTTACATTACCACTTGGCTATATTTTTGTGAGCTTGAGTCTCACATGTTTAGTATTTTAGGTTTGCTAGATGAGTGGGCTATCATTATTGAATCCTTTTGAGGAGTGTAGATGTGAAGCATGTCATGAGATTTTTGGATATTGCTTGGATACATGGAGGATGGATGGGAGAGGCTTGATGTTTCAAAATTATTTATTTTAACTCTAAAGGTGCTTTATATTGCTTTATTAAACTGACTAAGAAGATGGAGTATGGATACTTTTAGAGGTTGGGATTTTTGTTATGAGGGTTTTACCAGGGTATAACATCTGTTATCTTGTGGCTTGTCTTTATGATCTATGTATAATGGTTATTCTATCAAATTGTACATGCATATTTGTCTTTATAACCCTAGCTTGAGTGGATGAGACGCAAAGCTCAACCCTTGCCTATGGATGAAATATTTTGGACATTACAAGGTATAAAACACATTGTTAGTTTATTTTATTGTACATATGAAGGTTTTAATTTTATTGTTATAATAGGTTGTTGACTAATTTGGGATGTGTGAAATGTTGGATCAAATGGGTTTCTTAGATATGCATTTAAATGAGGGTTTTACATGTGAGATTTCACAAATGACCCTTTGGAAGAAAATGGACCCCATCATTGGATCCACATTTTTTTCTAAATATTCTCACAAAAATAGTTTATGCTAGTCTAATATTCTCATATTGAACGTCAACATGAAAAATACACTCCCCACAATAACATCTAATTCCAATCTCAATTTTAAAACCTTGTTATATAATTTTTTCCCCAGAATAATAATCTTATTGACACCAAAGTCCTATATTTATTTTAAAAAATAAAATATATAGCCTCCTTAGTCTACCTACTCCATACATAATATGATACTATGAGATTCTAAAAAGGCAAATTTTTGAAATACATTGTGTAAAGGACTTTGCATTTATGATGTAACTAATAAGCCACCACCAATATTTACAAATATGCAATCATTATGTTTCGGTAGCAATTTTCTTTTTATAAAATGAAAAATTATATTGATAAAAGCTTGATAGTACATTGTTCTTATTTGATAGTGTAAAATATAAATGAAATTTTAAAAGAATTTTAAAGTAAATAAATTATAATAAAGAATGTACAACATTTACAATATTATGATATTATAAATAAATACACTTCTAATAATATTATTTTACTGTTATTTTTAAAATAAAGAATTTATTATATGATTATTATTGCACATTTTGAACTGTTTTATAGTGAATGTACTAACCTTCATACAAATTACACATAAATTGAAATAACCTTCTTTCCTTCTATAAATGTATAATGAAATTTTTGTGTTACCACTCAACACTATTAACGTGTAGAATTTCGAACCTGACCTATCCTCTCTGAACCAATTGATTAGCAAACAATAACAGCAAAAAGAAGAAAACACCAATATCTTTATTGAAGCTTAATTAAAAAATTACATAGAGGTTGTATATATAAAGAATTTGCAGTCTAGAAGAATAAATAATAACTGTAGTTCTAAATATATTCCTAGCTTTGCATGGAAAGCTACTAAGGCTCTCAAACTAAAAAAAGCAAACTACTCCCTAAATTAAGAATACAATAAGTGCATGCACAACATGCTTTATTTACTAAAAACAAACTCATGCAAAAAGCAAAACTAAAAATAGTCCTAAGGATTCATGCATGTTGGAGTACATGCTTTATTTGCATGAATAAACAAAAAAAACTATTAACTAAAAAATAGCTTATGCATGGTGATGAATGGATAGCTTCATGTCCAAACTAGAGTTGCATGGAGCTGCATGCTAGAGCAGCATCACTTATCAACATACTTCCCCTTGATGCTGAGAGGGCTGACAATCTTATCTCGTAGTGCTATAAACTGAGCTTTCGCAACTGCTTTGGTGAAAATATCTACTAGCTGATCCTGGGTGTTGATGTGCTTCAATTTGACATCCTTCTTTTGCACCAAATCTTGTATGAAGTGATATTTCAAATCAAAATGCTTAGTTCTGCTGTGATGAACCGGATTCTTAGCTAACTTGATGGCACTCACATTGTCACAATAAATTACTGTAGGCTGAATTTGTTTTTCTCCAATTACTGTAGGCTGAATTTGTTTTACCATACCAAGCTTCATAAGGAGTCATCTTTTCTAGTGTACTGGTGAGGCTATGGTTGAGGATGTACACCGCTGTAGCAACTCCATCTCCCCAATAAGAATTGCTCAATCCCTTGGTTTGTAACATGCACCTTGCCATTTCCACCATAGTACGATTCTTCCTTTCAGCTACTCCATTCTGTTGAGGTGTGTATGCAGTAGTAAGTTGCCTCTTGATGCCATTAAAATCACAATAACTTTGAAAAGCCTTTGAGCAAAACTCTCCTCCACGATCAGTCCTTAAACATTTGATCTTGCACCCTTTCTCATTTTTCACAAGGGCTTTAAACTTCTTGAATGTATCCAAGGCTTCATCTTTGGCCTTCAAAAAATATACCCAACAATTTCGTGAGTAATCATCAATAAAAGTGATGAAATATGATGACTTACCCAAACTCTTAGTCTGCATAGGACCACATATATCTGAATGAACAAGCTGAAGTGGGTGATGAGCCCTCCATGCATTGCCCTTTGGAAACTTTTCTCTTGCATGCTTTCCTTTAGCACAACCTTCACAAACCTCCTTGTGTTCCTCCACCTTGGGCAAACCAGAAACTAATGCATGTGAGGTTAGAAACTTCAAACTATGAAAATTTAAATGCCCATACCTGAGATGCCATAACCAACTTGAATCCTCATAAGCCATATTTGCCAAACTGTTGTTATGTTCACCAAACCTCAAAGAGAACATCCTATTTCTTGTCATAGGAACAAGAGTGATCACCCTATTATCCTTATTCTTATCATAGATAGTACAAGTCTTATTCTCAAAGACTACTTTATAATTTTTCTCACATAGCTTCCCAACACTTAACAAATTGTGCTTCAATTGTGGAGTATAATAAATATCATGAATATTCTTTATACCTTCTTTTGTTTGGACCTCCATAGCTCCTTTGGCAGCAACCTCCAATGATTTATCATCACCAAGATGGATCTTGGATTTGAAACTTCCATCCTTTGTTGAGAACAACTTCTCATTCCCTGTCATATGGTTAGAGCATCCAGAATCTAGGTACCAAACATCTTTACTAGTATTTTCGCCCTTGGCATAAGATAAAAATAAGTGATCAGGAGGATTCTCACTACTTTCTTGAGCATAGTTAGCACTTTTACCTTCTTTCAATCTGCATTCTCTTTCAAAGTGGCCATACCTGTTACAATGGTAACATTGAACATTTCTCTTATCAAATCTGCCTCTACCTCTTCCTCTAAAACCACCACTTCCTCTTGAGCCACCTCTTCCTCTGCCTCTTGAAGAATTTTGGCTTTGCCCTTTACCTTGGCCTTGATTGATTTTGGCACTACTGCTGCTTGCATCTTCATTTTTTGTGATTAGCAATTTAGAGGAAAATTCTTTCTCCACACCTTCAAAAGAATCTTTCAATCTTTCTTCATGAGACATCAAGGATCCAACCAGTTGATCAAACTGTAGTTTTGTCAAATCCTTGCTTTCTTCTATGATTATTGCTACATGATTCCATCTGGGTGTCAAAGATCTCAACACTTTTTAAATCAAAACTTCATTGCTTACAATTTCTCCAAGTGTACCCATTTTATTGACCACATCTTTGACTCTGACACAATAATCACTTATACTTTCAGCTTCTTGCATCTTCAAATTCTCGAACTCTCGCTTCAATGTCTGAAGCTTGACCACTTTAACTTGATCACTACCCTGGTAAGCTTCTTGTAGAGTCTTCCAGGCATCTTTGGTAGTTGTTGCTCCTAATATTCTTGGAAATAAGCTCTTATCAAGAGCTATCTGAATGTGAAACAAAGCTTGAGCATTCTTTTTCCTTGCTTCCTTTCTTGCTGTTCTTTCATTAGCTGTAAGGGCATTCCAATCAGTTGGCTCTTCATAACCTGATTCAATAATCTCCCACAAATCTTTTCCAATCAAAAAGGTCAGCATCTTAATGCACCAATAATCATAATCATTCCCATCAAATTCTGGAATGGGCATATTGTTAGAATTCGACATGATTAACTTTGGCGAAATTCCAACAATAAAACTTTAACCCAAAACAATTTTACCTGCTCTGATACTACTTGTAGAATTTTGAACCTGACCTATCCTCTCTGAACCAACTGATTAGCAAACAATAACAGCAAAAAGAAGAAAACACCAATATCTTTATTGAAGCTGAAATTAAAAAATTACATAGAGGCTGTATATATAAAGAATTTGCAGTCTAGAAGAATAAATAATAACTGCAGTTCTAAATATATTCCTAGCTTTGCATGGAAAGCTACTAAGGCTCTCAAACTAAAAAAAGCAAATTACTCCCTAAATTAAGAATACAATAAGTGCATGCACAACATGCTTTATTTACTAAAAACAAACTCATGCAAAAAGCAAAACTAAAAATAGTCCTAAGGATTCATGCATGCTGGAGTACATGCTTTATTTGCATGAATAAACAAAAAAAAACTATTAACTAAAAAATAGCTTATGCATGGTGATGAATGGATAGCTTCATGTCCAAACTGGAGTTGCATGGAGCTGCATGCTAGAGCAGCATCACTTATCAACATAACTCATCCACAAGTTCAGACTTAAAACAATCTAACACATAACAATCATGTTCTGCAACCCGACACCTTTTACCTATTTCAGAGTATAAAAAGTATTGATTGGCATTTAAATTCCTAATGGAAATTGAAGAGAGACCATTATCTTGTTTTCGAGTCTGCACATTCTTGCTATAGTGAGAAACGACCTCTAAATAGTCAGTTAAATGACACATTTATCAATTGAATTATCATTGCAAGATACAAACAAACGGGCATAAATCCTTATAAAGCATAATGGTAGCTCAAGCCAGCGCTTTTAATTCCATATTTCATCCATTTTCTTGTAACGTCAGGAAAATAGAGTGTCGGTGTTAGTTTATCTTCTTCCACCACCTTCCACCTTAAATGTCTCAACACTTCTGGTTTTATTCCAAAATTATGTTTTTAGCTTTCAATGTAAAAAAAACACTAGATTTCTGATAAACAAGGTATCTCACAGTAGAATCTTAACCCCTGATTTCTCAATGAAATTCAAGCAAAATCTTTATACGGTTATTTCATTACAAAATCATTCTCTGAAAAATTCTACTCGAACATTATAAGCCCTCTCGAAATCTCGATTCAACGCAAGCTATTACTCAGTGCCTTGAACATATACATGTTTAAGACAATTCCCAGCAGCAGGTTAATTACAGAAGATGAAATACTCCCAAAACCTGAACTCGTCTCTAAGGGATCCGACCCCGGGGTAGCCTGACTACTAGGAATACCAGAACCGGTCGAAGAAGGGGAAGCAACAGGAGCTTCTGAATCTGCAAAGAACAATGAAAAAACAATTAAAAAAAATATTTGCATCCCTTTGAAACTAGTTAATCCAAAGTTAAATTTCTAAAACACCAAAAACAAAAGATTACTTTGGCATCGGCTGACCGGCGGCGTAGTGACTTTGCATTGGGCGGGCAGAGCAAGAGCTCGAGTCTGATTAATGGGAATCCCCAGCGAATTATTACGAGTCAGCAGCTGGCACAGACATGGAGCGTTATTCTTCACAACAAAAGCAAGGGAGCCGCAGCACCCTTGTGAAGGGATCGTCCCATTTCCTGCTATGAAATGGAGACAGGGCGATAAGCTTACAAGGGCACCATTGCAGTTTGATTGCCCCATGACATCCTGCTTTCCCACAGCAGCCATGAGAGCCACTAAACTCCATAATACCAGAATTAAGGGCGTCTTTGTTGTCTGTGTTACTCTTGATCCTGCCATTGAAATTGCAAACAAAACAAATCTTTCTGTGTAACGCAGTAAAGGGCTTGTTATTTGGAGAATAGAAAGAAAGGAGTACTGAACTTGTAGTATGTTTGTTGTGCAAGGGTGGGGAATGTTTTTAAAAGAGATTCGAAGCGTTTAATATACGCGAGTGTTACAGAAGGGTGTTACCGTTCACCTAATCAAATCTTTCTCTGTAACGCTTGTTAACAAATCTTTTGATGTTATTTTTTAATAAATATATCCTATTTAAGACTGCATTAATTCAAACAATCTTTTTCTATTCTGATGTGTTTGGAGAGGATTTTTTTTAATACTTTCCGAGGTCTTAGATTCTCGGAGGATTTTCATATTCGCTCTAGATTTTATAACGATAGAAATCCGTCGTCAATCTCGTTTTGAATTTGCTTGATAGTGATTGGTTACATGTGTTTGAAAGACGTGGAATTACGTTAATTTTGTGGAATAAGATTGAAAGACTTTTAATTTTCTCTCTTAACTATCGTACTTGGCGGGTATCTATCTGGTTAGATACACATTTTACCAAAAATAGTGACGATTGTATTATATGTAAAATTTGATTTTATAGTTCATTTACTATTATTTTGCTCAAATGGGCATGTTTTCTGAAAAGCGTAGTTATGGTTTCTGAAAAGCGTAGTTATGGTTCTTGGGGACCACACAACAATCCTCAAAAGAGTTTGCATGTATAAATAGAGCAATTTATTTTCGTTATTTTATAATATATACATAAATTAATACATATATCGAAAGGAAGTATAATGATTAAGTTGATTGTAGTTTATACTAGCTTATATATATTCAATAATATATATAGAATAAGTCAAGAGATATCCTTCTCGAGGCACCTATTTCACATTAATGTGATGAATTGATTTAATAATAGGTGCCTCAAGAAAGATATCTCTTAGCTTATTCTATATATATTATTAAATATATATAATCTAGTAGCAATTGCGACACAACATATAAGAATTTAAATAAATAATATTATTTTTAAGTAGGGTTAAGATTCAATAATTTAACCTTGTTTTTAAACTTTAAATGAGCTCCAACCCTAACCCTAACCCTAACCCTAAACAAGACTAATACTAACATAACCTTACCTTAACCCCATTTGAACCCTAATCATATCACTAACTATAACACAAAACCTTACTATAACACCTAAATGGAAGCCTGACACAAACCATAATCCTAATCTTATTTCTTACACCAACCCAAATTGAAAACAATTCTTAAATTAACTCTTATTGAACCCTAACAAAAACCCTAAGTCAAACTTAATTGGTCCCTAATCTTAACCTTATGTCAAATTATTCCCCTAAACGAATCCTAACCCTAACCTAACCTTAACCCCAACCCTATTTGAAACCTTACCATAATTTAACCCTATCCCTAAATGAAAGATTTCTTCTATAACAATAATGGAACCCTAACCCTGACTATAACTAAACACCATCCATAACCCTAACCCTAAATGAACCTTATTCTTAAATATTATTAAACCCCAACCTTAACCCTTATTAAACCCTAACCAAAATTGAACACTAACATTAAATGTAACCTTAATCAAACCTTAAGCTTAATTGAAATGTAACCCTAACCTAACCATAAATGAACCCTATGCCTAACCCCAACATTAATTACATCGATACCCAAATTTAACCATAGCCTTAACCTAATTGAACCCTAATTATTTAACCCTAACTCTAATGTTAATCAAACTCTAATCCTAACCCTAAGTCTAATTAAACCCTAACCCTAATTGAATGATAGTTAAATAGTAACCCTAAATTGAATCTTACCATTGCTAAACCCTAATCCTAATTATATCATAACCCTAATTGAATCATATGGCTATCTAATTGAAGCCTAACAATAACCCTTACCCTTATTGAAATCAACTTGAATTGTAACCCTAATTGACCCCTAACCCAAATTGAGAATTTTAGCATCCTAAATTGTACTCTCTTTCAATTTAGACCATATTTTGGGCCCTCACTTTACTGTGCATCCCCCAATGCCTGATTAAGGTCTGATTAAGCCTTCACCATACCAATTTGGTCTTTCCTTAATTCAACACACTGCATAACCCTATGTCCTGGCCCAATTATAGGGTAGTCCACCAAAGTGTGGCGCTCTGGTCCTCATTAGGCCTAGAGTGCCACACTTTCGTCCCCCTTAATTAAGCCCTTCTTTGAACCCCTCTCGCATCTTTGAAAATAAGCAAGAAAACTTCGTCTGTGCCAACTTATGTTGGGAAAGTAGCATGTTTTTCGATGGGAAAGTATATAAGGAGGCTTTCGCTTCTCATTTGCATATTTGGACATCGTAAGAGAATATTTATTATTGCTTGTGAATTGCTTAATTTGGATTATTTATTTCAAATCTGAGTATTTTCATTTCAAATTTCAAATTTTCACTTGCAAGTTAATTTCCAATTAAATATAAAAAATTTAGAAGTTAATTTCAAAAACCCTAATTTTTAAATTTAAAATTGAGCTTGTGGGATGTCTAAACTTTGGATTAATTAATTTAGATCTAATTTGAATTCAAATTCAAAATTGCAATCTTAGATCCAATTCCAAATTATTATTTTTAAATTCAGAGGTTATTTTAACAAAACTCTTATTTTTAAAATTGAAAATTCATTAGTGGATTGCATTTATCTCTATTTGATTAATCAATTAAACAATCATTTAAAAAAAAAACCAACATTTTTAGTTTGAAAATTTAAATTTCCAAATTCAAATTCATAGATCTTATTTTAATCAAATTATATAAATTTAGAGATTTTATTCATAAAAACCCTAATTTATTTCAGTTAAATTGATATTTGAATTGTTTTGCATTTCAACATTCATTATGGCACTTAATAAATCTTATTTATTTACTATTTAACATATCATTACCTTGCTTTTAACTTATATCTATCAAAATCATGTGTTGAATAATGGCTTCTTTCATTTCACAATGTTTCTTTTCATCCATAGCACTTTGGCATATTGTGTTTTTAGACTTTCAAAATTCCTTCATTTCAACCAAATTGATCTCAAAGCTTTAATCTATAGTACATGTTATTTTATGATGATGTTTTTAAAAAAGTTCATTTCATATATAGATCACCTCAAATATTTTATAGATACCAATCCTAGATATGTTAATGGAAAAACTAATACTTGTACCTCTCCTAGGGTATCTAGTGTGAATGAAGAAAGAGATAATACTCCTATCAATGATCTCTCTAATGGAGAGAAAGCATTGAAGAGAAACATGCCCCCATCTTCTTCTCACACACATACCCTAGTGCAAGGAGGGCAAACTCAAAATAATGGTGTTTCCATCTCTCTAGATTCTCCTTATTATCCTAGAGCCTATCTTAAACATCAAAAAATTTGTAGAGAACATAATGTTATGCATTTTATTTGTGATCTTTTTTCTCCATATAGAGGCCAGTGCTGCCCACATTGGGATACACATGGATAAAAGAGAAGAGTTTAGAAAGGTCTGGTGGGAGTCTGACTCACTAAACACTATGAATTGTCTGAATGGGCACATAGATCCTAGCTGGACAGTTGCTAATCTGATAAAGGATTGTTGGGATATAATAAATGAGCTGGATGAATTTAAAATTTTGCACGTATTTTAGAAAGGCAATAAAGCGGCGAATCTACTAACGAACTTGGTAGTGGGCTACGTGGCAGCTAAATGGTGGAGCAATAGGGACTCTTTCCCAAAAAACCTGTGCGATTTGGCTTGTGATGATTCCACCCACTTGCGGTAATCAATGAACTTTAATCATTATTTGATGGAGTTGTTGGGGAAATGGTTGCTTCTTGCTTTCCCTATCTGAAGATCTAGAAACTTCCCTTGTGCCTGGATTTTCTGTCTAATTGTGTGGCCCATTTTTTGCTATTGTTCGAAGATTTTTCTAGTGTGGCTCATCTCCTGCTATTGTTTGGAGACTTCTCTAGTGCAGTCAATTCCCTGTCATTTGGTGACCCAAAACATTATGGGTGGGGACAAGAATAGGCAAGAACCGCCTACTTTTGAGAAATGGAAGAAAAACAAGGAGGTGTGGCAAGAAATCATTGATGGGGGAATTGTCCCCTTCTTGGAAAAACTCCATGCCCCTTCTCCTCTACTAACAGAAACCTTTGTCAATGGGTGGAAGAAAGGGGTCCTGAGGGCTTGTGGTGCTCATTACCAGCTAGATGAAACCCTAGTGGTGACGGTTACTGGTCTGGTGATGATATTATTTTTAAGTAGGGTTAAGATTCAATAATTTAACCTTGTTTTTAAACTTTAAATGAGCTCCAACCCTAACCCTAAACAAGACTAATACTAACATAACCTTACCTTAACCCCATTTGAACCCTAATCATATCACTAACTATAACACAAAACCTTACTATAACACCTAAATGGAAGCCTGACACAAACCATAATCCTAATCTTATTTCTTACACCAACCCAAATTGAAAACAATTCTTAAATTAACTCTTATTGAACCCTAACAAAAACCCTAAGTCAAACTTAATTGGTCCCTAATCTTAACCTTAAGTCAAATTATTCCCCTAAATGAATCCTAACCCTAACCTAACCTTAACCCCAACCCTATTTGAAACCTTACCATAATTTAACCCTATCCCTAAATGAAAGATTTCTTCTATAACAATAATGGAACCCTAACCCTGACTATAACTAAACACCATCCATAACCCTAACCCTAAATGAACCTTATTCTTAAATATTATTAAACCCCAACCTTAACCCTTATTAAACTCTAACCAAAATTGAACACTAACATTAAATGTAACCTTAATCAAACCTTAAGCTTAATTGAAATGTAACCCTAACCTAACCATAAATGAACCCTATGCCTAACCCCAACATTAATTACATCGATACCCAAATTTAACCATAGCCTTAACCTAATTGAACCCACATTTCTCCCTTTGTACCATATTGTAGTAAATTTTTTTATATCATTTTTGTATGTCTTAATCAAGGTGTTCATTCTCGAAAATAGAGGAAACAAACTCTTAGATGAGATGCTTCATACCTGAAACTAGATACAACATTTGATATATGTCTTATACGAGGTTACACATCACTGAAACCATAGAAAACTCTTACACGGGATGTCCTCAAAAGCAACCATGTATTTTTCAATCACCTCTTAGCATTCAAAGATTTGCCTCTTCGTATTTACACATTCACCTGTTGGCATTCATACACACACTCACCTCTTGGAATTTACATAGTAACCTCTTGGCATTTGCATTTACATTACATGTCTTAAACAGGTTGACGCACACTCAAAATAGGGTGCTTCATACTTGAAACAAGACATCACTTGCACACACGCATGAGGATGAATGGAACTAGTGGAATAAGGCTAGACTATTCCTACTGTCATCCCCAATATGGATCACCTTGATACAAAAATCTAGGGGAAAGGTATCTATGTTCTCTCTCATCATTGTTCTCATCGATCAACTAGAAAGACACATTTAGGTTGTATTCATGCTCACTTCTTCCTCTCATAAACTCGTAGCTTTGCTATTGATAGTTCATGGATGATGATTGCTTTTCTCTTTTATGTGATCGTTTATGTTTGTGAGATGGAATTTTTCAAGAATGATATTAGTGGTTGAGGCATTTTGATATCAAGGTCTCTTCGGGTAGTTGACTTGAGGTCTTTTTTCGCTCTTTAGCTTTTGTTGGGTGTCTTTTTGTATCTTTGCCTTTTTTTGCCTTTTTGTCTATGTTTTTATTTTTTATTTTTGTCTTGTTTTGTGTGCTCTTGCATATGTTTGAGTGAGTTGAGATCCTAAGATTGTGGGCTTGGTTCCTTGAAATTAGTGATGTATTAGTGATGTCTTATACTCCTTGTGATTTTTCTCCACATCTTCTTCATTTCTCTTTTCTCTACTTTACCATGAGTATTTGTATAAGCTGATACTTTTGATAAAGTGGGGACTAAATGTAGCATCCTAAATTGTACTCCCTTACAATTTAGACCATACTTTGGGCCCTCGCTTTAGTAGACATCTCCTAATGCATAATTAGGGCTTGAATATGCCCTCACCATGCAAATTTGTTCTTCCTTTCATTCAACACTACATAACCCTTTGTCCTAACCCCATTATAGGGTAGGACCAGAGCACGGTGCTTTGGTCCTCATTGGCACCAAAGCACCATGCTTTGGCCCCCCTTGATTGGGCTCTTCTTTGACTCCCTCTTATACCTTCAAAAATGAGCAGGAAAACTCCCTTTATGTTGGCCTATATTAGGAAATTAGCATGTTCTTCGATGAGTAAGTATATAAGGAGGTTTTCCCCTCTCATTTTTATATACAGACATCATAAGATTGGCAAAATTATTCAAGCATTGAAGCATTCATCATCAACAATTTCTAGAGTTCTTCAAGGATGCACTTTGTATTCATCAATTGTGGTGCAGCATTACATCATTCATTTGCAAGCATGTGTATGTGATTAGGTGTTTTTCATATTCATGCCATTTCATACAACATATGTGATTACATTCAAGAAGAAAAGTATCATTATCAGTCATTACAGATCTGAGGTATATCCTTCCATTATTTATTTCAATATTTTCAATAATTCAATCAAGGTTAATTACTTAACTAGGGTTTTACTTAGGCAAGCCCCTATTCCCAAACTATTTCCCTTTATTTTTTTGTGAAGAAAATAGGTACAGAGTTGTGATCTTTAGAATAGGCATTTTTGTAGGGACGAATCAACCCTTTTTGGTGTGCGAAAAGTTAGGAGGACTAGAGTGACGGGAACTTTGGTCTTGATATTTTTGGAACTTTTGGGGGGATCATGTTTGAATCTACATATACTGCTCAAATCTAGGTGTGTGCGTTAATTTGATGATTGTAGCTCGCTATTTTTGAATTTTTACCTTCATTTATAACACTTTTCCCTAATTTTAGCATTTCACCTCACAAAAGAGGGCAAATCAATTCACATCCCCTTGAATAGAGTCAGTATTCAATCATTATAATTACTAATTTATTACAAAATCTATTGGATTCACACCTCTTTTGAATGTAATGGTCGATTAGCAGTTTTCATCCCTCTCATGGTGGAGACCTTAATTTTTTTCACCCATTACAAGAACTAACCCTAATTTAAACCTAACATTAACTATAATCCTAATTTAACCCTTATAGAATGGTAGGCCTAACCATAGCCTGAATCAAACTTTAATTAAACCCTAACTCTAACCCTAATATTGATCCAAAGCCTCATCCTAAAATCATAAGCCTAATACCAATTCAATCATAACCCTAACCTAACCTTAATTTTAACCGTAATTGTACCCTAACCCTAAAATTAACCCTTTCTAAATCTTAATATTGATTAAACCCTCTCCCTAGCCCTAATCAAATCATAACACTAATTAAACCTTAGGATTATCACTAACCTTAACGACAATCGTAACCCCAGTATTGACCTCGAGATTTAACCTAAAACCCTAACATAGAGATAATATTTGGCAGATAAAGCTCTACACTAAATGTAAATATTATAACATTTTTGTATTTATTCAATATTTATACATCTAATTTATATAAAATGGTTAGCTCTAATTCATTTACCTAGATTATTCCATTATGCAGTTTCATTAAATATTTAGTTACTTTAAATTACTTTAAAAAATAAATTCACTAAGATTTTAGATTTAATGGTTTTGATTATATATATTTCCTTTAACACCTAATTAGAGAGGAGATTTACTTTTATTTGTGCTTCATCACTATTCTCTTAAAATGGGTTTGGATTCATAGATGTCTATTCTCATAGACCACTATCTTTGAGTGATATGAATATATATGTTATTAATTGTGATATGTTCTTTCATATTTGTGTGAATCAAGGATTCCTTTCATCATGGTCTAATGTATTTTTAGATTTAAACAATTTATGGTCATGGTAGGAGATAAATGTATTGCATATTACATATTTTATATAAATTGAACATTTGTCTATATATAGAAATGGATATGTCAAAATCTATCAATTAAGACCATAGTGTCTATATAGAAAAATATTTTAAACTTCAATTAAATAAACATTTAACTCTTGATAGAAAGAATGGCTTCTTATAAAATAAATAAGTAAATTTTTATTCTATGTTTTAATAATGTGAAAGGAGGAGATATTCACTTGTTAGAATTATTGATTAGTATTGTATATGGTGAAAATGGATAACAATAATAATAATATTGAAAGACTAAAATGGATTCAACCACCAAACCCTAGCCTAACAATGAACAAAGATCCACCATAACATATGAAGATAACCTAAGACAATGCAAATAACTCAAAATCACAAAGATTATACCATCACATGTCCACTAGGGTTTTGATCTCCATTCTTCCTATCTCCATTGATCTTGTTTGATATGCTTGCTCTCAGATTTTTGTATGCACAAGAGCTCAACAAAGAACGGAATGTGGTTGCAAGTAGAATTGTAGTGTAGCCAAGTCCTCCAAAATCAGTCATTAGTCATTAGGATATGTCATTAGCCATTAGGAATTAGGGTTTGACAATGAAGAAAGCATCTCCTTAAATAGAAGACACAATAAGAAATGGAGGGTTAAGATTGAGAGGTGTAAAAAGAGAGGTCGGCTAGGATTAGAGGGTAGGTATAAGAAATACCAAAATAATGAAAGAGGTAGGTAGTGTAGGAAATAAGAGATGAATGACATGTGTCATGTGTAGAAAAAGATAATGAACTAATTAAATAAATAAAGATTTATTTAATTAATAGAAGAAGTGGGATAATTAAATAAATAAAATATTTATTTAATTTAGGAAAGGGATAATTTAAATAAATAAATGTATTTATTTAAATGAGAAATAAGGCTAGAAGAGGATAAATGAATTAATTAAATAAATAAAAATTTATTTAATTAATAGAAGAATTAGGATTAGATAATTAAATAAATAAAATATTTATTTAATTAGACATGACAATTTTGGGTGTCTACAAGTATTATTACTAAACTGTGAAATAAAAGTAGACAAATTTATATTCATATTGTGCACATTAAAAAATGATATTCATTTTTGTTCTCATATTCTTGATTCATTTATATTATTTCATATATTTTTATTTTTTCTTCATATTTTTAAAACTATAAAGATAAAATAGAGGATTTTCATAACTCTTTCTATAATATATTTTATTTTAAAAGTTATAGATCAATATTTCTTGAGAAAATCTTTACAATTTGCGAATGGTTATTAGAATTATATAGATAAAATTAATTATTCTCATTTAAATCTTTCTTCATTAAATTTTTAGACAATGAAAATCAACTTTATTGCAGTGCATGAACATGAATGAAAGATAAATTTGATCAAGAGAATACACAAATAAAAAAATCACACAAAATATTTTCTCTTCCATATCTTGAGTATGCTATTATATCTTATAGAATTACTTATTTACTTGAATAATAAAAATAAGTATAAAATATTTAAAAATATGAATATGCAAATTTTATCATTATAATATAATTAATATTTTTAGTTTTATTATAAAATTTAAAAAGATAATCAACTTATGATATATCATAATCAAAAGTATAGTAATTTCAAACAACTAAATTAACATTTAGATCAATCACTTAATTGTCAAAGTTACATCTCTAATCCTATTATTCAAATATAATAGGTTATATTATAAAAGATTTGAAATATATTTGTTCATAATAAATGTTTATAAATTTTATTACTTAATTTTTTTAATATATTCATAATATTTTACAAGTATTAAAATATCATAAAGAATATATATATATATATATATAGTCTTATGGTACTATATATTTAAAAATATTGCATCCAGCAAACCCAATAAAAATTGATGTAAAAATATTTAATATTAACATATGAATAAAATTTTCTCAATTTTTTTCTTTATATGAACATATGGGTAAGTGCACCAAGATGGTGAACAGAGAAGTGGCCACATGCCAAAAAAACCAAAATTTTCATAAGTTGTGCAGGTTCTGAAAATTCAAAATAAATGCTAGGCTTGGTAACACCAAGCCTAGCGAAAAACAATTTAAAGTTAGCCCATTGGTAGCCCATTATTTTTGGGGGTAGCCATGGTTTTTGGCCATTTTCAACGCCAAAACCCGTGGAACAGCAATAAGAGGAAGCCAAAAATCCACAGAACCTACACAGGTTTGTAATTATTTTGGATTTTTCTAGCATTAAGAGCAATTTTCAACAATGGCACGCCGTCGAACAAGTAAGATTTGATTGATTTGATTATTTTTATTTGTATTTTTATTGAAGTAGGGTTTTTTAATTTATTTAAGTTTTTTTTTTTTTAATTTGATGTCAGATTCTTCAAGCAATCTCAAAAAATGAAATAGACAACAAATACCTCCTCCTGCACAAGCAACACAAGAAAACCCTGTAAGCATTGCACATGAGAAACAAGAAAACCCCCAAGATGTTGCTCCTGTTAGAATCAATGATAGTCCCAAAGACACTGACAGGGGGGAGTGAATCGATGTCTAACCGGTTAATAGAATATTTATACTTATTTAAAACTTTGCATCCCAAAATAGTGTACCGGTAAATAAGAATTAATGCAACAAATAATAACAAAGACAACATAGGAAACACACAATAACACAAGATATTTAATGAGGAAACCCGATGTGGGAAAAACCTCAGTGGGATTTGTTACCCACAATATTTACTCACTGACCAATGAATAAATACTACTTACAATAGGGGCCTGCCCATCCAGGGAGGCTAACTGCCTAGAGCTCGCTACTCAATAAAGAGTCACACTGACTACAAAATGGATTATCAAAATCCAATACAATGTACTGCTTCAAAACAGAATCTCTCATGCCAATTTAAGTATTGGTTTAAGATTAGTCAATAACCAAAACCTTCGATGTCAACTAAATCACCTTATACAAAATTTGCCTTATACTTCTCATCTATCCGCATACTTTTCTTACATAAAATGACCTATAAGATCTCATACATATATGATTCTTTTACAATGTACCTTGTCATCTTTTATAAAAATTATATATCAAAAACAATTCATATAAACAAAAGTTTATTCCATGTCGGCTGGAGTGTCGATATGCATTGTTGCCGCTGTTGGTGAAGTGCCTACCGGTGTATGTAGAAGTCGAATGCCGGTGTCAATAATTACCGGTTGGTTTCAAGATGATTGCCAATTGGTTTCTAGATGGTTGCCATCAATGACAACATCAGCTATTTTCATAAGAGTGTAGAATGCCAACAATCTCCCCATTTGGCATTGATGGCAAGAGTCATGAGAAAAATCCAAAAACTGAAGTCCAAAAATGATTCCAAAAAGATGTGCTCCCCCTGAGTAAGTGATCTCCTTTGTATAAGAAATTTTTCTCTCCACTACTCCCCCTTTGACATCAATGACAAAGGTTGTCAAAACTAATCAAACGAGTGCAAAAATTTCACCTCAAGATCTGTAACCGGTTGGTTACAATCTGAAAAATATCTACTAAAACTAAATTCAGACTTTGCATACATCTTTTGCTATTATTCAAAGTTTCCTCAATCTGTTGGATCATGCCAGTGAGATAATGCATGTGTTCTTCTAGTGATCGCTCTCCTTGAACTAATGTCTTAGATATTTCAATTCTTTGAGTGATAAGATTTTCCAACTTAGGACCAAGTTTGGTTTTAAGTTCCTGGGCATTGGACCTTATCCTTTCCTTCTCTTTCTCAAGTTTCTCCAACTCCTCAAAAACTTCCATTTGTTGCTAAAAAACTGATATATGTCCAGATGAACCAATTATATTATCTACTATATCATCAATTTCTTTCTGTGTTTTTCTTATCTCCTCTAATATGTCCTCTATCAAAAGGTGAGGTTTGCATGTTTCCTTATATAGCTCCTTGTACTCCAAAATTGTAGAGTTAAGTACTGGTAATAATGTATATATATGATCTGTACACTTCTTTATAGTATTCTCAAAGAATTTGTTTTTCTCTTTTTCAACTCTCTCTCTAATTGTGTCCTCATTCACCTTGTCAATAGTTATTGCATTATCAACAATAAATTGGGACAATGTGTCCAATTTACCTAAAGAATTCTTAATATGATCTATGTGACAATTTGGTGCAATCTATAACTACCGATTTTTCAGTCTCAACATGAACTTTTGTCTCTATCAGTTTCTCTATCTCTATGTGCACCTCTATCTCAGATTGTTTCTCTATTGAAATCTCTGACTTCGGTGGCCCTGTGTATGTACCTTTATCTTTAGTAGGTTTTTCAGTCTATGCCAGTTGCTCTATTTGTGTTGATGTCTCAGTTTCAATAGTTTGTACTGGTTTCTCATCCATGTTGCCACTGTCAACATTGTCTGCCTTAACCTCTGAATTATCCTTATCCACAAAAATATTTACCTCTTGAGTATCCACATTCATTGTAAAAAGTATCTTTGACTCAAAGTTAGTATCATCATGTGTAATACCTTCAGCATCAATAACTAGTGGATCTTCTGAGTGTACCAGTGGCGCATCTAAAGGTGGCAGTGGAAGATTGTTAGTAATCTTGATGTTTGGAACTCCACCAATTTTTTCTTTACCTTTGTCCTTTTCTTTTTGATACACTTTGAATGTCTTTGTAGGTATGTTCATTTCCTCTTGTTTTTCTTTCTCCACAAAAAATATATCCCAATTATCTGTAGTCTCATCTGCAATTTCCTTCACTCTTCTAGCCATTAGGCTTACCTATTGGTGTGCACTAGAAAATGCTGATCAGTTAGCCTCAGAAATAAGCTCATCAATTTCTTCTTTGGAGTTAACCAAGTGAACAACCAAGAGTGATTCAACCTTCAATTTCTTCTTTAATTCCATCACTGATAGCCTTTTAGCTTCTAATCGCATGTAAAGATCATTTGGTAGCTCCTCAACAACTTCAATCACAACTTTCTTATAAATGTCTAAATGAAGAATAATGCTTTCCTCAATAGTGTTTCTGCCAGTATCATTTGAAGAAGTATACCATTTGATCACAGTAGACAAATTACTTTCCTCAGTTATTTCATTCAATAAGTCATTCAATGTGGGGTTTGTCGGTGTCTTTTTCTTCTTAGGTGTGATTTTCTCCTTTGGTTCCCTAACTGCCTATTGTTTCTTTCTCAAGGTCCTTGTTCTCTTAGGTGAAGGAGAGGGTACCAGTGAAGGTTTTCTCTTCATCCTTTCAACTCTTTTAAATTTTTCTGCCTTATCACCATCAGTTCTAGAAGATGTGTCAACCGATGAATTATGTGCCTCCGGTTGAAGTCCTTCAAGCTCACTAGATGATATGCCACTAAGGTTCAAGACATTCTCTTTCATTTCCTTTACTTTCTTAAAATCATCTCTACTGTATTTTTCTCTTCTCTTTCTTTTCTTCAACAGATTTACATCACTCTCTATGGTCTCAACACTACCAAAGAAATTTTCTGATGGTTCTCTCGGTGCATCCAGTAAAGCTTTAGCATATGTCTCCAGAATAGTAAGATCTACTTCATATTCCATCTCGGTGACCCAAATAGTCCTAGGGAGTACTGCCTCCATCCATGTCTCATCTCTTTTGATAACAAAACAAATTTCTTTGTCATATTTCTCTACTATACTCTATGGTAACCTTTCTCTAGCTCTCATCTTAGCTTTGAAAGTCTTGAAATACTTAGAAATGTTATTCTTATAGTTTGATCCCATACTAGTGAAAGCTTCCAAAATTTTCTTACCTACCGGGATGTCATATGTAGAGTCTTTGTGACCAATATGGGGTATTTGCTTAACAAAGTACATCATCAAACATACCAATAGATTTCGAAAACAGAATGTGCCTTTCTTGTCTCCTTTAATCTTTTTCAAGTTATCAATAAGCTCATCTTTCAACCATTCACAAACATCAATCATTGCATTGTTGTTTACCATCTCATAAGCACTGTGTATACATAAACTTGAAACAAAATTTAGCCTATTTGCAGGAGTGGTCTTATATCCTAGCACCATAATTACAAATCTCACATTTGCATCCTTAATATCATTTACTCTAAGTGATCTACTTTCAAATGTTGCTCCGGTTAGGCTTGTCACCATTTTGTTGGGAATCTTCTTTGCCTTATCAGGTCTACTATCAGATGAGGGTAAACTTGTAACTGCCCTAATTGCCTCTTTGGTAATTTTGCAAATTGATTCTAGCTATATGAACTCTCCATTATCTCTACTTAACACAAGTATGATGACCTCCTTAGGGAATACATGAATGTTCAAAATATCAACAAAACCTAAGGTTTCCACAATCTTCTGATATGGTTTAATAACTACTTACTCATCAGTTATAACCTCATCATACATTTTCTTCCAATCATCAAATCCTAGATCATCTATATTGCAATGTATGTAAATCCTAGGGCCTTCAGTGAACACTACACCTTTAGAAATTTTTGGAAATGCCCCGATAGAGTCATCTTGTTTAACAATTTCAGGAATTAACTTAAACACGGGCCTAGGTCTCTTAATGTTCTTGACAATGGTAGGGTTTGCCATAAACTCAGGAATGAAAGAAGAAGCCACTAAAAAATACGTTTTACTATCTGAAAATATTCTGAATATCTGAAGTAATAACTTCATATCTTTGCCTTGAATGCCTTTGACTAGTTTTCGCGCTCTTTCATAATTTGAATGTTCAGTGAGTCAAAAATGAGGGAAATCCGATGATTTATAATGACATATCTTCCATCAATCGCATTAAATACTTGTCGGTTAAGTGAAAACTTAACACTTCTTCCAGTAAACAAGAAATCCATCTTCTCACCGTCAATTGAGGGTAATCTGCATGATTTTCAACTTGCTACCATACCCCCAAAGGGTTACTTCTTAGTTGGATGAAGAATCTCCTACCGGTGGAGAATTACTCTATTCTATTGGTGTAGAGACAGTTTCATCAACTCTATGATCTCTTTTATTAATCCACTGTTTAGAAAATTCTTGCTTTACTTCTTCTACCTTTTCTTTTCCCTTCAAGCTAGATCCTTTATTGTTAGGTGCATTCTTTCTTCTACAAAAATTTGCAATATGTCCAATCTTGTTACAAGCATAACAAGTTACATTATTCCTCTAAATAGCCTTTCCATATCCTACACTGGTTTTTGTTCTACATTGATTAGATAAGTGCCCAAATCTTCCACAAGCATAGCATTTCACATTCATTCTGCAATTTTCTGAATTATGACCAATTTTGTTGCATTTGGAACATTGACCGGTGGGTGTATTAATATTCTTATTATTTCTAAGTCTACACTAATTTTCTCTATGACCACACTTGTTACAATTAAAGCATTTCCCATTAAACTTATAAGCATTAGGTTGTCTTACCGGTTTGTTCTGATCTTCATTGTTTGCAGTATTGAAACTTTCTCCAACTTCAAATCCAAGTCCACTAGTATCTCCATTAGGCTTCTAACTCTTCAGCATGTCACCAAGCTCCTCTAAACTTTTCTTGAATTTGTCTTTGTGTTTGTTTGTAGTATCCAACTCATTTTGTAGAACCCCAACTTGTCTTGCAAGTTCATCTTTATCATGTTGCATGTGAATTAAATCTATCTTTAGCATATCATTTTCATGACCAAGTCTCAGATTTTCATTTCCAGCATCATTAAGTCTCCTAGCCAAGTCTTCTTCATTCTTCTTCCTGTCTTCAATGTCTTTACATAACCTCATAGACATATCTTGCATTTCATTCTTTATATTACTATTCTCTAGTCTCAAATTGTTTGCAATGTCTCTAAGGGTTTATTTTTCATCATCATCATTCTACATCTTCTCATGAAGTTCTTTTCTTTTATTTTGTGCTATAGAAAAGTTCTCCTGAAGTCCTTTAATGAATTCATGTGTAGTCCTCAAATCATCTTCAAGTTTGATATTCTTCAATTTTTTTGCATCAAAATCTACAAGAGCTCCTTTCAACTATTTTATTAAGTTCTCCATCTGTATCGGTGTCAGAATCTTCCTCAAGTTGTTAGGCTTTTGAAAATAGAGCACCAAACTATGACAGTCCAAAAGACACTGAGAGGGGGGGGGGGGGGCAGTGAATTAGTGTCTAACCAGTTAACAAAATATTTATACTTATTTAAAACTTTGCATCCCAAAATAGTGTACTGGTAAATAAGAATTAATGCAGCAAATAAGAATAACAAAGACAACATAGGAAACACACCATAACACAAGATATTTAACAAGGAAACCCAGTGTGGGAAAAAGCCTAGTGGGATTTGTGACCCACAATATTTACTCACTAGCCAATGAATAAATACTACTTATAATAGGGGCCTGCACATGCAAGGAGGCCAACTGCTCAATAAAGAGTCACACTGGCTACAAAATGGATTTTGAAAATCCAATACATTGTACTGCTTCAAAACAACATCTCTCATGCTAGGTTCAGTACCAGTTTAAGCTCAGTCAGTAACCAAAACCTTCACTGTCAACTATATCACCTTATACAAAATTTTCCTTATACTTCTCATCTATCCGCATACTTCTCTTACATAAAATGACCTATAAGATCTCATACATATATGAGTCTTTTATAATGTACCATGTCGGCTTTTACAAAAGATAATTATATTTTAAAACAATTCATATAAACAAAAGTTTATTCCATGTCGACTAGAGTGTCAGTATGCATTGTTGTCGATGTCAATGAAGTGCCTTCCGGTGTATGTAGAAGTCTAATGTTAGTGTTGGTAACTGCCAGTTGGTTTCTAGATGATTGCCAGTTGGTTGCCAGATGGTTTCCATCAATGACAACATCAACTATTCTCATAAGAGTGTAGAATGCCAACAATTCCACAACCACAAAATCCTCAAAATGTTTCTCCTCAACAACCACCACCACCCCGAAACCCTCCACATCCTCCATTAGATCATGTAGATGCCACACAAGAGGATCTCATCAATCGCCTTACACAAAATAGTTCCCAAATTTCTATATTAGTGAATAGGATGGTTTATCATATGATCAAGTGAAAAAAGGGCTCATACTTAAAGCTGACATATGTTCTCTTTTCACCAATCATGTTACCAATAATAACCTAGAATTAAATACGACTTGGTTTCCTATACATTGGTGTGTTCATTCTAGGTTGAAAAAAGCTCTTTGGGATAGGTGGTGTATGGTCTTTGACCAAACACCTTGTAATAATTGGGAGGTGCCTCTATATTTTCTGAGAAAGTTGTATTGTGAGTTTATCCTCGGTGAGAAGCCAAATTAACTTTGACATCTAGCAATTTAAGGGTAGAGGGAGAGGCTCTATGCAAGATAGACTTGGGGCCCATAGGAGTGTACAACCACAACATAGGAGGCATACAACTCCTAATTCCATGGTTCATTACACTATCCCTATATCCTTGAAGGAGTCTATGGAATTATAGACTCTTCAGGTAGCTACATCATTGACTGATATCATTGTTCAACATGGCACATAGTTAGTCAAAGCAGAGGATGTACCAGCACTTGTGACACCTCCTTCATCAAGTGGTACCTCCTTCATTAGTGGTACCTCATTCATCAGTGACACTTCCTTCATCAGTGTCGCCTCATGCATCATTTGGCATGGGCCAGCCCTTTCAGCATATGTACCCCACCTATTAGGGTGTATGTTGTGGTGTAGACACTGATACGTATGAGGATGGTTCGACATCTTATTCATGTACATTTTTTGGGAGTAGATGCCATGCTTCTACTATAGAGGATGTGGCCCTCACCAATGACCTGATTAGTATTTTGTGCCCTCTCTATTAGACATAGGTGCATTTAATTCTATTTATGACATGTTAAAAATTAAGTGACAAAATCTTATTAAAAGAAATGAATTTTAATTTTTAGAATAATTTAAAGTGGCATATAAATAAAATGCATTGCAGGGTGCAGCAGGTGGTGGGAGTACACCACATACTTTTCAGTCGACTCCATGGTCACAAGTAGTTTCACCACTAGAGGTAAAGATTTGTAAATTTGTTAAAAATATAATAATACATTGGTTTCAAAATATTTTTTGTTAATTATAAGTATCATTACTTGGTGTTCTATAGTGCTTATCAGGGGCTAAGATTTCCCAACTTGATGATATCATGCTTTCGGCCATTGACTTTGGCCAAGATAGCCATGTGGTACCATTTAGATTTATATATTTTTGACTTAAGTGATATATTAAATACATGTTCTTTTCCCTTATGTTAATTTTTTTATGTTAGTTTACCCCACCTGCCTCAAGGACATCTCATGTGAGAAAGCCATCCTCTAGCACTCCGAGGTAGAAAAAGATATCCTCTAAGAAACCCAAATGATAGAAGGTAATTCAATACAATTTAAATTCATTTATTAAAATTATTATGACTAAACATGTATATGTAGATATTGATAAATGCACTTAATTTATTTGTTCTATATACAGAAACATATGGATTTATGGAATGAATGAATGCACCTAATGTCGATGAGGTTCAGCAGAGGGAAGAGGTGATATCTTCATATTCACTTTGGATTGCATTCTTTCTTGTTCAAAATAACTAAATCCTTTTATGTCTATATCATATGTTATCATTTTTCATACATGAAATGGTAATAGTTGCATCAGATTCAACTAGGCCTCCTAAGGTTATAGAAGAACTATACGAGGCTTCGGTGTGCATTTGTTCTACATATGTTAAAAATATTTGTTCTATCTTGTTTGTCAACAACTTTGGGTTATTAACTTGTATAATTGTCTTTAACCTATTACAACCCCCTTCCAAATTTCCTACTGATGTTCTACCATTCCATTTTATTAGAAGTCCTACATGCATAATATGGGATCCAACACGACCAAGGGAAACGGTATGTCTGTCTTAGATCAACTCCTTTTCACTAAGTGCACAACGAAGTTGAAACCCTCTAGTTAACTACTTTTGGATCACATACCATGGATATAGGAAATGGTCGTAACTGATTCATCTGTGAGTTTGCCTCTTATGACCACAACACATCCATCTGAGGCTTAGGTATGCTTTGGTTTTTTAGTCTATTCATTTTTAGTTATTATGTATTATTTAATATATATGTTATTAACTTGTATTAATATTGTTCTACTAGTTACAATCCCCTTCAGGACATCCCATAGATCATCAACCTCACCCAATTACAGAAGACAGGAATGAGGTTGTCAACATTTCAACTTCAAACAATTTAGAGTTTAGTATTTAGTTATTTTGATGTTATATTGAGAAAATATATTTGATTTGACATTTGAATTGTTCTTGTTTAGCCACCTATAGAGTCACGTACTGCTTTGAAGAGGCTCGATTTTGATGATCTGCCGCAGTCATGGATATTGATAGAGACTGATACTCTACAAAAAGGATTAGAAAATATGTAGTATGGAACACACACCAGAACACAAGAAACAACTGTTAGTGTTAGCAACCAAAGATTATTCTAAACAGGCATATCAAGAGAGACACAAAGAAAAATAGAACATTTGACAAAGATAAAAAATGTAACAAGGCATGTCCAAATGCTTTCCGCCATGTTTGTAGCTCCTCCTCCCTTGTTCCTCTCCTTTCCAAGTTTCTAGGTGATTGTAGCTCTCAACAACTTTTTGCACTATGGATGTCTTATGGAGATTCAAGATTGAAATGCTTTAAAACTATGTTATACAAGTGTAAAAATAAGCTAAATATGAGATGCTATGAAATGAACTAAGATTTATTTTAGTCCAAAATGATAATATGAGTGATTATGCTAAAAATGCTCTCTCTAAAATTGACTATAGATTAAATGCATACAAGTTTTCAGGATTATGTCTAAGAATGCTAAATGCTTGAGAATGCTTAAGTTGATGCTTGAGAATGCTTGAGTTGATGCTTGAGAATGCTTGAGGATTTGAAAATGAGGAATGTGAGCTCTATTTATAGGAAAAATGGAGCAATGGATGGTTGAGATTGAATAATCTCAATAAGAGTCAGGATTGAATGGTTTATGATCCATGTGAGGACTTTCAACCCAACCCCAAGATGACAAGTGTCAACATGAGAGGGGTTGAGGGGAGAGGGAATAAGCATTAAATGCTTGACATGACCTGAGGGTTAACTTAGGAGGTAAGGTTAAGGTTGAGTTGAGTGAATAAATTCATTATCCAAAGAATGATGCTTTTATCCAATGGATAAACTCTTGTACAAAGTTTAAAGGGATAACCATGGTCAAAGAAATAAATGCTTGAGAAGACACATGGGTCACATGAGGGTTGAGTTAGGGGTCAAAGTCCCTAACCATGGCTGCAAGTGGATTTAGCCATAAATGGTTATGTAAGAGCCATTAATGGTCATGTAAGAGCCCTTAGTGGTTTGGAAGACTTTAGAGGTTAGCTAGTTGAACACATAAAGCATTAAATGCTTTTCAAAGACTTTGGAGTCTTTGAGAAGTGACTTCAAGTTGCTTAGGAATGTGACAATAATTAGGGGATGGATTAGGCTAATTCAGAAGGGGTTAGAAGAATCTAGAAGGGGATTTAGCATTGCAAGTGGATTTGGTGGGTGAGGGAAAATAGGATTTTTATTAAAATAAAATTCATTTATTTCAACAAATAGGTGCAAGTTGCATTTTTTAGGAGAATGCAAGTGGGGGGGAATTTATTGATTTAAATAAATATTTTATTTAATTTATTTAAAAGAGGAATGGGGGTTAAATGAAATAAATACAATTTATTCATTTATTTGATTATGAATTTGATTTAATGAATGAATTAAAATAAATTAAATAATTTATTTAATTAATAGGAGAATGTTTAAAGATGAATTAATTAAATGTTAATTTAATTAGTTGTTGTCTAGTGGGTTTTTAATCAAATAAATAGCAAATATTCATTTAATTAAACTGGATAGATTTATGTGACTACATTTGCCCCTCTTTGAGATGGTGTGGTTTATCGCGTCGTTTCAAAGAAAGAAAAATAAGTGCAAAGGAATATGCCCCATAAATGTTAATTTAATGGGTGGTATGCCCCCTCGAGAGATGGGCCGAAAATTTTGAAAAATCAGGCAATCTCTCAAAAAAGAACAAGAAGTGGAGGGGAGGTAGAATAGAAGAAATTAGCAATAACGGGGAAAGAATGGGAGAAAATGGAGTGAAGAAAAGAAACAACAAGCCAGTGAGTACCTTTTTGTCAGGAAAAATATACGGTGCAAATGTGGTGTGTGCTTTTGATTGATGCTATACAATTGATTAAAATTGGTTGAACAATCTGGTGTAATTAGTTAACTTGCCTCGGTTGAGTCAAAGCATGACACTTGATGTCAGTTATTCACTTGGACAGGATAAAGTCTGAGTAAGTGAATCAAAGTGACCTGATGGTGACTTAGACAATTGATGTAATTGCTCGATGAAGTCAGGGTATTTGAAGAAAAATACTCATTGAGACTTAGACAATTGATGTAATTTTCCATTATGATTGTGTTTGATTGGTTGATCAATTGATAGTGTGTGCGTGTGATGGATGGTTGTGGGGAACCATGGAAGCCCAGTTTAGACTAGGTCATTATGATAAATGCCCATTGTAGTCTAGGATTACCATGATTGATTACTTGTTGAGACCAGAAGATACTTGATCAGAGTGTCTATTGATAGTCTAGGTGTGTGTGAGTCGATGTGCATGTGCAGATAGAGTAACTTGCTTGATTGTGTGGATGACTAAGGATGGGAAGCGTAGCCCCTCCTGTTAGAGATGGATGGTGATGAACGTAGCTTGATTGAGTTCATGGGAAACGACAAAGGGATTATGATTAGGACCTAGATGGGGAGGGTGAGGGGGGGATTTGATGTTAGATATAAGATATGGAGGACCCAAGACCGAGTCCTATGGAAGAAGATGAGTAAAATAGAGTATACACCCATTGTCATTACTATGTATAAATGATATGTAGCTATTTATGAATATATGGATGGATGGAATGCAATATATACAGATGAGATGGAATGCAATATATACAGATGAGATGGAATGACAATCCATAGTGCTTTATTTTCATCATTGAGCATGGTAGTATCAATCTTGGATGAAGCAGTAGGAACCAAGGATGGAGAATTGTACCTGCAAACAACATAAATTAAGAATAAAGAATATGGACCCTCCATAATGGTTCATGCTCATATGGTCGAGGTATACGTTATAGTCAGCAAGCCATAGTGATCTATCACTGTATTTTGCATATGATCATGTAGATTAGTGAACTTCCCATGTAGACACCATTAGTACATGCCCCAAAACTTCATTGGAATAATTTGCAGACAATAAAACAAATGATACTTAGGAACCATCCTAGCTACTCTAATCACTTGTGGATATCCTAGAGTAGCATAGGAACCTAATATAAATTAATAAATAACCTACAAATCAACCAAGTACTTGATAGCTTAAACAAAATTTTCTTGTCAAAGAAAAATGGTATCATGTCTTTGTTTTGGTAAGGAAGGACACATCCACGTTAAGACAGTTGTGTATCGATGTTGATTGTTTGGTTGGTTTGAGTATTTCACAATGTGTGTTTGGTATCTTCTTGGATGCATATGTATAAGGTGTTGCCATGTTTTTGATTGATTTTTGATGTTTTATAATGTTTTGTTTTTTAATTTATTTTGTGTGTTTTTGGTTTTTTGTGAGACAATTTTGAATGAAGAACTCAATGAATCATAAGTAATGCAGAATCCACTTCCATCAAAATAGGTTAAGAGCATTGCCCACAGTTTAGACTTGATTATGAAAAAGCAGGATGCAAGACGCATGAAATATTATCCTTGATTGCAGATCAAAAACAAGATATGGTTTGAAGGATGGATGAGTGGATGCAATGAATGTGATCCCAACAAGTTTGAAAGGTAATGAAGCCATAGCCTTTACAAGTAGCACCTGTTTGCTAGGTTTTCACCATCATAATTACCCAAGGTGCCACCGGAATGGTTGTTCATTGTTTGGATGCATGATTTTCTTTACTTTTTTCTTTTTTTTTTCAGGATATTTATCCGAATGTTTTTGGTGTTTTTCTGGTATGTATGGGAGCCTGATGCTTTGTACAACTTATGTATTAAACCTGTTGGCAATATTGCATTATAACAGACAATGAAAGATTGTTGGCATTTCTTAAGGATACTGAGAAGGTTGTTGATGATTATGGATATAACTGATTAAAGATGTTTTACTATCTTGATATTATTATTTTGTCATTGATGTCAAGAAATTGATTTTCTAATTTAGTATGATGTTGCCATATCTTGAGAAGTATGATATGAAGATTATAAAGATGTCTGTAAAAGACACAGGAAAGAATATGATGAATAAGGGGATGAATAAGGTATTCAATGGGCAACTACTATCGAGTCAGACAATGATGAGATCATGATGTTTTAGATTGTTTTAACATCATACATATGTTGTAAATTGTAAAGGTTAATACTTCACTATGTTATCAAGAAAAGAACCTACTCGATAAACCCTAAGGAACCTACTCAGTAAACCGTAAGGTTATCGCTATCGGTTAATGAAGGCGGAATGTCTACCGAGTGAAGTTTAGTATTCACCGAGTTGTTACCGAGTTGTAACCGAGCTATAAAAGAATGCATTAAATGTTTTCATGCCATATTTAATGAAGGAAGCTGATGAGCTAGAGCGGATCAATGATTGGTGAGCCGTGGAAGAAGTTTGTTAACGAATCTAAGACAATGGAAAGTCGACATGAAGATCTAAAGCTCAGATTGAACCACAATACCCTGGCACAAGTTCCAAGACTATTATGCAAGTTCCAAGGCGGGGTAAAATGTTTTCAGATCGAAAGATGCATTGAACCTGGACAAGACTGAAGATCTGATGGCTATGATTGATCATGGGAAATGTGATCAAGGAGATTATGCGGTTACCTAATTGTTTATAAATAGGAAACTGTTGATAAATAATGTATGTGGGCAAGTGTATGCACAGGGATGCTACATAGTGATTACCGAGCACAGAAGCTTGAAGACCTATTAGAATAACAGAGTATAGAAGCCCAGCAGATAGACAAGATTAGTTCTATGTCTAGATTGTATTGAACAAATAGGAATCTGCTTTAGCATTTTAGATGTGAAGTTGCAGATAGATTTTTATTACTATTATTTTGTGAAAGTGATAGAAAATCTCTTAATCGAGTGGACTTAACAGTCTTATATGTAAACCCTCTAGCAAGGTGACATTCTGATTGAGTGTTTGAAATCCTTTAACAAGGTCACTTCTAACAAAGTGAAGATCCTAACAAATCTGAGGGAAATCCCTTAATTGGGTCACATCTAGCAATGTGTTTGTAATCTTTAACAAGATTTTCTTTTAACCGAGCATACTCTAGAAGAGTATATTTCTTAGTGGGTCCAAAATTCCATAGTGGTTTTTCCCTATTTGGGTTTCCATGTTAAATCTGGTGTTATGAGGTTTATATTGTTCATATGCTTTTGAGTTTGCATGTTTGATAGTTCTGGTTATATCACTGATATATATGTTACCGAGGTTGAATCTGATGTTTTTATGGATGATTCACCCCCCCCCCTCTCATCTTGTTGGCTATTGGATTTGTACTTATATTAAGTATCAGAACTATCAATTGGTATCAAAGCTTTGGACTCCAGAAGGAAAGTTTAAAGGCACTTGAGTCAAAGGTCCAAAGATGTATAAGAGGGATGCACCAAAGCTGAACAAGTCAAGTTTCTCTACATGGCAGAAAAGAATGAAGCTACATCTATCAGGAGTTGGAGAATATGCTATATACTATCTGGAGAATGATTTTGTTACACCGAGCACCTATCCATTGACTATGGAAGAGATAAAGGCGAAGTAAGAACATATTCAAGCAATGATTGAAATAACATCTACATCGACCGATTCAGAGTTTAATGATCTAGAAGGCTGCAATGACGCAAAGGCAATGTGGGTTAAGCTCATATCAGTATATGGAGGAGATGAACATGTTCAAAGACAAAAAGTAGACATTCTAAGAGGATAACTTGAATCTATGAGAATGAATGAAGGTGAGAACATAACCCAGTACAGTACAAGACTAAAGGAGATTGTCAATCAAATCAAAGGAGCGGGTGGAACTATTGAAGAAAAGGATATAACAAGTAAGTTGTTAAGAACCCTTCTACCAGCTTATGCAATCTGAGTTTCTGCAATCAATGAATTGAGGTCTGTACCTAATATGCTAGTTTCTTTGGATGCTACTATTGGTAAGCTACATGCATTTGAGTTAAGTAATTTTGATAACAGTGGATCTTCAGTAAATAAAGTTGAATCTGCATTTAGTTCTTTTCATCTTGATGAATCTAATGATTACAATGAAAGAAAGTATAAGTACTCTGAAGGAGATCACAATGGAGCAAGTGAAAGATTTCAGAAGAACATGGAAGAAGTACACAAACTATATGAAGAAATCAGAAAGCAAGAAGAGTTTGAAGCACTATTAGCCAAAAGGTTACTAAGAGGCAAAGGTAAGTATAAAGGAAAACTACCTTTGAAATGTTTCAATTGTGATAAGATAGGACATATGGCTTCTAACTATCCTGACAAAGATTTTACTGAAAAGAGAGATTACCGAGATGACAGACAGAAAGATAACCATTATAGAGGACACCGAGACTTTAGAAGAAGAGATAGAAAGACATGCTTAATAGCTGATGAGGAATCTAATGATGATAAATCAGATGAGACTGATACAGAGGAAGTAGTTTATATGGCTATCAAGGATGGATCAGATGAAGAAAGATATGAAGAAAAATCCCTAATATCTCACATAAACACTAATGATTCTTGGATTATAGATAGTGGATGCTCATATCATATGACATGAGATAAACACAAGTTTTTTATGTTAGAAGATTATGATGGAGGCTATGTTAGATTTGGTAATGATGCACCATGTGTGGTAAGAGGTAAAGGATCTATAACACTTCTTGATAATGCAAGATGCAATGATGTTTATTGGGTTGAAGGTTTGAAATACAATTTCTTGAGTGTAGCAAAGCTAAACAACACAGGTTACCAAATAGAATTTCAGAAAGGAATTGTCAAAGTTCATGACAAGAATGGAATGTTAGCTGCTACCGGGACACAAACAAAAGGTAATACATTTCACCTTGACTCAACTCGAAATAAGTGTTTGCATGCAAAGATTGATGATACCTGGTTATGGCATAAAAGGTTTTGTCATGTAAATTTTGATAATCTGATCAAAATAAGTAAGAAGCACAGAGTAAGAGGTCTACTGAGTCTTGAAATACTTGAGAATGCTATGTGTCAAGGATGCTAGATGGGTAAGATGACAAGATCAAGCTTTACAATTAAGTCTTACACTTCTAAGGGAATTTTAGATCTAGTGCACACTGATCTTTGTGGTCCTGTGAAAGTTCAAAGTTATTATGGTGATAAGTATTTCATATTATTTGTGGATGACTATTCAAGGATGATGTCAGTAATGTTTTTAAAGGAAAAATCATAAGCCTTTCAAATGTTTAAATGGTACAAGGCAAGAGTTGAAAATGAAACAAGAAGACAATTGAAATGTCTTGGATCAGATAGAGGAGGAGAGTTCACATCTGATGAATTCAACTTATTCTGCAATGACCATGGTATTAAAAGACAACTCTCTGCACTAAGAACTCCACAACAGAATGGAGTAGCTGAGAGAAGAAACAGATCTATTGTGGATTGTGCTAGAACACTGATAATTGAAAAGAAGGTGCCACAAACATTTTGGAGAGAAGCAATAAGCACAGTTGTTTACACCTTGAACCGAGTTCAATTGAAGAAAGGTACTTTGAAGACACCATATGAAATCTGGTATGATAAGAAACCTAATGTTAGTTATTTTCAAATCTTTGGAAGTAGATGCTATGTTCATAAAGATGATAGAAATGGCAAGTTTGATCAGAAAAGTGAAGAAGGAACATTTCTAGGTTATTCTTCTAGAAGAAAAGCATTTAAATGTCTGATCAAATCATCTAACAAAATAGTAGAAAGTACAAATGTGAAAATTGATGAAGGAAATTCCAAAGAACCAGAAGACTATGATGAATTTGTCTATGTTCAACCGAGAAGTCCTACCGAGAAAACTGTTGAAGAAAATGAAGAGAATATCTAGTTACTAGGTGATGAAGAAGATCATACAGAGCCTACCGAGCCTGTATTAGCCAAGTATGTCAGAAGACATCATGCACCAAGTCAGAGTATAGGAGATAAGGATGATCTAGTGATGACAAGGAAGAAACTGAGATAGAACACATGTTTGATATCTGAATTTGAACTGAGAATAGTGAAAGAGGCATTTAATAGTGAAGATTGGGTAAATGCTATGACAGAAGAGATTGATCAAATCAAGAAGAATGACACATGGACACTAATCCCAAGACCAAAGGACAAAAATGTAATCGGTACAAAGTGGATTTTCAGAAACAAGTTAAATGAAAAAGGAGAGTTCATTCAGAACAAAGCAAGACTAGTTTGCAAAGGTTATGCTCAAGAAGAAGGAATTGATTATGGTGAATCTTTTGCACCTGTTGCTAGACTTGAAGGAGTAAGAACATTGTTGGCCTATGCTGCTTTCAAGAACTTCAAGGTATATCAAATGGATGTCAAATCTTCATTTCTAAATGGAATATTAGAAGAAGAAGTTTTCATTGAACAACCTAAAGGATTTGTTAAAGACAATAATAAAGATCAAGTATGTAAATTGAATAAAGCTTTATATGGTTTGAAACAAGCACCAAGAGCATGGTATGAAAGATTGCACTCTTATTTGATTAAGATTAGTTTTATAAGGACAAGTGAGAACAACAACATGTACATGAAGAATGATGAAAATGGAATACTGATCTCAGCCATATTTGTTGATGATATTATATTTTGTGGAAATGACTCTTTATGCAAGAACTTTGGAAATGAAATGAGCAAAGAATTTGAGATGTCATTAATCGGTGAGATAAAGTACTTTATAGGTTTACAGATACTGAAAATGAAAAATGAGATTTTCATTACTCAATCCAAGTACATAAAGGAAATCTTGAAGAAATTTGGAATGGATGATTCAAAACTAGTAAGTACTCCTATGACTACCAACTATAAATTATCGAAGAATGATGAATCTGCATCTGTTGATGAGACACTCTACTGATCCATGATTGGAAAGCTATAATATGTTGTTCACAATAGACTAGACATAGCACATGCAGTAGGTATAGTTGCAAGATTCTCTGCAAATCCTAAGGAAACACACATGATAGCAATCAAAAGAATTTTTAGATACTTGAAAGGCACAGAGGATTATGGCTTAGCATATCATAAAAGAAATGATTTTTATTTAAAACTTTATAGTGATGCTGATTGGGCAGGCAACATTGATGATAGAAAAAGCACAAGTGGTGGAGCTTTCTTTTTAGGAGAAAGACTAGTCAGTTGGCTTAGCAAGAAACAAGGATGTGTTTCACAGTCAACAGCAGAAGCTGAATACATTGCTACAACATTGAATTGTACCAACATTGCATGGATCAAACAACTATTGGAAGGTATAAATGAAAACGTTACCGAGCCAGTAACTATATTATGTGACAATACTAGTGCCATTAATATTTCAAAGAATCCTGTTATGCACTCTAAGACAAAGAACATATCTATCAAATATCATTATCTTAGAGAAGAAGCTCAAGAGAAGAAAGTGGTGTTAGAATATGTTAGCACAAAGGAGCAGATAGCAGATATCTTCACCAAGCCACTACCAAAGGACACTTTTGAATATCTCAGAAGTAAGTTAGGGGTCCTACCCCTATCTTCTATTCATTGACCAAGTTCGGTGAAAGCATCAATCCGATGACTCTAATGAATATCTTTTGGGAGATGATGCTGAGTGATACACTTGAGGATCTTTTCTAAAAGTGTATAGGAATTAATACAGGAATTATACAGGGAACAGGAATTGAAGACAAATGCTCTGACCAAGACTCAGTTAAACAGCAGGAAATAATTTTTTATAGAAAGAAATTATATTTTAGTTCTTTTTGGCATTGTTGTCAAAGGGGGAGAAGACCAATATAGGGGAGAAGACCTATCAGGGGAGAAGACTAAGAGAAACTAAGAAGACTACAGATTGGGAAGAAGAGTGAATAAATGAGGAGAAGTCTAATGTATGGGAGAGAGCATTTCAGCATTTTAGAATCACAACAATCTGAATCTATCAAGGTCAAATCAAATTGTTTTACCATTAATGCCAAAGGGGGAGATTGTTGGCAATATTGCATTATAACAGACAATGAAAGATTGTTGGCATTTCTTAAGGATATTGAGAAGGTTGTTGATGATTATGGATATAACTGATTAAAGATGTTTTACTATCTTGATATTATTATTTTGTCATTGATGTCAAGAAATTGATTTTCTAATTCAGTATGATGTTGCCATATCTTGAGAAGTATGATATGAAGATTATAAAGATGTCTGTAAAAGACACAGGAAAGAATATGATGAATAAGGGGATGAATAAGGTATTCAATGGGCAACTACTACCGAGTTAGACAATGATGAGATCATGATGTTTTAGATTGTTTTAACATCATACGTATGTTGTAAATTGTAAAGGTTAATACTACACTATGTTATCAAGCAAAGAACCTAGTCGGTAAACCCTAAGGAACCTAGTCAGTAAACCCTAAGGTTATCGCTATTAGTTAATGAAGGCAAAATGTCTACCGAGTGAAGTTTAGTATTCACCAAGTTGTTACCGAGTTGTAACCGAGCTATAATAGAATGCATTATATATTTTCATGTGGTATTTAATGAAGGAAGCTGATGAGCTGGAGTGGATCAATGATTGGTGAGCTATGGAAGAAGTTTGTTAATGAATCTAAGGCAATGGAAAGTCGACATGAAGATTTACAGCTCAGAATGAACCGCAATACCCTGGCACAAGTTCCAAGACTATTATGCAAGTTCCAAGGCAGGGTAAAACATTTTCAGATCGAAAGATGCATTGAACCTAGACAAGATTGAAGATCTAATGGCTATGATTGATCATGGGAAATGTGATCAAGGAGATTATGCAATTACCTAATTGTTTATAAATAGGAAATTGTTGATAAACAGTGTATGCACAAGGATGCTACATAGTGATTACCGAGCACAAAAGCTTGAAGACCTATTAGAATAATAGAGTATAGAAGCCTAGCAGATAGACAAGATTAGTTCTATGTCTAGATTGTATTGAACAAATAGGAATCTGCTTTAGCATTTTAGATGTGAAGTTGCAAATAGATTTTTATTACTGTTATTTTGTGAAAGTGACAGAAAATCTCTTAACTGAGTGGACTTAACAGTCTTATATGTAAACCCTCTAGCAAGGTGACATTCTGATTGAGTGTTTGAAATCCTTTAACAAGGTCACTTCTAACAAAGTGAAGATCCTAATAGATCTGAGGGAAATCCCTTAACCAGGTCACATCTAGCAATGTGTTTGTAATCTTTAACAGGATTTGCTTTTAACCGAGCATACTCTAGAAGAGTATATTTCTTAGTGGGTCCGAAATCCCACAGTGGTTTTTCCATATTTGGGTTTCCATGTTAAATCTGGTTGTATGAGGTTTATATTGTACATATGCTTTTGAGTTTGCATGTTTGACAATTTTGGTTATATCATTGATATATATGTTACGAAGGTTGAATCTGATGTTTTTATGGATGATTAAGTTTGTACGATTCACCCCCCCCCCCCCCCTCTCATCTTGTTGGCTATTAGATATGTACTTATATTAAGTATCAGAACTATCAAAACCATTTGAGGTGCATGCTATTGATTGGATCTGCTAGCAATTCTCCTTCTAAAGTAGCCAAGTGATATGCCCCGGACCCAAATACAACAGTGATAAAATATGGACCCAGCTAGTTTGATTTAAACTTTCCTTGATGTTCTCTGTTTGGTTGGTTACGAGGATTCTCTCTTGAACAAGATCACCCGCTTCAAATGTACAAGGTCTAACTTGATGATTATAGCTTCTGCTCATGCGTTGCTGATAGGCCTTGAGGTGAATGTATCCAGCATGTCGCCTTTCATCAAGTAGCTCTAAAGCTTGGAGATGTGAAACTTTGTATGCTTCATCATCTATCAAATTATGCAAGGAAACCCATAGAAATGGTATCTTGACCTCAATAGGTAAGATAGCTTCTGCTCCATAGACCAGTGAGTAAGGAGTTGCGTGTGTAGGGATTCGAATGCTAGTTCAATACACCCATAGTGTTGGATTTAATTGAACATGTCAATCATGACCGACATCATTGACTCTCTTCTTTAGAATTCTCAATATGTTTTTATTTGATGCTTCAGCCTGACCATTTCTTTGTGGGTAATAGAGAGTGGATAAGTGGTGTTGGATGTGAAACTTCTCACAAAGCTCATGGACATCCTGATTTTTGAAAGGAAGCCTGTTATCTGTGATGATGGACATTGGTACACCACACTGATAGATGATGTAATTAAGGATAAATGAGGCGATCTGCTTGCCGGTGACTTGGGTAAGTGGAACAACTTCGATCTAGTTTGTGAAATATTCAGTAGTGGTAATGATGAATTTATGGCCGTTGGATGAGGATGGATGGATTTTGCCCACAAGGTCAAGTCCCCATTGACAAAAGGGACATGGTGTTATGATTGGTTGCAATTCTTGTGCTCGTGCATGTATCAGGTCTCCATGAACTTAGCATTTCTTGCATTTTCTGACAAAATAATAGGAATCTTTTTCCATGGATGGCTAATAGTATCTAGCACGAATGATCTCCTTGGCTAGTGAGGGACCACTTGAGTGAGTCCCACAAATTCCTTCATGGACCTCTTCCAAGGACTTTTTTGTCTCATCCCATTCCAAACATCGAAGGAGAGTACCATCAAGACTGTGTCGGTATAAGGTTTCGGAAATGACGGTGTATCGATTTGTTTAGTGAATGAAGGTTTTACGTTGGTTATTCGATTGGTTAGGAGGAATTGTGTGATTGCAGAGATAAGTGTAAAACTCACCGTACCAGGGTGATTCAGAATGACAAGGTGACATATCATCCTGGTTTCAGGGATATCATAAGACAAAATCCAAAGTTGTTCTACCAAGAACTCATAGCGTGTTGAAATCGATGGGAGATCTAGGAGAGATGCAATAGTAGCCATAACATAAGCAGCTCAATTCTAATCTCTAGGTATTTTCTTGAAGGTGATAGTAGTAAATGATGCCTTTAATTTTTCCATCATTTTCTTGTATGGCATGAGTTTGTCATCCTTGGTCTGATATTCATCTATGGCTTGTCGAATAACTAGTTGGTAGTCACCATATACTTGTAGTTCTTTTAACTTCCATTGTATGGCTAATCAGAGTCCTGTGATCAAGGCTTCATACTCTGCTATGTTGCTTGTACATGGAAATGTGTGCCTGTAAGACTTTGGTATGCTGTCACCTTGAGGTGTGACAATTAGAATGCCTGCCCCTAAGCCATGCCTAGTGTATGAACCATCAAAGTATAGTTTCCATGCTTGTGCTATTTTGATCATGAATATATCCTCATCCAAAAATTTGGAAATGAGAGGATGATCGCCTATGAGAGGTGCATCAACCAACTGATCTGCAATAACTTGACCTTTGATAGCCTTACGATCCACATATTCGATGTCAAATTCACTTAGAATCATCACCCATTTGGCCAGACACTCAATCAATGTTGCTTTGCTGAGTAATTACTTTAGTGGATCAATCTTAGCAATAAGTTTTACTTTATGTGTTAACAGGTAGTGTCTTAGTTTAGTGGCTACCAAGATTACTGCTAGGCAATCTTGCTCAATAAGTGTGTAATTGAGTTTGTAGTCGACCAGTGTGCGAGAGATGTAGTAAATAGCACACTCTTTCCCTTCTACATTATGTTGTGCCAATAGTATGCCCAATGTTGTATTTTTCACTGAAATGTAGAGTAAGAGTGGTCTACTTGGATCTGGTGGGATCAGAAATGGTGTACTCATGAGATAATTCTTAAGCCTCTGGAATGCTTGTTGGCATCTGTCATCCCATTGAAAGCGAATTTTTTTGTGTAACAAGTGCATGAAGGGGTGAAACTTATCTGCCAGTTGTGTAATGAATCTTCAGATGGATTTTAGCCACCCTTGTAGTGTCCTTAACTAACTGATGTTCCTTGGAGGTGGCATGTCCATGATTGCCTTGACTTTTGCTGGGTCAACCTCTATGCCTTTATTTGAGACAATGTATCCTTGAAGTTTCCCTAAGGTTACTCCAAAGACACATTTCTTTGGGTTGAGTCGAACATGATATTGTTCTAGGCGATCAAAGATTTTATCTAAGATTTCTAGATTACCTTCTTGTGTTAGGGATTTTGCAAATAAATCATCGTCATAATCCTCCATGATGGTGTGCATCATATCATGAAATATGGTGGTCATTGCTCTTTGATAGGTCACTCCTGCATTCTTTAGACCAAAAGGCATTATATTCCAGCAATATGGTCCCCATGGACATGTGAAGGTCATATTGTGTTGGTCCTCTGGTGTGATGTTTATCTAATTGTACCTTAAAAAGCCATCCCTGAGAGAGAGAATGGCATGTCCCACTGTTAGATATACGATCATGTCAATGTTTGGTAGGGGGAAGTCATCCTTGGGACATGATTTGTTTAAATCTTTGAAGTCAGTATAGATACAGATGCTCCCATTTGGTTTGCCCATAGGTACAATATTGGATATCCAATCTACATAATCAATTGGTCTAATAAAACCAACATCCAAGAGTTTCTTAAGTTCTGCTTTGACTAGTACCGCAATCTGGGGATGCATTTTGCGAAGCTTTTGTTTGATAGGCTTAGCACCTTTTGCTATGGTGAGGTGAGGCATGACTAAATCAGGATCAAGACCAAGCATGTCTACATATGACCATGCAAAATTGATTTGATGCTTCTGAAAAAACTCTACAAACTTAGGTTGTTCCTCTGGAGTCAAAAGAGATTCCAGATGTATGTAATGAGGAGTCTCAAGAGTCCCCACATTTAATTCTTTTATTTCCTTAATGGGGATTGTTGATCGTTCCTGCTATGTACTAGAGGGGAGAATGTCAAACCTCTCATCCTCAAGTGCCTCAGAGAGGTTTTCACCATTGGATAATCTCTTTCTTTTACTTTTTTGGGATCAAACAATGCCATAGTGTGGTTCTCACTAGAAGATCCATGTTTAATCATTATATTTTTGCAACTGAAAGGTTTGGCATCCATCCCAAAGTATGTTGCGCTATTTAGTTCAATGGTGAATCCATCTTTGTGATCTCCACTTGGTATGTTATCCCTTAGTTCCAAAAAATCAATGATCACCTCATCATTTTGGAAATGGTCAAGGCATGGGGGATTAGGTTGGTTCCATTTGATGAGTTTGGGATGTTTAATAGGCATTACCTCATCAATCAAGTTAAGTTCATAAGATGTATCAGTGAGGTTTAAGACGTTATGGTGAAGGTCATTAATGGTACTCTCCCTGTCTGAATCAGGCATAGGATGTGACGTAGGGTCTGTGGAAGATGTTTCTAGTTCAGGAACCCAAGAGGTCTTTATATGTGCTTCTCTGTAAATAGGGATGTCCTTGTGAGGTGGAGGTGGTGATGCATCTTCCTCATCTGAAGTATTAAGTTGTACTAAATCAAATTCCCACTCATGCGAGTTGGTCTCTGAGTCACTTTCTAGTATCTGATTGCTATACCATACCAGGATATCCTTTGAGTTAAACATTGTAGGTGTAACCGGCTGATGGACCTTTGTAGATGAAATGATTGGTGTTGCAGGAAGGATTATGGGGATTAGTGAATCTGATACTGGGAGTATTAGCATTGTTGAATCTATTGCTTCTGATGGAATTGTTAGTGTTGTCAATACTGCTGGGAGTTCTGATATTGCTAATGGTTTTTTTGAGGCGGTTGCAGCTATTGATGGAGTACTTGGTTTGATTGGTGGAATGATTGGTGTTGTTAATGATATTGCTGGGATTCCTAGCCTCATTAGGGTAGTTGGTGTGGTGCTTGGTGCTATTGATATAATCAAAGGCAGCCTCTTTATGTTTGTAGTAGGCTGATATAGAGGCTTACTGGGTTTCCCTTTGAATCTGAGCTTAGGAAGGATCTCCTTTCGAAAGCCTAATCCAGTGTTATCTTTAGGCTTTAACTCTAGTTGCAGCGGCTTGTGTCATCCTTGTTTGCAAGGTCCCAATGCACTCTAACCATCATAACCCATTCTTTGCATAATGAGAAGTCCTTTTCCATATTGATCTGTGGGAAGCTTAGCTTGTGGGATGTTTGTGGTGATAGGATCTTTATAGATCCATTTTGCTAAGTCCTCATCTCTGGTCTCTTTTGCTTGACTCTTTCCAAGGATCAAAGATGTCAAAGTGCATGCTAGTTTGACCAGTGGTGTTTGAAGTAACCTTTCTGGTTTACCATGTGTTCTAGGAGAAGTGGGCATTTGTCCAACACAAAAGAGTTGGCTTAGATTGTACTCCCCAAGACCTTCCTCTACCATTTTCATCTTTAGCTTCTCTTGCTTGGGTATAGTGGTGTTTGAATTGGGAAGAGAGGATGGAATTACATAGGGCATGGATGGGATAGATTCTCTATTGTTGGGAATGGTAATCTCTGGCTGATGGTTGATATTGTTACAATATGCAAATAAATTTGCATCACCCAGGATTGTAATTTCTACACCGTTATGAGGAAACTTGATACACTGGTGGTAGGTGTATGGAACGGCTTGCATGGTGTGTATCCAAGGTCTTCCTAACAAAAAATTGTATGGCAGAGGAAGGTCTAGAACTTGACATATGATGTGTTTCACCACCGGGCCCACTCGGATTGGTAACACAACTGCTCCTTTGGATGAATGCTCTGCATCATCATAGGCTTTGATTGTTATCTTTTTGTGGGTATCCACTTATTCAATTGCATATCCCAGTGCTGTGACCAATTATAGTGTATAGATATTTAGGCTTGCTCCATTATCAATCAAGACTCACTTGATCTGGTGTTGGTTGATGAATCCTTCAATATGGAGTGAGGCATTATGAGGTTTCTGGAAGGATGTATTGTAACTTTCTGAGAAAGTGAGACATGGTGATGATTGCAGAATACCAACCATAGCTTGGAATTGATCTGTGTTGAGGTTGATAGGGACTGATGCCTCTTGGAGAGCTTGATCCAAGATTGTTTTATGAGATGGCGATAAGCACAACAACTCTAAAATGGATATAAGTGCAGGCATTTTATCTAATTGTTCCACAAGGTTGTATTGCTTTGGTATGGAGGTGGTGCCTGGTGGAGCCGCTTTGATGGTGATCTTGCTTCACCGTGTAAAAACATTGCAAGTAGCGCTTGGTTTTTTGATGGTAATGGTTGCAATTTGTTTAGCAACATCATATAGGTGATTCATAGTGTAATTATAAGCAGCTCGCATATAGTCATTATTATCTGTGTTTTGTCCTAACATGGAGGGACCCCTTTGATCTTGTGATGGAAGTGGATTTTTAAACATAAGATGATCATTTTTTGTGGTTTTTGGGTCATTTCCTTCAATTTCAATCTCACCTCGGTCAATAAGATCCTGAACAAGATCTTTCAATCTGTGACAATTGCTTGTTTTATGCCCTTGCCCTTGATGGAATTCACAATGTTCATTATCCCTCCACCATGGACGTTTAACTTGAGGTTCATAATTTGATGTTCTAGGTAAGGTCACTAGATTTGACAAGACTAATTTCTGTAACATTGTTTCAATGGGTTTCCCTAAGGGAGTGTACGTCCATTTTGGTTTATAATTTTGTTGGCATTGTCTTGGTTCTTCTTGTTGAATATTGCATCCTTGATTTGGTGGGGGAGGAACCATGTTCATCTTAGGAGGGGGGTTTTGTCTTGCAAAGCAGACCACAGGTTGTGCACTTTTGATAGTTCTTGCATCTACAACCCCATCATTGATGATGTTTTTGTTTTTATTCCAGAAGTTAGGTTTATCACTGTTGAATCTTGGGTGAGGCACATCTTTAGGTTCATTGTATATTTTAATAAGTCCCTTTTTTATGAGGGCTCATTCACATTTTAAACCCTCAGTGATCATTTCATTAAAGGACTCTGTTCCTTTCAAGTCCAAATGAAATTCCATTTCTTCGTTCAAGTTGGAAATAAATATTTCCACTACTTCTCTTTCAGGTAGCTAAAGGGAACGTCTGCTAGACATTTGTCACCATCATTGTAGGAAAGCTGAAAATAGCTCCCCTAGTTTTTGCTTGGTGTTACATAGATCGGCCATGGTGATATCACGTTAAATGTTATGTGAGTAATGTGCAATGAATTTCTAGACTAGTTCTTTGAACATCCTAATGTCGCCTACTAGTCAGGAAAACCATTGCGTGGTTGTCCCTGCCAAACTTTGAGGAAAGAGATGCATTAGGTATGTGTCTTCATATGCCACTTCCAGGCAAGCGGAGTGAAATTCTCTAACATGATTGTGAGTGTCTCCTTTTCCTCTATACTTTTTAAACTTAGGTGTTTCAAACCCTCTTGGAAAAGGTAGCATATGTAGATTCCAATCAAAGGGATAGGGACAAATATCATTAAGTGAAAATTGGTTTGTTTTCACACCACTGTAGAGTTGTTGGGCTAAATTCTTGATTTGTTGCTGTAAACATGTCAATGTCATTTGGAGGAGGATGAGGTGGGGAATTTCCTTGATGAAGGTTGTATCTAATGTGATCTTGACCTTTTCCATCCTTATTACGACTCTGGTGTTCCGACTCTTGCCTTAGTAGCGTTGTATCAAAATCAGAGGGTAGTTTGGCTTCCTCTTGGGCAAGTCAAAAAGTGATCATCAGTGTTGCTTCTGAGTATATCATCAAAAATTTTATTAAAGAGAGGGTTGTGTTGTGCCCTTTCTATTGTTGCAGGAGTAGGAGTACTTGGATTTTCATCATTTATGTTTCCTCCAAGGGCTTCTTGGAATTCATTGAGATTTTCCTCCTCTTCCTCTTCAATTTCAAGTTGTCTAGACCTTTATCTGGTTTGAGCCATTTTGTTTATAATTTTTTGTTGAAGTTTGGTGAAACTGATGATGAGTTGGTGATGAAATGAAAGATTAATGTTCAATGAAGTGTTTTGCATATGGATCTCTAGCACTAAAGGTAGATGTTACCAAAGTCCTGTCTTTTTTGCTTGTTGTGTTTTGTTGACAATGTTTGAGATGATAAGGTTTAGAGAGATCAGAGATGTGTTATAGACCCAACTACCTAGTAATGAGAGGATTCACTCATAGACTAGTTTTAACCTGCATAGAAATGCCTCTTAGGATGAGTTTATCCTAGATGTAGAGACACTCTAAAAAGTGATGTGTTTTGTGTTTGATTCAAGCAATTACTAAAAAAGAACTTAGGACAAGACCTCTTTATGTTTTGAGAGTTGGAATGGATTGATGTGTGTGAATGTGAGAATGGATGAAATGTTAACTTCAATAAAAACTCCGTGTTACATACGGGACAAATTATTCCTCTTCTCTTTTGGGAGTTGGTGGTTCTTCCCAAGCTATGTTATATGTGATGCTAATGTCTAGAAAGAAGTTAGGATTGATTTTGCCTCCTTTGTTTTTATGATAGCTCAAAGCTCTATATTGAGTAAAAGCTCTGCAGTTTAAAGATTCTTGATCAAATTCATTAGATTTTCCTTGAAGATATAGATGCATGTGACGTAAGAAAGCTCTATGTGAGACAAAGATTTGTCTATTGAGATAGATGAATCTCCTTCTTTTAATGAAAACCTTTGAGCTTAATGGTCTTCTCTTCAAATTGACATATTTATGAATATTCTTCTTTCTCAAAATGTGAAGAATGGTCATATAGTTTGATACTTTGTTTTTGCCCTTTGTTTTTTATCTTTGCCTGGTTTTTGTGAAAATGTTTTTATGTTGGAGGGATACTTGTTTTGGGAATTGATTTTTTGGTTTTTCTTTGACAAGAAAACAAACCAAGCACACAAACACAAGAATGTTGCATCAAAAGGCACAAATAAGTGTGGGTCTAAGTCAACCCTAAAAATTTTGAGTATGTTTTTCTAAAAACCCTGAAGTTGGCTCAGTTTTTCACTAGTCTTAACACAAAACAAAGGAACTTGAAACACACTTTATCCCTAAGGTCAAATGGCCAGTTGCGATAATTTTAGCCCACATCTTGATATTTCTTCAACTTTTGTACTACATACCTTATGAATCTCGCCATGGTAGGTAAGGATGTGATATACTAAGTCTTGCATGAGCATAACAAATAGATGATCCCTATGATGGGGGAGTCACCACTTTTATCAAGCCACAAGTAGCCTTTCAAAAAGCTATGTTTCTACTCAAGGAAATATGTATGGTGAGTATCTTGGGAGAAAAACCATCTATGCTCTTGCACTGAATTTATGACAAATATCCTCAATCAATAGAATGGGTGGGCTACTACATAAAGGTGTTTAGTAATTTTTGATGTTTTTGGACATAAGTTCATTCTACAGTGACTCACTTAAGAGCCTTGTAACTTGTGGTGAGGCCCATTTGTCCTTTTGGCAAGTTACACTATAGGAATAGCTATACCCAAGGCTACAACTTTCACCCACACCTGATTTCTATAGAGGCTCAAAGGATTTACCGCGTGAGGTCATTCCCAAGAGTGATGTGTCTCTTGGCAAGCCTGTCTTAAACAGATAAACTTTGAGTGTTACTCACACTTTTCTCTTCCACCTACGACCACAAAAGCCAAGGGAGAGGATAGTGTGTGTTAGAAGTAGGACCACTCAACAAAATTTTTGCACAAGTGTGTCAAACACAAAAGACACTTGTTCTTGTTAACTCATAATCGCAATATTATCTAACTATTTGGAGATGTTGCTCCAACAGCCATGGTGTTCTTTTTATCCTTCAAAGGCAATATGTTGAGTAAACTAGGAAATGGGAATCCTAGTCAACTAAATGAAAAGCACGTTTGCTTGAAGTAAATCGCTTTGAAAAACAAAACAAGTTGGTTGTTCTTTTTATTTGCCCAAAAACAAAGTGTGGATTGTGAATTTTAGCTTGAGTTGCTGCAAGGAAATCAAAATTTGTTTTGTTGAGTTTTAAGCACCAAAAATGAAGTGTTTGAAGTTGATTTTTAAGCACCAAAAAGGAAGTGTTCAAATTGCCTATCTTGCATGAAAAACAAAGTTTGTTGTGAATTTTTAAAGCACCAAAATGAAGCCTTTGAGGTTTGATTTATTTATATTTTTTAAGCACCAAAATGAAGTGTTTTGAAGTTAATTTTACCTTGCAATAAAATCAAGAAAAGTGAATTTCTAAATCTTTAAGCAATAAAATGGATTAGTTCAAATCTACACAAGAAACAAACAGTCAATAAAATCCACATACATGGTGGGCCTCTACAAGCCTAAGAAAAATTGATTTATTGGTTACAAGGCATTTTTTACAATGTTCTATTACAATAGCGCTACTCTGATGAATAATGATGAACAGTAAATACTCAACAAATACTGAGAGGGGGGGGTGAATCAATATGGACAAAAACTTCTTCAACAACTTAAACTGCAAAGACTTCACTAACTGGTAAACAATATCACCGATCTAAATCAAGGCACTACCGGTAAAACACAGTATGACTGTAACAGACATAAACCGGTAACATCTAGATCATCTGAAAACCTAATATCTCATCTCAACTTCACCCATATTCTTAAGTAAGTAATACATTAGAAATACTATGACCATTGGATTAGCTTGCATTAACACTTAACAGAAAACACTAAAGCATCACATGAAAAAGCATCACACATAACACACTGATTTTTCATGTGGAAACCCAATATCGAAAAACCACGATGGGGATGAATACCCACAAGTTGTTCTTGAACTCTTCTGAAGTTCTCTCTATTAGGAGCCTAGTCCGGTTAAAGAATTTACAATGGGTTCTTCTAGGAACCAATCCTACTAGGGATCACTTGGTTAAGGGATGGCTAAATAACCAGTTAGAGGTTAAAACCCTATTAAAGGTTACCTTGCAAGAGGATTTTAAGAACTCAATGATTTTGAGTCACCCTGTTAAAGCTACCCGGTAAATGGATTTTCCAACTACTGAAATGGTTAGAAGTCAACAAGTAATACACTAATCTGATAATAACACTCCATGCTAAGGCAGATCCACTTCAGTTCCTTTACATCTGCAATCACACTCAGTAAATCTCTACTCACTTCTCTGGTCTGGCAAGAATCACCTCACATACAATCACTTGCCAACAACTTCAAATGGAAATCATCATCAACCTTATAGATAAGAACTAGGTCGATGGCCAGAACCTAAAACCCTAAGCATCTAGGTTAACAATATAGTTGGTCCAATCTTGACCACTTAAACTCATTAAATAGAGTAAAAAAATCTTAAACAAATCTCAAGATGCTCTGCATCGTTTGTTCTTCACCGCTTCTGGAAGCTGATAACCCATCATGCGCTCTCCACCATTTACTAAGATTTCACACATTCCCGAGGTGGATAGAATCAATCTTCTTCATGCAAGATCTTCAAGGAGATTCTTCACGCGCACAAGGCTGACGTGGCAATGCAGTCTAATCTTCATTTCAATGCTAACTCATCACAAGATGTCGTTGGTTGAATCACAGAGACTCAGAATGCATCAATCGGAAACCCTAAAGCTATGACTACCAATTGGTAGTCATATCAAATAAAACCCCGATACAAACTTTACATATACTGGTTCACATTCCAACATACCGATTCACTTTTTGCATATACCAGTTCATACCATATACCAGCTCACATTCCAACATACCGCTTCACTTTCTGCATATATCGGTTCATACCATCATATCGGTTCACACTTCAACATATTGACATCAATGACAACAAACAATGACAACATATCATCAAACTTTACACATATGCCAACAATCTTCCCCTTTGGCATTGACGGCAATATACAAAGATATCTCTACATCTTCTTCCATATTATATGTCTTCACTACTACAAATATCTTCTCTATTTCACATCTTCTCCCCTTTTGATAGCAATGCCAAAGTGGAGGCAAAAACATTCATGATCTACTATGCTGCTCCCCCTGAGGAGTAGCATCCTTCAACACATCAATCTGAAAAGATTTGACAATGCAATATCTGACTGATGTGGAGTACATACCTTTAGTTCACCTCTTGAAGGGGAAGCACCCCTAATTCACCTCTTAAATAGGTAAATGTAGCCTTCGATAGAGGCTTGGTGAATATATCTACTAACTGCTCCTTACTGGAAACATTTTCCAATACAACCTCTTTGTTCTAAACTTTCTCCCTCAAGAAATGATACTTGAGCTCGAAGTTCTTGGTTCTAGCATGCAATATCGGATTCTTGGAAATATTAATTGCACTTGTGTTATCACAAAATATACTCACCGGTTCAAATACAGGGAATTTGAAACCACTTAATACATGCTTCATCCAAATTGTCTAAGTGTAGTTCATAAATGCTACTACATATTCTACTTCTGCTATGGACTAAGAGATGTGACTTTGCTTCTTGCTCATCCATGAGACTAGTCTACCACCGAGAAAGAATGCACCACCAGTTGTGCTCTTATAGTCATCCATATTACCAGCCCAATCGGTATCGGTAAATACTTGGAGATTGAAATCATTACTGTATGGATACTACAATCCATAATCTATAGTTCCCTTCAGATATCTAAGAATCCGCTTGACTTCTACCAAGTGGTATTATCTTGGACTTTTCTGAAAATGTGCAGCAATGCCCATTGCATGTGCAATGTCCAGTCTATTGTGTACTACATAGTGCAATTTACCAATCATTGACTGGTATTCCTTCTCATTCACCAATGGTGAGTCATCTTCTTTTGACAATTTACAACCGGTCATCATCGGTGTACCAACCAGTTTGCTTTCTTCCATGCCAAAGCTCTTCAACACCTCTTTGACATACTTGGACTGAGTGATAAAGATACCATCTTTCATTTGTTGAATCTGTAGTCCAATGAAGAACTTAATCTCTCCAATTAGTGACATCTCGAATACCTTCTTCATTTCATCTGCAAATGCATGGCTCATCTTGTCATCTCCACCAAAAATTATGTCATCAACAAACACTTCACGGATCAGAATTTGATCTCCTTCTATCTTTAGATAGATATTTCTATCTTCACTTGTTCTTTCAAATCCAATCTTCACAAGATGGGAGTGTAAATGTTCATACCATGCTCTAGGTGCTTTCTTCAATCCATACAAGGCTTTATGTAGCCTACACACCATATCATTGTCTTCTGATAGGGCAAAGCCATCTGGTTTCTCTATATATACTTCCTCTTCAATTATTCCATTCAAGAATGTATATTTCACATCCATCTGATACACTTTGAATCCCTTGAAGCTTGCATATGCAAGTAGAATTTGAACTCCTTCCAATCTAGCTACTAGAGAAAAGGTTTCTCCATAGTCTTCTCCTTCTTATTGAGCATATCCCTTACATACCAATCTTGCTTTGTTTCTTACCACTGTGCCATCTTCATTCAGCTTGTTTCCAAAAACCCATTTGGTGCCAATAACATTTTTGTGGTCAGGTCTGGGTACCAAAGACCATGTACCATTCTTTTCTACTTGGTCAAGTTCCTCTTCCATAGCCTTAATTCAGTCTTCATCTTTGTGTGCCTCTTTAAATGTTTTGGGCTCAAATTCAGAAATCATGCAAGAATTCTCTCTGACCTTTCTTCTTGTAAGTATTCCTGCATCCTTATCCCCTATGATCTGCTTTGGATCATGATTTAGCTTTACATACCGAGGAATGATCTTAACTTATTCCTCTTGCTTTTCCTCTTCATCCTCATCTTCATCTTCATCTACATCAACATATACTAGTGTAGGAGTGTTGTTACTTGTACTTGATTGTTTTGCAACCGGTTCCTAGAAGGTTACATCTGGTTCATCTACCACTCAATCGCTATTGGTTTCCTCAGGTTTCTCAGAGGTTTCATCAACTCTAGCATTGATATTTTCAACAATTCTCTGAGTCCTATTGTTAAAACACTTGAGTGCTTTGCTCTTGGTGGAATACCCTAGGAATATTCCCTCATCACATTTTGCATCAAACTTGCTCTGGTGTTCACTTCTCTTGATATAACACTTGCTACCAAATACTCTAAAGTAGCTTACTACTAGTGTCTTACTGGTCCAATACTCATAAGGAGTTTTATCCTTACCTTTCTTGATGAGTACCTGGTTCATAGTGTAGACTACAGTGCTCACCACTTCTCTCCAAAAAGTGTGAGCAACCTTCCCTTGAATTAGCATCATTTTGGAAGCTTCAACTATAGTCTGATTGTTCCTTTCTGCTAGGCCATTCTATTGTGGAGTCGGGGGGCAAACAGTTGCCTCTTGATGCCATTCTCTTCACAGTAATTATTGAATTCTCCAGAGGTGAACTCACCTCCTTGGTCAGTTCTAAGACATTTAATCCTTTTACCACTTTCCTTTTCAACTAGTGCTCTGAAAGCTTTAAACTTTCCAAAAGCTTCAGACTTGTCTTTCAATAATGTGACCCACATCATTCTTTAGAAATCATTAGTAAGAATCATAAAGTGCCTATCTCCTTGAACACTCCTAGTTTTCATAGGACCACACAAATCAATATGCACAAGATCAAGTAGATTATCTGCTGTGAAAGATTTACCTTTGAAGGTTGAGGAAGACATTTTCCCTAGTTGACATTCTCTGCACAAAGGATTCTCTAGTTTGTTCAGCACAGGCAATCCTCTAACAGCCTTGATCTTACTGGCCTTCACAATATTATCAAAATTTACATGATAGAGTCTCCTATGCCATATCCAACTATCATCAAACTTAGCCATTAGACATTGACTGATATTTGCATTTAACTGAAATAAGTTACCTTTGGTCTGCATACCAGTTGCCACCAGTTCACCACTCTTTCCTTTTATTTTTCACACTCCATATTTGAATTCTAGAGTGAGCCCTTTATCATTCAGTTGGGCAACACTCAAAAGGTTATGCTTGAGACCTTCTACCAAATACACATTATCAACACTGCTTTTTTCATTTAGAGAGATGGACCCTTTTCCTTTTACCATACATGGTGCATCATTACCAAATCAGACTACACCTCCATCGTACTCTTCCAAAGATAGAAATTTTCTCCGGTCACCAGTCATGTGGTGAGAACATCCACTATCAATAATCCACTCATTATAATTATCAAAGTGGGAGACAAGAGCCTTCTTGTCTGAAACATCTTCCTTAATGGCTACAAACACTATGTCTTTGCTTTCTTCATCTTCTGATTAATCATCAGTGACACCTTCATCGACTGCAACAAGACAATTTCTCCTATTTCCTCCTTTGAACTTTTTAAACTTCTTTGGTTTGTCCTTATTATCACTATTGGGATAGTTGATAGAAATGTGTCCTATCCTATTGTAAGAAAAACATTTCAAAGGGATCTTACCTCTGTATTTTCCAGTTCCCTTAGGACGTCTCTTGGAAAGAAGAGATTTAAATTCCATCAGGATCTCCTCATCATCCATATCTCTTCTTTTTCTGGGTTCATAGTTGGTTCCAACTTCTTTTCCCTTTCTAGATGGTGTAGTAGATGCTCTAAAGGCTGATTTAGTCTTCTAAATACTGCCATCATAACTATTTCACTCATATGCAGTCAACTTAGCAATGATGGACTCTAGGGAGACCTTTGTCTTGTCAATAGATCTCAACTCCTGAATAGTGGCAACCCTTATTGCATAGACCAGTAATAAGGATCTCAAAACTTTGCTAACAACATGGAATCATCCATTGTACCTCATGCACTCTTGATGTCTCCAACAACAGTTTTAATTCTTATCCCATATTGTTGAATGGTCTCTCCTTCAACCATTTGCAAGTCTTCAAATTTTCCCCTAAGGCTCTCTTCCTTAGCTTGCTTCACATGCTCATCACCGCCATAGATAGACTCCAGAGTATCCCATACATCTTTGGGATTGTCTTTATCCTGAACATCTGTAAATTCAATATCAGATAGACTGCTGATAAGAGCTTCCATGACATGCCCATTCTCCTGAATTTCTCTTCCTTGATCATCAGTGAGAGTACTGGTAGGAACAACACAAGTATTCTCAACATAGTTCCAGTGTTGAGCACCCATGCTTTTAATGTATATCTTCATTCTGTCCTTCCATATTTTAAAGTTATCTCTGTTGAACTTAGCACCTTCCCTCTTCATCATTAGAATAGAATCTTTTCCTCAAGCAGTTAACCTTATAACACAGAGGACCTGGAGGTTCCTCTAACCATTTGATGAATAATGATGAATAGTAAATACTCAATAGATACTGAGAGGGGGGTGAATCAATATGGACAAAAACTTCTTCAACAACTTAAACTGCAAAGACTTCACTAACTGGTAAACAATATCATTGATCTAAATCAAGGCACTACCGGTAAAACACGGTATGACTGTAATAGACATAAACCGGTAACATCTAGATCATCTAAAAACCTAATATCTCATCTCAACTTCACCCATATGCTTAAGTAATGCATCAGAAATACTATGACCATTGGATCAGCTTACATTACCACTTAACAAAAAACACTAAAACATCACATAAAAAAGCATCACACAAAACACACTGATTTTTTACGTGGAAACCCAACTGGGAAAAACCATGGTGGGGATGAATGCCCACAAGTTGTTATTGAACTCTTCTGAAGTTCGCTCTATTAGGAGCCTATTCCAGTTAAAGACTTTACAATAGGGTCTGCTAGGAACTGATCCTACTAGGGATCATCTGGTTAAGGGATGGCTAAATACCCGGTTAGAGGTTAAAACTTGTTAAAGGTTACCTTGCAAGAGGATTTTAAGAACTCAATGATTTTAAGTCACCCTATTAAAGGATTTACAAAAAGCTTGTTAAAGCTACCCGGTAAAGGGATTTTCCAACTACCGAAATGGTTAGAAGTCAACAGGTAATACACTGATTTGATAACAAAACTCAATGCTAAGGTAGATCCACTTTAGTTCCTTTACATCTGCAATCACACTCAGTAAATCTCTACTCACTTCTCTGGTCTGGCAAGAATCACCTCACATACAATCACTTGCCAACAACTTCAAATGGAAATCATCATCAACCTTATAGATAAGAACTAGGTCGATGGCCAGAACCTAAAACGCTAAGCATCTAGGTTAACAATACAGTTGGTCCAATCTTGACCACTTAAACTCATTAAATAGAGTAAAAAAATCTTGAACAAATCTCAAGATGCTCTGCATCGTTTGTTCTTCACCGCTTCTGGAAGCTGATAACCCATCATGCGCTCTCCACCATTTACTAAGATTTTGTACATTCCCGAGGTGGATAGTATCAATCTTCTTCATGCAAGATCTTCAAGGAGATTCTTCACGCGCACAAGGCTGGCGTGGCAATGCAGTCTAATCTTCATTTCAATGCTAACTCATCACAGGATGTCGTTGGTTGAATCACAGAGACTCGGAATGCATCAACCGGAAACCCTAAAGCTGAGACTACCAACTAGTAGTCATATCAAATAAAACCCCGATACAAACTTTGCATATACCGGTTCACATTCCAACATATCGCTTCACTTTTTGCATATACCAGTTCACATTCCAACATACCGCTTCACTTTCTGCATATACCGGTTCATACCATCATACCGGTTCACACTTCAACATATTGACATCAATGACAACATACAATGACAACATATCATCAAACTCTGCGCATATGCCAACATACTCTGTGTGAGAATAGAAGCACTACTTAACACAAAAGCACGACAGTAAGGAAAAAAGCACAAAAAGAAACTATTTATACAAAAAGGCAATAGCACTAAAATAGGAACAAAAGTGCTATCTAATGGTCAATAGCACTAAACTATAGACAAAAGAATGAAATTTTGGACAATAGCACTATTTTTGAAACAATAACGCTAAAAGACCAAATTTCAATAGCGCTAAAGAGAGAACAAATGCGCCAAAGCGTGACCTGTGTGTCAAGTAAAATAGTTAAACAAGTTAGTAGTTTAAAAAGGTTACTCTTTGATTCACGTCGGGTTCAGCAAATGATGCTCTGCAAAAAGGATTAGAAAATCTGTGGTATGGAACACACACAAGAACACAAGAAACAAATGTTAGTGTTAACAACCAAAGATTAATCTAAACAGGCATATGAAGAGAGACACTAAAAGAAAAATAGAACATTTGACAAAGAAAACAAATGTAACAAGGCATCTCCAAATCCCTTCCACCATGCTTGTAGCTCCTCCTCCCTTGTTCCTCTCCTCTCCAAGTTTCCAAATGAGTGTAGCTCTTAGCAACTTTTTGCACTATGCATGTCTTATGTAGATTCAAGATTGAAATGCTTTAAAACTATGTTATAAAAATGTAAAAATAAGCTAAATATGAGATGCTATGAAATGAACTAATATTTATTTTAGTCCAAAATGACAATATGAATGATTATGCTAAAAATGCCCTCTCTAAAATTGACTATAGATTAAATGCATACAAGTTTTCAGGATTATGGCTAAGAATGCTAAATACTTGAGAATGCTTGAGAATGCTTGAGTTGATGCTTGAGAATGCTTGAGGATTTGAAAATGAGGAATATGAGCTCTATTTATAGGAAAAATGGAGCAATGGATGGTTGAGATTGAATAATCTCAACAAGAGTCAGGATTGAATGGTTTATGATCCATGTGAGGACTTTCAACCCAACCCCAAGATGAAAAGTGTCAACATAAGAGGGGCTAAGGGGAGAGGGAATAAGCATTAAGTGCTTGACATGACCTGAGGGTTAACTTAGGGGGTAAGGTTAAGGTTGAGTTGAGTTAATAAATTCATTATCCAAAGAATAATCCTTTCATCCAATGGATAAACTCTTGTGCAAAGTTTAAAGGGATAACCATGGTCAAAGCAATAAATGCTTGAGAAGACACATGGGTCACATGAGGGTTGAGTCAGGGGTAAAAGTCCCTAACCATGGGTGCAAGTGGATTTAGCCATAAATGGTTATGTAAGAGCCATTAATGGTCATGTAAGAGCCATTAGTGGTTTGGAAGACTTTAGAGGTTAGCTTGTTGAACACATAAAGCATTAAATGTTTTTCAAAGACTTTAGAGTCTTTGAGAAGTGACTTCAAGTTCCTTAGGAATCTGACAATAATTAGGGGATGGATTAAGACTAATTGGGAAGGGGTTAGAAGAATCTAGAAGGGGATTTAGGATTGCAAGTGGATTTGGTGGGTGAGGGAAAATAGGATTTTTATTAAAATAAAATTCATTTATTTCAACAAATACGTGCAAGTTGCATTTTTAGCAGAATGCAACTGGAGGGGAATTTAATGATTTAAATAAATGTTTTATTTAATTTATTTAAAAGAGGAGAGAGGGTTAAATGAAATAAATAGAATTTATTCATTTATTTGATTGTGAATTTGATTTAATGAATTAATTAAAATAAATTGAATAATTTATTTAATTAATAGGAGAATGTTTGAAGATGAATTAATTGAATGTTAATTTAATTAACTTTTGGCTAGTGGGTTTTTAATCAAATAAATAGCAAATATTCATTTAATTAAACTGGACAGATTAATGTGACTACATAGACATATAGTTATAGTTGTTGTTATTAAAGGACCAATTTTTTTATATATTCAACATTTGTATACGTATATATCGACTTTAACAGACATGCAACATGCCACATTTTTGTAACTATTACTGATTTGGCATCTATGCCATTTTTTTATATGTACACAATTATTGTTCATTTTGATATATATAAAACTTGATATTCGATCCAATTTGTTCATTGATCTTTTGAAACTTGATATTCTTGAAACTTGGTTATTTTCTATTGAAATGTGATAAAAAAATTTCATTACTTGTAACTCATATGGCGTATAATTTTATGTTACTACTTATCAAGTTGCCATTAGTTTTTATGTTCATAGTTATTTTATATACTCTAAGTCGGTTATCTCTATCGAAATATTTAGTTGGTATGCACAGTCCAGTCGGTTATAGAAGAAAGTAGTCACAGAGCCCAGTATGCATCAATTTGTCTACCGAGTATCATTCCATGTCTACCGAACAGCAAAGATGACACACCGAGTGAAACGTGTTACCAGATACATTGAACTTGGACATACATATGAAAATGTGTTACAAGATCAAGGAACATAGAACTGTTATCACATTGGAAATTGCACTTAAAGATTGTGTATGATTTTGAGGTCATCTAACCAATGAAATATTTTGCATGGTTATTCATTCGATAAAACATGTTTGTAAGATTGAAGCAATGAATGGATCACCGTTATAAGAGATGTATTTATACAACATGGATTAAGAATAGATATATACATGTAGCATGACAGAAAGGAAGATATAGAAATATATGAAACAAGACATGTGAAAGCACTAAGTGTTATGACTGTTACAGAGACACAAAGGTCACTGAGAAGGATTTCAGAGAACAGTCAAAGAACAGAGTAAACAAAAGGGTTTACCGAGTTACTATATGGGTTACCGAGGTATGCTATAAGCAAGGTAATCTTATTCTGAGCACATAGAATCTGCCATAACATTCTAGATGTAAACTTGCAGATATTTGTAATGATTTTATTGTAATATTTTGAAGTTGTAAGAGAAACCTTTAATAGGGTAAAAGACTCTAATCAAGTCTATAAATTGTAAAGCCTCTAACTAGGTGCAACATCTAGATTAAGTGTTGTAAAATCCTCTAGCAAGGTAGATCTAAAAGATCTTGATACTCCTAACAGGGTAAGCTATCAGAAATAGCTAAACATGTAGCTCTACCCAAGCAATATTTATTATTGTAGTAGTGAGGTTGTGGGTGCCATCCACACCGCAGTTTTTCTCTCTAACCAAGAGTTTCTGTGTAACCAAAATATATGTATTATGGAGTGAATCATGTATGATTGTTATCTATTTGTTTTAGTTTTATTTTATGTTATTTCACTATTCGGTTTATGAAAAATAGTAAAGATATTGTTGAAGAAAAGTTCTAAAGTACTGAATCACCCCTCCCCTCTCAGTACATTAGCTTTCCATATTGGGCCTAACAATTGGTATCAGAGCTTCAATCTTGAAAAAAGGCTTAACTACCTAAAGAGAAAGATCTTATCAATGTAAGGCTATAAACAATCTTGGAGGATTGTGTATCTGCAGGAAGAGATGGACCATGCTAATCAAGTGATTGCAAGGATGCAAAGGCAAATGTAAAAAACTCTGAAAGTGAGAAGAAGATTATCTAATGATTTTCAGGACTCTCAAGAGTTAGTGGAACCAATTGAGACATCATCTGAGAACAGTATATGTAAAGAGACTGAAGAAATTATTGGAGTATTGAAAGAAAAGAACAAAGCACTGGTTGATCAACTAAAAGCAATGAAAAGAGAACATGAACATTTTAGCACACAAATGACTGAAAATCTTGATGCATTGAGGACATCCGAGGATAAGGTAAGAGATCTAGAAAGAGAGAAACAACAACTTGAAGCCTTAGTATCTGATAAGAATGATGAAATCACAAAGATGACTGGAATTCAACAAAACCTATCAGATCAACTAGGTAATGCACATCATGAAGCAAATCTGAAAGATGGTGAGAATCAAGCATTGAAACTTGAAGTATCAAGGTTCACCAATGAACTTGAAATAGAGATGAAATCCAAAGAAACACTAAAGAAGAGTTATGAAGCATCAAAGATGATGGATGAGCAACTGAATACAAGAAGACCCAACAAAGATGCAAGACTCGGTTACAAAGGAAAAGACTCTACCAAGAAGGGAATCCATACTACTGAGAGAGGAGAATCATCAAAGCAAGTTGGAATCAAGAAGAACATCAAAAGAAAGAAGCCTATTTGCAACTACTATGGAAATCAAGGTCATACTACCAACATGTGCCAAATCAGAAAAGGTAAGCAACCGAATCTCACTAAGTCCAATGGTTATTGTTACAATTGCAATAAATATGGTCACACATCTAATCAATGTAGGACAAAGTCTGTTAACAATTATCAGAAGGCAAAATTCAAAGGGTTTTGTAAACACTGCAATAGATATGGACATAGTACTGAGAAGTGTTGGCTTAAGCAAAAGTACTATATGTGGCCTGCACACCGAGCAAATGCTAGAGGTTACCAAGCTCACACAGATCGTTACCAACATTATTCTACAGTACCATGGGATTACAATACAAGGATATGGAGTGAATGTTGTGGAAGATATGGACATATAAGTGCCAACTGCTTTAAAAGGTTTGGGATGAACAACCAAAGATCATGGAGAAATCCTGGTATGGCATATTTTCATTGTCACAAAGTTGGACACTTGGCTAGAGATTGCAGAGATCAACCTAGAAAAGACACTAAGGAAATAAAACAAAAATTAAAGATGATTTGGAAAAAGAAGGAAATTGTGTCAAATGAAGAAAGCCCCTTACCTACCGAGTTTGGTGCTCCAATTCCAAATTAATCGGTAATGGTATGAAGGGACTGGATTCTCTCAAGGTTAAATCTTAACAGTTCCTACTTTATAATGTACTTAATTCAAAATTTGCATAACTAAGATGTATTAGTAAGTTTGAAATTCTATCAAAATCTTTTGAAGCACTATATAGGAAACCTATCAAGTCGGTGAATACAGAAAACCTGTCAAGTCAGTAAATGAAGGAAGTTTGGTTAGTCGGTTAAAGCGGAAAAAGAAAAGAAAGTTTAGTAGAACCGAGTGCATTTAATGTTTTTGACCTAACATGCACGGAGCCCGATAAGGTATATTGTGTACTTAAAGCATTCACGCGGTCATTTTCACTCACCAAGTTTTCGAGAGAACAGAGAAAGTGATTCAAAGGGGATCAAACCTCCTACAATGAAAAATTCAAGGTATTTACATCAATCTCAACGCATTGTTAAGTTGGTTTACCGATCTTATCAAGTTATTATTATCTGCTAAGTCAGAAGCGTCTGCCATTTGAAAATCCTCAAACCCTAGGGATCTTTTCTTAGTTTTTATTTGAAATCTACAAATGGCACCTAAGATCCAAGATCCCATCGCTGTTAAGAATGTTGAAAATCCCTCACTAAAATATTCATTAACTCCCAAAGTTGCATCAGAACCGGATGACAAAATCACATTCTCACTCATCCCAGATAGAGTGTTACTAGTCGAGGATGTGAGATTCTTCACCAAATGTCATGTTGAAGAACTCGGTCATGTTGAATTCAAAGACACCTATGATGAATTGTGCACCGATGGTAAATTGGATAGCAAGTATGAGCACATTAAGATCAAGGTATTAACTAAATCCCTAACCTATCCCCATGTGTTCAAACCCCAGTGGGTCATGTTTGTTCTGAGCAAAGTTCACGATGACTTCATCTGGCTAGAAGAGCAACCATTTAAGATTACCAAGGAAATCATTCATCTGATAATCGGTTACCCTATTTATGATCATGCCCGAGCTCAAAAGATGATATCACAAAAGGAATTAATCAGTTTAATCGGAGTGGAATCAGAATGTAGAGGACTGAAATTGAACAATGTCACTGATGCAGAACTAAAATTTGCCATTAGAGTAATAGGTTACTGTTTCTTCCAATCAGGAAGGGAAAATAGTGTACCTTGTGCAGCAGTAGACTTAGCATACAAAACTATGAAAAAGGGAATGAAAATTGATCTATGTGAGGTGTTGCTGAAAAACCTGTTTGAGAACCTGAACACCACCAGGAAGCCAAAGAAGAACAACTTGGCTAATACACTAAAGTTTGGATCACTACTTGTATGCTTGTTTTTCTATTTTGAAAAATTCTTTCCATCAGTCGGTAAATTTGTTTGGGAACTACACCGACCAATCACCCATCAGATCAATGACTTCATTAAGAAGCTAGGTGATAATTTTAATGATATTATGTATGATTACTTCAGTAAATTTCAAGAGAAAATGCATAACAGGTACCGGATTCCACTTAAGGTAGTGGAGAAATACAAAGCTGACATATGTATTGAAGTAGACACTGATTACTGTTATGTGAATGTTGTGGAACCAAGAACTCAATCTTTGTCACCTATGGGTTACAAGATTGATTTTGACATCACACAACAACAAATTGATGCATTTCTCACATTGCCAAGGAAAGCTACCGAGCTGAGGTATGGAACCTTTGAACAAGTGAAGGAAAAAGTAAAAATGAGCATTGTAGTACCCAAAGCTACAAGAAAGGCAACAAAGATGATAAAGGCATTATAGAAGAAATTCAGAGAAGATTCTTCCTCCACACCTATCAAAGGTACTATAGCCATTACCGAAGAGGAATCCGAAGCCCAAGAGGCAGCTATAACACTAAGCAGCAAATTGCCTAAGGGAAAAGTGTTGAAAAGAAAGAAACAGGACACATCAAAGGCCTCACCGACTCCTCCATCAAAGCGACCTAACACTAGAGCATCTGCAGCTTCACCGAGTAAGAAAACAAAGAGTGTTATTGTTCCTAAGGTAACAAAGACTTATAAGAAATCTACTCGGACACTCATTTTAGCAAAAGAGTCTAGTGACATAGAATCTAAGGATGCAAGCAAATTTCAGATTGTCAAGAGCAAGAAGGTAAACATACATAGTGTTGAAATTTTTTGTACTAATCTGAAAGAATATGGTGGATTTGGAGGATTTAGATATGTTAATTATGAGACCAGAAATGAAGATGAAAAGAGACAAATTGAAGAAGCTGTCATCTGCACACTTCTAAAATTTTGATTGGTCCCATTAGAAGTCTTTAATTCTCTCCCAAAAGAATTATATGCACATATTGATAACAGGTGGAAATATGCCCTGGACTCGGAGAAACAGATCAGAGAAGAAGTTTGGTACATCTCTTTCCTGACATGTTGATAGCTAAAATAAAAGAACATCTGACAACATACCACACAATGTTCCTCGTCAAACAAAAAGCCTTGAAACTGATGAATGGGTTGTATATTGAAGTGGAAAATGAGACAAAATAAAAGTGGCAAGAAATTTTTAGAAACAAGGATGTTGGTGAGCAAGCTGAAGTGAAAATAGTTGATGTCACCGAGCAAGATCCTAATGTTACCAAGAAAGATCCTGCTGACACCATTCAAATAGATGAAGATATTATGGATACAAAGGCACCGGAATAGGAAATGATAGATGGCAATGCATATGCAAAACTTGTATCCAGTGAATCAGTCTTGGAACAAGTTCAGCCTTATCCACCAGTCAATCAACCTGTCTCAACTGAAACCCCTTAGGATATGGATAAAGGCACCGAAGATCACAAATCTAGAGCAAGAGAATGTACTACTCAAGAACAGACATCTCAGGATCCTTCTAGCACTAAAAATGTTGCAATTGAGACACCGAGTACCGAGACACCAAAGGACACTATAGTGGCTAAAGAAACCAACCAAAGTGTTGCCTCTACTGAGCAACCTACCGAGGGTCATCAAGCCTCACAAGCCCTTGTCTTACTTCAATCAGTGAAAGGTAAAGAAAACAAGATGAAAAAGCATAGTTTCAAAGTAGATTTGTCAAAACTAATAGTGTTGACCAATGTTGATATATCCAAATTAAAGGGGCAAGCACTGATTGATTTCGGTGAACTATGCAAAGCAAAGGCTGAACAAGAGAACAAAATGGCCATTCAAAAGAAAAATAAAGTACTTCAAAAGGTGAAAGCACTCTTAACAGATATACTACCTGAAGCTACAGTGTCAAAAGATGCAGCCATCCACATTCAACTGGATGAACTCCTAACCAAGATAGAGACATCTGGCGTAGATGCATCTGAATATTTGAGCAAGCTAAAAGACAAAGAGCTCACTACAAAAATAATAGAAGAGGTACAGAAAGCTATAGCTATTGGCAAAGTCAAACTTGTCAAATTTATTGCTGAGTTGACCCCTCAACTCAAGCACATTCATTATTTATTTCAAAAACTCTGTACATTTTTTTTATTCATTAAAGACATCAAAAATAAAACAAAAGCAATTGAGAAAGAGATCACCGATCTCTCAAATAAGCTAACCACCAGGCCCAATTCAGTTCTAAGTTTCTATGCAAAGCTATAATAGCTCATGGCTCAACAATTGGACCTAAGAAATGAAGAACACAAGATCAGGATGGATATAATGACACTTCAGACATTATTCCTTCCTCATCTTTCATCCATCCAAGAATAGATCAACCAAGCCACATACCAATCTACTACACAAGAGGGAAGCACTTTAGATGGCTTAATATCATTATTGGCTAATATTCAAGCACAAAATTCCTTAATGGATAGTGTAAAGGATGCCCTCTCTATCGCTCTCACTGAAGCACGAACAAAGTATAAATCAATTTTTGACTAGTTGCCACCACCATATGGTAGCTAAATTTTGATGTTTGTCAAAAAGGGGGAGTCATATAGTATTCAAAGCATCAAAGTATAGTATCAAGGAGTGTAGTATACAGGGGGAGTATACCGAGTAGAGTAAGCAGAGTACCCAAGAGCAGTGAATCGAGTAGTGAATAGAACAGTAAGCAAAGAACAAGAGCAGATCATCGAGCATGCAAAATTAGAGTTTTGTACAGTATATTGATAAGGGGAGTATATCTGGATATATTATTTCATTGACTATTGTATATACTGTCAGTGTAGTCAAATTTTGCAAAGTATATAGATTATTGAGTTATAACTTTGAAATTAGTTTTTGTCAAACATCTCAACTAATGTAAAAAGGGGAGATTGTTACTACTTATCAAGTTGCCATTAGTTTTTATGTTCAAAGTTATTTTATATACTCTAAGTCAGTTATCTCTACCAAAATATTCAGTCAGTATGCACAGTCTAGTCAGTTATAGAAGAAAGTAGTCACAGAGCCCAGTATACACCGAGCTGTCTACCGAGTATCATTCCATGTCTACCGAACAACAAAGATGACACACCAAGTTGATATACACCGAGTGAAACATGTTACCAGATGCATTGAACCTGGACATACATATGAAAACCTGTTACAAGATCAAGGAACATAGAACTATTATCACATTGGGAATTGCACTTAAAGGTTGTGTATGATTTTGAGGTCATCTAACCAATGAAATATTTTGCATGGTTATTCATTCGATAAAACATGTTTGTAAGATCGAAGCAATGAATGGATCACTGTCATAAGAGATGTATTTATACAACATGGATTAAGAACAGATATATGCATGTAGCATGACAAAAAGTAAGATATAGAAATATATGAAGCAAGACATGTGAAAGCACTAAGTGTTATGACTGTTACAGAGACACAGAGGTCATCGAGAAGGATTTCTGAGAATAGTCAAAGAACAGAGTAAATAGAAGGGTTTACCGAGTTACTATATGGGTTACTGAGGTATGTTATAAGCAAGGTAATCTTATTCTGAGCACATAGAATCTACCATAACATTCTAGATGTAAATTTGCAGATATTTGTAATGATTTTATTATAATACTTTGAAGTTGTAAGAGAAACCTTTAACAAGGTAAAAGACTCTAATCAAGTCTATGAATTGTAAAGCCTCTAACTAGGTGAAACATTTAGATTAAGTGTTGTAAAATCCTTTAGAAAGGTAGATCTAACAGATCTTGATACTCCTAATAGGGTAAGCTATCAGAAATAGCTAAACATGTAGCTCTAACCGAGCAATCTTTATTATTGCAGTAGTGAAGTTGTGGGTGCCATCCCCACCACAATTTTTCTCTATAACCAAGAGTTTCTGCGTAACCAAAATGTATGTGTTATGGAGTGAATCGTTTATGCTTGTTATCTATTTGTTTTAGCTTTATATTATGTTATTGCACTATTCAGTTTATGCATAATAGTAAAGTTATTGTTGAAGAAAAGTTTTGAAGTACTAATTCACCCCTCCCCTCTCAGTACATTAGCTTTCCATATTAGGCCTAACAATTGGTATCAGAGCTTCAATCTTGAAAAAAGGCTTACCTGCCTAAAGAGAAATATATTATCAATGGAAGGCTATAAACAATCTCGGAGGATTGTGTATCTGCAAGAAGAGCTAGACCATGCTAATAAAGTGATTGCAGGCATGCAAAGGCAAATGCAAAAATCTCTAAAAGTGAGAAGAAGATTATCTGATGATTTGCAGGACTCTCAAGAGTTAGTGGAACCAATTGAGACATCATCTAAGAACAGTATATCTGAAGAGACTAAAGAAATTATTGGAGTATTGAAAGAAAAGAACAAAGCACTGGCTGATCAACTAAAAGCAATGAAAAGAGAACATGAACATTTCAGCACACAGATGACTGAAAATCTTGATGCATTGAGGATAGCCAAGGATAAGGTAAGAGATCTAGAAAGAGAGAAACAACAACTTGAAGCCTTAGTATCTGATAAGAATGATGAAATCACAAAGATGACTGGAATTCAACAAAACCTGTCAGATCAATTTGGTTATGCACATCATGAAGCAAATCTGAAAGATGGTGAGAATCAAGCATTGAAACTTGAAGTATCAAGGTTGACCAATGAACTTGAAATAGAAATGAATTCCAAAGAAACACTAAAGAAGAGTTATGAAGCATCAAAGATGTTGGATGAGCAACTGAATACAAGAAGACCCAACAAAGATGCAGGACTTGGTTACAAAGGAAAAGACTCTACCAAGAAGGGGATCCATACTACCGAGAGAGGAGAATCATCAAAGCAAGTTGGAATCAAGAAGAACATCAAAAGAAAGAAGCCTATTTGCAACTACTATGGAAATCAAGGTCATACTGCCAACATGTGCCAAATCAGAAAAGGTAAGCAACCGAATGTCACTAAGTCCAATGCTTATTGTTACAATTGCAGTAAATATGGTCACACATCTAATCAATGTAGGACAAAGTCTGTTAACAATTATCAAAAGGCAGAATTCAAAGGGTTTTGTAAAAACTGCAATAGATATGGACATAGTACCAAGAAGTGTTGGCTTAAGCAAAAGAACTATATGTGGCTTGCACACCGAGCAAATGCTAGAGGTTACCGAGCTCACATAGATCCTTACCAATAGTATTTTACAATACCATGGGATTACAGTACAAGGATATGGTGTGAATGTTGTAGAAGATATGGACATATAAGTGCCAACTACTTTATAAGGTTTGGGATGAACAACCGAAGATCATTGAGAAATCTTGGTATGGCATGTTTTGATTGTCACAAAGCTGGACACTTGGCTGGAGATTGTAGAGATCAACCTAGAAAAGACACTAAGGAAATAAAAGAAAAATTAAAGATGATTTGGAAAAAGAAGGAAATTGTGTGAAATGAAGAAAGCCCCTTACCTACCGAGTTAGGTGCTCCTATTCCAAATTAATCAGTAAAGGTATGAATGGACTACATTCTCTCAAGATTAAATCTTAACAATTCCTACTTTATTATGTACTTAATTCAAAATCTGCATAACTAAGATGTATTAGTAAGTTTGAAATTCTATCAAAATCTTTTGAAGCACTATATAGGAAACCTGTCAAGTTGGTAAATGAAGGAAGTTTGGTTACTTGGTTAAAGTGGAAAAAGAAAAGAAAGTTTAGTGGAACTGAGTGCATTTAATGTTTTTGACCTAACATGCATGGAGCCCGATAAGGTATATTGTGTACTTAAAGCATTCATGCGGTCATTTTCACTCACCAAGTTTTCAAGAAAATAGAGTAAGCAATTCAAAGGCGATCAAACCTCCTACAAAGAAAAATTCAAGGTATTTACATCAATCTCAACACATTGTTAAGCTGGTTTACCAATCTTATCAAGTTATTATTATCTACTAAGTGTGAAGCACCTGCCATTTGAAAATCCTCAAACCCTAGGAATCTTTTGTTAGTTTTTATTTGAAATCTACAAATGGCACCTAAGATCCAAGATCCCATTGTTGTTAAGAATGTTGAAAAGCCCTCACTAAAATACTCATTAACTCCAAAAGTTGCATCTGAACCAGATGACAAAACCGCATTCTCACTCATCCCGGATAGAGTGTTACTAGTCGAGGATGTGAGATTCTTCACCAAATGTCATGTTGAAGAACTCGGTCATGTTGAAATCAAAGACACCTATGATGAATTGTGCACCGATCATAAATTGGATAGCAAGTATGAGCACATTAAGATCAAGGGATTAACTGAAGCCCTAACCTATCATCATGTGTTCAAACCCCAGTGGGTCAAGTTTGTTCTGAGGAGAGTTCACGATGACTTCATGTGGCTAGAAGAGCAACCATTTAAGATTACCAAGGAAATCATTCATCTGATTACCGGTTACCCTATTTATGATCATGCCCGAGCTCAAAAGATGATATCACAAAAGGAATTAATCTGTTTAACCGGAGTGGAATCAGATTGTAGAGGACCAAAATTGAACAATGTCACTGATGCAGAACTAAAATTTTTCATTAGAGTATTAGCTTACTGTTTCTTCCAATCGGCAAGGGAAAATAGTGTACCCTATGCAGCAGTAGACTTAGCATACAAAATTGTAAAAATGGGAATGAAAATTGATCTATGTGAGGTGTTGCTGAAAAACCTGTTTGAGAATATTAACACCATCAAGAAGCCAAAGAAGAACAACTTGGCTAATACACTAAAGTTTGGATCACTACTTGTATGCATGTTTTTCTATTTTGAAAAATTCTTTCCATCAGTCGGTAAATTTGGTTGGGAACTACACCGACCAATCACCCATTAGATCAATGACTTCATTAAGAAGCTAGGTGATAATTTTAAGGATATTATGGATGATTACTTCAGTAAATTTTGAGAGAAAATGCATAACAAGTACCAGATTCCACTCAAGCTAGTGGAGAAATACAAAGCTGACATATGTTTTGAAGTAGACACTGATTACTATTATGTGAATGTTGTGGAACCAAGAACTCAATCTTTGTCACCTATGGGTTACGAGATTGATTTTGACATCACACAACAACAAATTGATGTATTTCTCACATTGCCAAGGCATGCTACCAAGCTGAGGTATGGAACCTTTGAACAAGTGAAGGAAAAAGTAAAAATGAGCATTGTAGTATCCAAAGCTACAAGAAAGGCAACACAGATGATAAAGGCATTATCGGAGAAATTCGGAGAAGATTCTTCCTCCACACCTATCAAAGGCACTATAGCCATTACCAAAGAGGAATCTGAAGCCCAAGATGTAGGTATAACACTGAGCACAGAATTGCCTAAGGGAAAAGTGTTGAAAAGAAAGAAACAGGACACATCAAAGGCCTCATCGACTCCTCCAGCAAAGTGACCTAACACTAGAGCATCTGTAGCTTCACCGAGTAAGAAAAAAAAGAGTGTTATTGTTCCTAAGGTAACAAAGACTTACAAGAAATCTACTCGAAGACTCATTTTAGCAAAAGAGTCCAATGACACACAATCTGAGGATTCAAGCAAATTTCAGATTGTGAAGAGCAAGAAGGTAAACGTACATAGTGTTGAAAATTTTTGTACTAATCTGGAAGAATATGGTGGATTTGGAGGATTAAGATATGTTAGTATGAGACCAGAAATGAAGATGAAAAGAGACAAATTGAAGAAGCTATTATCTGCACACTTCTAAAATATCGATTGGTCCCATTAGAAGTCTCTAATTCTCTCCCAAAAGAATTATATGCACATATTGATAATAGATGGAAATATGCCCTGGACTCAGAGAAATAGATCAAAGAAGAAGTTTGGTACATCACTTTCCTAACATGTCAGTAGCTGAAATAAAAGAACATCTGACAACATTCCACACAAAGTTCCTCGTCAAACAAAAAGCCTTGAAACTGATGAATGGGTTGTATATTGAAGTGGAAAATGAGACAAAATAAAAGTGGCAAGAAATTTTTAGAAACAAGGATGTCGGTGAGCAAGCTGAAGTGAAAATAGTTGATGTCACCGAGCAAGATCCTAATGTTACCAAGAAAGATCCTGCTGACACCATTCAAATAGATGAAGATATTATGGATACAGAGGCACCGGAATAGGAAATGATAGATGGCAATGCATATGCAAAACTTGTATCCAGTGAATCAGTCTTGGAACAAGTTCAGCCTTATCCACCGGTCAATCAACCTGTCTCAATTGAAACCCCTCAGGATATGGATAAAGGTACCAAAGATCACAAATCTATAGCAAGAGAATGTACTACTCAAGAACAGACGTCTCAGGATCCTTCTAGCACTAAAAATGTTGCAACTGAGACACCGAGTACCGAGACACCAAAGGACACTACAGTGGCTAAAGAAACCAACCAAAGTGTTGCCTCTACTGAGCAACCTATTGAGGGTTATCAAGCCTCACAAGCCCTTGTCTTAGTTCAATCGGTGAAAGTTAAAGAAAAGAAGATGAAAAAGCATAGTTTCAAATTAGATTTGTCAAAACCAATAGTGTTGCCCAATGTTGATATATCCAAATTAAAGGGCCAAGCACTCATTGATTTCGGTGAACTATGCAAAGAAAAGGCCGAACAAGAGAATAAAATAGCCATTCAAAAGAAAAATAAAGTACTTCAGAAGGTGAAAGCACTCTTAACAGATATGCTACCTAAAGCTACAGTGTCAAAAGATGCAGCCATCCACATTCAACTGGATGAACTCCTAACCAAGATAGAGACATCTGGCGTAGATGCATCCGAATATTTGAGCAAGCTAAAAGACAAAGACCTCATTGCAAAAATGATAGAAGAGGTATAGAAAGCTATAGCTATTGGCAAAGTCAAACTTGTCAAATTTATTGCTGAGTTGACCCCTCAACTCAAGCACATTCATTATTTGTTTCAGAAAATCTGTACATTTTTTTTATTCATTACAGACATCAAAAATAAAATAGAAGCAATTGAGAAAGAGATCACTGGTCTCTTAAATAAGTTGACCACCAAGCCCAATTTAGTTTAGAATTTCTATACAAAGTTACAATAGCTCATGGATCAACAATTGGAGCTAAGAAATGAAGAACAAAAAATCAGGATGGACATAATGAAACTTCAGACATTATTCCTTCCTCATCTTTCATCCATCCAAGAATAGATCAACTGAGCCACATACCTATCTACTACACAAGAAGGAAGCACTTTAGATGGCTTAATATCATTATTGGCTGATATTCAAGCACATAATTCCTTAATGGACAGTGTAAAGGATGCCCTCTCTGTTGCTCTCACCAAAGCACGAGCAAAGTATAAATCCATTTTTCACCAGTTGCCACCACCGAATGGTAACTAAATTTTGACGTTTTTCAAAAAGGGGGAGTGATATAGTATTCAAAACATCAAAGTATAGTATCAAGGAGTATAGTATACAGGGGGAGTATACCGAGTAGAGTAAGCAGAGTACCCAAGAGTAGTGAATCGAGCAGTGAACAAAATAGTAAGCAAAGAACAAGAGAAGGTCACCGAGCATGCAAAATCAGAGTTTTATATAGTATATTTATAAGGGGTGTATATTTGGATATATTATTTCATTGACTATTGTATATACTATTAGTGTAGTCAAATTTTGCAAAGTATACAGATTATTGAGTTATAACTTTGAAAGTAGTTTTTGTCAAACATCTCAACTAATGTCAAAAGGGGAGATTGTTACTACTTATCAAGTTGCCATTAGTTTTTATGTTCAAAGTTATTTTATATACTCTAAGTCAGTTATCTCTACCAAAATATTCAGTCGATATGCACAGTCCTGTCAGTTATAGAATAAAGTAGTCACAGAGCCCAGTATGCACCGAGCTGTCTACCGAGTATCATTCCATGTCTATCGAACAACAAAGATGACACACCGAGTTGATATACATGAAGTGAAACGTGTTACCAGATGCATTGAACCTAGACATACATATGAAAACATGTTACAAGATCAAGGAACATAGAACCGTTATCACATTGGAAATTGCACTTAAAGATTGTGTATGATTTTGAGATCATCTAACCAATGAAATGTTTTGCATGGTTATTCATTCGATAAAACATGTTTGTAAGATCAAAGCAATGAATGGATCACCGTCATAGGAGATGTATTTATACAACATGGATTAAGAATAGATATATACATGTAGCATGACAGAAAGGAAGATATAGAAATATATGAAGCAAGACATGTGAAAGCACTAAGTGTTATGACTGTTACAGAGACATAGAGGTCACCAAGAAGGATTTCAGAGAACAGTTAAATAACAGAGTAAATAGAAGGGTTTACCGAGTTACTATATGGGTTAGCGAGGTATGTTATAAGCAAGGTAATCTTATTCTGAGCACATAGAATCTACCATAACATTCCAGATGTAAAGTTGCAGATATTTGTAATGATTTTATTATAATATTTTGAAGTTGTAAGAGAAACCTTTAACAGTGTAAAAGACTCTAATCAAGTCTATAAATTGTAAAGCCTCTAACCAGGTGCAACATTTAGATTAAGTGTTGTGAAATCCTTTACCGAGGTAGATCTAACAGATCTTGATACTCCTAATAGGGTAAGCTATCAGAAATAGCTAAACATGTAGCTCTAACCGAGCAATCTTTATTATTGCAGTAGTGAAGTTGTGGGTGCCATCCCCACCATAGTTTTTCTCTGTAACCAAGAGTTTCTATGTAACCAAAATATATGTGTTATGGAGTGAATCATGTATGATTGTTATCTATTTGTTTTATCTTTATAATATGTTATTGCACTATTCGGTTTATGCATAACAGTAAAATTATTGTTGAAGAAAAGTTTTGAAGTACTGATTCACCCCTCCCCTCTTAGTACATTAGCTTTCCATATTGGGCCTAACATTTTAAACTATCTATTTCTCATATTGTGTATACCCACATATCCAAGTACCGATGCTGGTAATGCTGATATTGTGTATTTTGATTGAGTGAATTTGTTTTGAGTCCTTTGTGCATGAAGAGATTGGAGTGAAGTTATTATTTTATAAAATCATGCTTATGGAGTGAAGTTCATCATTTCAAGAATCAATTAAGACAAGATTTGAGCGCACAAAGCATATTTGAAATTTATCTAAGGATGAGTTGGCTTTGGTAGGGTTTTCATTTAACTTTTATTCCATAAGGAGTCAGCCTTAGGGTAAGAGACACACCTATTCATTGAAATTGCCTATAAAAGAAGAGTTGAAGAAATAATTTTAACATCAAATCAAACCAATTATCTCTTCTTTCATCAAAAATCATCAAAAACTATCAGTGAGAGGTGGAAAAATAGTTCATCCTTCATTCTCCTCATTATGGGAATGAATCATTTGCGCGAGCACATCCAAGTGGCCAATTTTATACTAGGTGTGCCCTTTTCTTTCTCCCCAAGACACATGATCATTCTGAGCCACCTCATAGTGATGCTTTCCCTTGAGTGCTCAAAGTGGAAAAAATGGTCAAAAATTTGCATCATGTAACTTGGATATCATGGAACTTATGGATGATCCATTTGAACCTATGGGGTCTTATTGTTGCTTCCTAAAAAATCCTCTCTCAGTTTTAGACAACTCGATTTATTTTTCTTGTGATGAAAGTTTTTCTATTGCATCAAAAACTGCCAAAAACCGTTAGTGAGAGGTGGCAAATTAGTGCATCTTTCATTCTGCTTGTCGTGGGAATGAACCGTCAGCATGAGCACATCTAGGTGGTCGGGTTTACATTAGGAGTGCCTGTGTCTTGCTCCCTTAGACATCTGATCGTTCTGAGCCACCTCGTAGCAACGTTTTCCCTTGAGCGCTCAAAGTGGAAAAAACGGTCAAACTTTGATGTCACATAACTCGGAGACTGTGGCACTTATGGAAAAATCATTCAAACCTATAGGATCATGTTTTCATTTCCTAGAAAATCTTCTCTTGGTTTCGGAAAACTTGATTCCATTTTCTTGTGGTGAGATTTTCCTGTCACATCAAAAACCGTCAATGAGAGGTGGCAAACTAGTGCATGTTTCGTTCTTCTCGTCATGGGAACAAACTGTTAGTGTGAGTACATCTGGGTGGTTGGGTTTATGCTAGGTGTTCCCTTCTATTTCTCCCCAAAATTTTTGATCATTCTGAGCCACCTCATAGCGACGCTTTCCCTTGAGCGCTCAAAGTTGAAAAAATTGTTAAACTTTGACATCGCGTAACTTGGAGACCATGGCACTTATTGATGCAATGTTCCAACCAATGGGGGTTTATTTTTGCTGCCTAAAAAACCTCTCTCAGTTTCGGATAACTTGATTCTCTTTTCTTACGGTGAGATTTTTTCTGTAGCATCAAAAACCGTCAAAAACTGCTAGTGGAAGGTGGCAAAATAGTGCATCTTTCATTTTGCTCATCATGGGAATGAACCATCTACACAAGCACATTTGGATGACCAGGTTTCTCACCAATCAAACTCCAATCATCCAATACTAGGTTTCTCACCCTTTCACACCTTGTCTCAATGCACTCTCAAGGCATCACACAACTACTCAAATGGGGTTTTCAACTTCAAAGGATTAACCAAACATAACTCAGGGGTTCAACACTTCTATGACACCCTAACACAATTTTTCACATTCCCAAGTTGACTAGTTCACTTTCAAATACACAAAACTGCACTTAGGAGGCGTATTCCTACTAGCCCTTCAAATCGGGTAATTCAACAATAACTCAAAACTTTCGCAAAACACTTGGAAAAAAAATGCATATTTAGCTACCCATTTGCAAGTAATTTAACATATGTCATAATCACACACAGTTATTTATAATTAAATAGTATAAATTTATAATCAAGTGGTACAAATTTATTACAAATGTATTTATAATCGAATGGTACAAATTTGGGCTCTCAAAATTTGTAAATCAGCCCCATGGGAACTTTTATATATAAAATTTGGCATCTAATATAAATGATCAAGCTCATTACTGTTTATATTTATAAAAATTTTGCATCTAAATATGCAAATTACAACTCGTCATTTTTTTATACAAAATTTAGCATCTAGACATGCACATTACAACTCATTATTTTTTTATACTAAATTTAGTATCTAGATATGCACATTACAACTCATTGATATTTTTATATATAAAATTGGGCATCTACATATGCACATTATAGCTCATATGCATATTACAACTCATAGGCATGTAGAGCACATCCAAAAAAGCGAAGTTACAACATTTTACAAAAGATATATACAAAATTGTCAAAATTATTCTACCATATTGTAGAATTATTCTTCTAGATGGCCCAAAATCAATCAAGTGGACCTTATGGATCAGCTCTAACCCTTAGTGTCTCAAGTATTACCTCATGGTCAGATTCATGAACTTTCCACAAATCCTTGTTAAGAGGTATACCGTGATATTTAATCAAATGAATATTTGTTGCAACAAGAAGGTTTGAGTAATGAAGAATATGTCTATGTGTCTCAAAGTCCCCAAACAACTAGGCATTAGAAATTTTTATAGGGTATGTGCATTTTATAGAAGGATAATTCAATGCCAAAATCAATACAATGAGTGATAAATAAATGAGTTTAAGAGGTCTCAATACAAATCGACACACCAACAGTACCTTCTAAGACATGTCCTTGTCACAACAATGGATCCTATTGGGTACTCAATACCCTCTCCATCAACCACTATAGAAGTCAATTTTGTTTTCGCCTCAATACAATGACACAAAAAGAAATTTGTTCCTTCTTCGTTGTTCTCATCTAAAATAACTGCATATACAAGACCTACATTTAATAGAAGGATATAAGTTAATACCAAAATCAAGATAATTTAATACTAATAAATTGATCTTCAAATTGATTTTACCCAAGTAGCAAATTTCAACCCTTTACCTGGTTCAACTATGTCTTATACATGGTCAAAATCCATTGATGCTTCAATCTAGTTCACTTGTAGTGCTCTAGGAAGTTGATATGTATCTACGGTTTGCAAAGGTCTACAAGACCATTGGTCAACCCACTCTTTTGATTCACATTCATCCAACACAAAATGCATACACGAAGAGAAAAAGAATGCAATATGTCTAGTATAAATAACTAGTGATGTTGCATTTGAACTTCTAAATGAATGCATGTCACTTGATCATGTAAGTGTACAACAATCTAGATAGTTTTCAATGTTAGATTCACGTATTAACCAAAAATATATAGAAACCATAGACTTACCTGCATTACCTAGTCTCATCTTAGAGTTACACCATTGCACAATTGTTTCTACATCTATTAACATTGCACCACCTTCATACTTCAATTCCTCTCTGGTAAGAGCTCTTTTCACACATGCTCCCACACCATCATGCTCTCCCTTTCCATGCCTTGCCTCAATGAAATTTCAAAAATGTTGCACACCACTTGTCACATGCATCCTAGTCAACTAGTAGAACATCCTTGCATTCTTGAATTGTGTGGTGCAATTCTTTGAGCATATTAAATGTTGGTTGTATATTATATCTCTTTCCCTTAAACTATCATAGAAGACTGTAAATCATCCTTGCAAAAACTCTGAGGAATGAGTACGATCATCGCTGATATAGAAGTGATATTATCTTATAACCTTTTTGTCCTCTTCGGTGCTATCATGTGCATGCATGAATGCTATGTGTAAAAAAATTGTAACTTGTGTAGAGTGGTAGTACAAATATTGTACTTCATTTTGCATCTTTACTGTATAATTATCAGCAAAATCAATGGCAAAGACAATAGTGTCGAGGGGGAAAGTATCCTTACACAACTTGAATTGCTCATCTAACCACCTAGCTCTATGTGTGTGACCTATGTACTCATACACTAGTTTCTCGTGAAACATCTTCATAAAATCAGCTATGCATATATCCCTTTTCACACTAAATAACACCTTTTAAATTATTTTCCATCTTTAATACCATATGTGACTGACTTGTATTTTCCAATAGAAACTAGTTCCTTACTAATTTCATGTGTGCTATCTAGATGTAGGCATCTATGCAACTATTCCAAATTGCCACATGTAGGACAAAAACCTCTCAAACACATCATCTTATAGTAAATGTACCTTTCATCTCATCTACATAGTACACTTGAAATAAATTCTCTTGTTGACTTAGGAGGTGCTTGTAGACCACATTCCTATAAAACATCGTTAGTATGCAAAGTACAGCATATATAGTGATAAATATCATAATGCATGGAAAATTCAACATGGACCCTACAACATGTAGTACATGCATGATTAATCTTAACATAAAATGGTTTTTTCATCTCAAAAAATATTTGACTAATTTTAATCTGAGGAAAGCTTTGAAGAAACCTTTAATAAAATTGTCTTTGAGTTGTATCTAAATAGTGTTTTGGATGTGGCTCATGATTAATAATTCCAATTTGCCTTGTAACAACATCTCTTTGGTTGGGTGAAACCCTTGTTTTGTAATGCCAAATTTTCTCAATTAATGTTCTTAGTGCTTCAACAAAAACCTTGACCATGCGTGGGAGTCTACCTGAGAATGCCCAAAGAGAATTATTGTTAGGATCCTCTATTTTCTCTCGCCTCTCTTAGGCATAGTGTAATGTGGTTCTACTTATCCTTAATGACTTTCTTCTTTTGCTTATTAAACGAGATTTTTTCATTTCCTTTCCCATTATGGTTGATGCAAGGACACAATGAGTAACATTAGTATCTTTAGTGTGTGATTTTGAACCAATCACTTGGTATGCATAAAAATCATTACTCACAATGGTTCTTTCACTATTATTTTCGGATGTTATTAACCCCAAAATTTGCATTGTCTCTTTAAATTTCAGATTTTTAATCATTTCAACAACTAATTGGCATCTTCCACTTTGATTTAAGTTTTCAAAATAGTTATTCTGCATTCTTCTAGCCATTCTTCTACAAGTTCTTTTGCAAATTTTATCATGCATTGGCTTCATAATATTTTCATCAATATCTATTAGGAACTTTGGTTTTCTATGAATTATTCTAAGAGGTGTTAAGATTGGTGCATGCTCTTTGTTTTCATTAGGTGCATTATGTGCATTGATCACATCAAATTCAAATGGCCTCTATCTTCTTCAATTTCATTAACGTGTGCATTTACTGAATCATTTTCAAATGGTGTATGTTCATTGCATTCATTAGGTGCATTCATCATATGCATTTGAATTGTTGTATGTTGATCATTTTAATTTGGTGCATTCATAATTCAATTGTTGAATGTTCATCACTTTCATTAGGTGCATTAGATGACGTACCTTCACATAATCTCCTCATATGATCCCTTTGTCTTTCCATTGCTACCTCTCTTTGTTCATCTCCTCCTCTGTTTTTCTTTCCCATTGTCCTAAACGTAAAATCATGATGACAATCCACAATCAAATAGAAAAAAAATAACAAATGATCATCATTTTGTTATAATATAAAGTAACAATAATAAAATAACTTCAAAAAAAACCAAAATACAAGACAAATCAATCATGATCAAAGTAAAAAAACAACAAATGATCATCATTTTGTTATAATCTAAAGCAACAATGATAGAATAACTTCAAAAACAATCCAATATACGAGAAAAATCAATCATTTCAAAGCAAAAGTGACAAAAAAAATATGAAAAATTGACTATTACTATCCCAGAAAACCATGTCCAAAAGTAGTGGAGCCTTCAAATAACTTGCAATGCTAGTTTTTCGGCCATTGGGACTAAAATATATTGAGATTTTCCCATAACCCATATGAGTTATGGAAACCTTTAATGTGAATGTTCACAGTTTCTCATAACCCATACAGGTTATGTAAAACTACAAGTTTTGGCCTTAGTTCTACATAACCCGTATGGGTTATGTATAACTAGGAACCAAATAGGAAGTGGAGAGAGAGAGAGAGAGAGAGAGAGAGAGAGAGAGAGAGAGAGAGAGAGAGAGAATGGGATAGGGAGAGAGAGTAGGAGAAGGAGAAGAGGGTGGGAGACATGAGGTAGAGAGAGAATGAGAAGGAGAAAAGGGTGAGAGAGAAGTGTGAAGGGGAGAGAGATGAGATCTAGAAATCAAGGAGGATAATTAGGGCTCAAAATAGACAAAGACGTGATAGTTCTGATACTTAATGTTAAGTACAGATGCCTAGCTAATAAGATGAGAGGGGGGGTGAATCATACAAACTTAATTTATCATAAAAACAACAGATTCAACCTCGGTAACATATACTTCAGTAATATAACCAAAACTACTAAACATGAAAACTCAAAAGCATATGAACATCATAACACTCATAACACCATATTTAACATGGAAACCCAAATAAGGAAAAACCACAATGGGATTTCAGACCCACTAAGAAATATACTCTTCTAGAGTATGCTCGGTTAAGAGCAAATCCTATTAAAGATTACAAATACATTGCTAGATGTGACCCGATTAAGGGACTTCCCTCAGATCTATTAGGATCTTCACCTTGTTAGAAGTGACCTTGTTAAAGGATTTCAAACACTCAATCAGAATGTCTCCTTGCTAGAGGGTTTTACAAATAAGACTGTTAAGTCGACTCAGTTAAGAGATTTTCTATCACTTTACAAAATAACAATTAAAAAAATCTATCTGCAACTTCACATCTAAAATGCTAAAGCAGATTATTATTTTCTCAATAATATAGACATAGAACTAATCTTGTCCATCTGCTGGGCTCTATACTCTATTATTCAAAATAGGTCTTCAAGCTTCATTGCTCGATAATTACTATGTAGCATCCCTGTGCATACACTTACCCGCATACATTATTTATCAACAGTTCCTTATTTATAAACAATTTGCCAACCGCTTAATCTCCTTGATCACATTTCCCATGATCAATCATAGCCATCAGATCTTCAAACTTTGACCAGGTTCAATGTATTCTTCGATCTGAAAATGTTTTACCCTGCCTTGGAACTTGCATACATTTCTTGGAACTTGTGCTAGGGTATTGCAATTCAATCTAAGCTCTAGATCTTCCAGCCGATTTTCCTTTACCATAGATTCTTTAACAAACTTCATTCACGGCATACCAATCATTTAATCATAGCCAGCTCATTAGCTTCCTTCATTAAATAATGCTTTTATTCATTCAATGCATTATGTTCTTACTCAGTTGCAACTCGGTAAATACTAAAATTCACTCGGTAGACATACCGCCTTCATTAATGGATAGCGATAACCTTAGGGTTTACCGACTAGGTTCCTTAGGATTTACTGACTAGGTTCTTTGCTCGGTAACATAGTGTAGTATTAACCTTACAATCAATAGCATATGTATGATATCAAAACAATCTAAATATCATGATCTCATCATTGTCTAACTCAGTAATAGTTGGTCATTGAATAACTTATTCCTCCCCTTATTCATCATATTCTTTCTGTGTCTTTTACCGACATCTTTATACTCATCAAATCATACTTCTTAAGATATAGCAACATCATACTGAATTACAAAATCAATTTCTTGACATCGATGACAAAATAATAATATTAAGATAGTAAACATCCTTAATCAGTTATATCCATAATCATCAACAACCTTCTCAATATCCTTATTGAAATGCCAACAATCTCCCTTTGTCTATTATAATGCCAACAATCTCCCCCTTTGGCATTGATGGCAAAACCAATTGATTTGACCTAATTGATTCGGATTGCTGTGAGATTCTGAAATGCTGAAATGCTCTCCCCCTGTCATCAGAATTCTCCCCCATACATTAGTCTTCTCCTCTTTCCTTCAGTCTTGCTTTTCTTCAGTCTTCTCCCCCTTTGACAACAATGCCAAAAAGTAAAGAACTAAAACATAATTTCTTCCTGTATGAATTGATTTCCTGTTGTTTATGTGTCAACTTAGTTTTGGTCAGAGCATTTATATCTTCAATTCTTGTTTCCTATATTTGTTTCCTGCACACCTTTAGAAAACCTCCTAAAATGTGTAAATTGGCATCAACTCCTAAAAGATATTTTGTAGAGTCATCAAATTGATGCCTTCACCAAACTCGGTCAGTGAATGGAAGATAGGGGTACAACCCCTAACTTACTTCTAAGATACTCAAAAGTGTGCCTTGGTAGTGGCTTGGTGAAGATATCTGTTATTTGTTCCTTTGTGCTAACATATTCCAACACCACTTTCTTCTCTTGAGCTTCTTCTCTAAGATAATGATATTTGATAGAGATGTGCTTTGTCTTAGAGTGCATAACAGGAATATTTGAAATGTTAATGGCACTAGTATTGTCATAGAATATAGTTACTAGCTCGATAAATTTCTCATTTATACCTTCCAACAGTTGTTTGATCCATGCTATGTTGGTACAATTCAATGCTGTAGCAACGTATTCAGCTTCTATTGTTGATTGCGAAGCACATCCTTGTTTCTTGTTAAGCCAACTCACTAGTCTTTCTCCTAAAAAGAAAGCTCCTCCACTTGTGCTTTTCCTATCATCAATGTTGCTTGCCCAATCAGCATCAGTATAAAATTTTAAATCAAAATCATTTCCTTTCTGATATACTAAGCCATAATCCTTAGTGCCTTTCAAGTATCTAAGAATTCTCTTGATTGCTGTCATGTGTGTTTCCTTACAATCTGCAGAGAATCTTGCAACTATACCTACTACATGTGCTATGTCTAGCCTGCTGTGAACAACATATTGTAGCTTTCCAATCATGGATCGGTAAAGTGTCTCATCCACAAATGTAGATTCATCATTCTTTGATAGTTTACAGTTGGTAGTCATAGGAGTACTTACTGGTTTTGAATCCTCCATTCCAAATTTCTTCAAGATTTCCTTTACATACTTGGATTGAGTAATGAAAATCTCATTTTTCATTTGCAATATTTGTAAACCTATAAAATACTTTATCTCACCGATTAATGACATCTCAAATTCTTTTCTCATTTCATTTCCAAAGTTCTTACATAGAGATACATTTCCACAAAATATAGTATCATCAACAAATATGGCTGAGATTAGTATTCCATTTTCAGCATTCTTCATGTACATATTGTTGTTTTCACTTGTTCTTATAAAACCAATCTTGATTAAATAAGAATGCAATCTTTCATACCATGCTCTAGGTGCTTGTTTCAAACCATATAAGGCTTTGTTCAATTTACATACCTAATCTTTATTATTGTCTTCAGCAAATCCTTTAGGTTGTTCAATAAAAACTTCTTCTTCTAATATACCATTCAGAAATGTAGATTTGACATCCATTTGATATACCTTGAAATTCTTGTAAGCGGCATATGCCAACAATGTTCTTACTCCTTCTACTCTAGCCACAGGTGCAAAATTTTCACCATAATCAATTCATTCTTCTTGGGCATAACCTTTGCAAACTAGTCTTGCTTTATTTCGAATGACCTCACCTTTTTCATTCAGCTTGTTTCTAAAAATCCACTTTGTATCGATTACATTTTTGTCCTTTGGTCTTGGGATCAGAGTCCATTTGTCATTCTTCTTGATTTGATCAATCTTTTCTGTCATAGCATTTATCCACTCTTCACTGTTAAATGCCTCTTTCACTATTCTCAGTTCAAATTCAGATATCAAACATGTGTTCTATCTTAGTTTGTTCCTTGTCATCACTGGATCATCTTTATCTCCTATAATCTGACTTGATGCATGATGTCTTCTGACATAGTTGGCTAATACATGCTCGGTAGACTCTGTATGATCTTCTTCATCACTCGGTAACTGAATATTTGCTTCATTTCCTTCAACAATTCTCTCGGTAAGACTTGTCAGTTGAACATAGACAAATTCATCATAATCTTCTAGTTCTTTGGAGTTTCCTTCATCATTTCTTTCTGCAAATTCATCAATTTTCACATTTGCACTTTCTACTATTTTGTTAGATGATTTGATCAGACATTTAAATGCTTTACTTCTAGAAGAATAACCAAGAAATGTTCCTTCTTCACTTTTCTAATCAAACTTGCCATTTCTATCATCCTTGTGTACATAGCATCTACTTCCAAAGATTTTAAAATAACTCACAATAGGTTTCTTATCATACCAGATTTCATATGGTGTCTTCAAAGTTCCTTTCTTTAGTTGTACTCAGTTCAGGGTGTAAACTATTGTGCTTATTGCTTCTCTCCAAAATGTTTGTGGCACTTTCTTTTCAATCATTAGGGTTCTAGCACAATCCACAATAGATCTGTTTCTTCTCTCAACAATTCCATTTTGTTGTCGAGTTCTTGGTGCAGAGACTTGTCTTTTAATACCATGATCATTGCAGAATAAGTTGAACTCATCAGATGTGAACTCTCCTCCTCTATCTGGTCTAAGACATTTCAGTTGTCTTCCTATTTCATTTTCAACTCTTGCCTTGTACCATTTAAACATTTGAAAAGCTTTTGATTTTTCTTTTAAAAACATGACTGACATCATCCTTGAGTAATCACCCAAAATAATATGAAATATTTATCACCATAATAACTTTGAACTTTCATAGGACCACAAAGATCAATGTGCACAAGATCTAAAATTCCCTTAGAAGTGTAAGACTTACCTGTAAAGCTTGATCTTGTCATTTTACCCATCTAGCATCCTCGGCACATAGCATTCTCATGTTTTTCCAAACTCGGTAGACCTCTTACTCGATGCTTCTTGCTTATTTTGATCAGATTATCAAAATTTACATGACAAAACCTTTTATGCCATAACCAGGTATCATCTATCTTTGCATGCAAACATTTATTCCGAGTTGAGTCAAGGTGAAATGTGTTACCTTTTGTTTGTGTCCCGGTAGCAGCTAACTTTCCATTCTTGTCATGAACTTTGACAATTCCTTTCTGAAATTCTATTTGGTATCCTGTATTGTTTAGTTGTGCTACACTCAACAAATTATATTTCAAACCTTCAACCCAATAAACATCATTGCACTTTACATTGTCAAGAAGTGTTATGGATCCTTTACCTTTTACCAGACATGGTGCATCATTACCAAATCTTACATAGCCTCCATCATAGTCATCTAACATAACAAACATGTGTTTATCACCTGTCATGTGATGTGAGCATCCACTATCTATGATCCAAGAATCATTAGTATTTATGTGAGATATTAGGGCCTTTTCTTCATACCTTTCTTCATCTAATCCATCTTTGATAGCCACATAAACTACTTCCTCTATATCAGTTTCATCTAATTTATCATCATTGGATTCCTCATCAGCTATTGAGCATGACTTTCTATCTCTTCTTCTGAAGTCTCGGTGTCCTCTGTAGTGATTATCTTTCTGTCTATCATCTTGATAATCTCTCTTTTACGTAGAATCTTTTTCAGGACTATAAGAAGCCATATGTCCTATCTTATCACAATTGAAACATTTCAAAGGTAGTTTTCCTTTATACTTACCTTTGCCTCTCGGTAACCTTCTGGCTAAAAGTGCTTCAAACTCTTCTTGCTTTCTGATTTCCTCATACAGTTTATGTACTTCTTCCATGTTCTTACGAAATCTTTCACTCGCTCCACTGTGATCTCCTTCAGAGTACTTATACTTTCTTTCATTGTAATCATTAGATTCATCAAGATGAAAAGAACTAAATGCAGATTCAACTTTATTTACCAAAGACCCACTATTATCAAAGTTACTTAACTCAAATGCATGTAGCTTACCAATAGTAGCATCTAAAGAAACTGGCATATTGGGTACAGACCTTAGTTCATTGATTGCAGAGACTCGGATTGCATAAGCTGGTAGAAGGGTTCTTAACAACTTACTTGTTATATCCTTTTCTTCAATAGTTCCACCTGCTCCTTTGATTTGATTGACAATCTCTTTTAGTCTTGTATTGTACTAGGTTATGTTCTCACCTTCATTCATCCTCATAGATTCAAGTTGTCCTCTTAGACTGTCCACTTTTGCTCTTTGAACATGTTCATCTACTCTACACACAGATATGAGCTTGTCCCACATTGCCTTTGCATTATTGTAGCCTTCTAGATCACTAAACTCTGAATCGGTCAATGCAGATGTTATTTCAATCATTGCTTGGATATGTTCTTGCTTTGCCTTTATCTCTTCTATTATCAATGGATAGGTGCTCAGTGTGATGAAATCATTCTCTAGATAATATACAACATATTCTCCAACTCCTGATAGGTGCAGCTTCATTCTTTTCTACCATGTAGAGAAACTTGACTTGTTCAGCTTCGGTGCATCCCTCTTATACATCTTTGGATCTTTGCCTCAAGTACCTTTACAATTTTTCTTTCAGAGTCCAAAGCTCTAATACCAATTGATAGTTTTGATACTTAATGTTAAGTATAGATGTGCAGCTAATAAGATGAGGGGGGGGGGTGAATCCTACAAACTTAATTTATCATAAAAACAACAAATTCAACCTCGGTAACATATACTTCAGTAATATAACCAAAACTGCTAAACATGCAAACTCAAAAGCATATGAACATCATAACACTCATAATACCAGATTTAACATGGAAACCCAAATAGGGAAAAACCACTAAGGGATTTTGGACCCACTAAGAAATATACTCTTCTAGAGTATGCTCGGTTAAAAGCAAATCATGTTAAAGATTACAAATACATTGCTAGATGTGACCTGGTTAAGGGATTTCCCTCAAATCTGTTAGGATCTTCACCTTGTTAGAAGTGACCTTGTTAAAGGATTTCAAACACTCAATCAGAATGTCACCTTGCTAGAGGGTTTTACAAATAAGACTATTAAGTCGACTCGGTTAAGAGATTTTCTATCACTTTATAAAATAATAGTAAAAACAATCTATCTACAACTTCACATCTAAAATGCTAAAGCAAATTATTATTTGCTCAATAATATAGACATAGAACTAATCTTGTCCATCTGTTGGGCTCTATACTCTGTTATTCAAAATAGGTCTTCAAGCTTCAGTGCTCGGTAATTACTATGGAGCATCCCTGTGCATACACTTGCCCACATACATTGTTTATCAACAGTTCCTTATTTAGAAACAATTCACCAACCGCTTAATCTCCTTGATCACATTTCCCATGATCAATCATAGCCATTAGATCTTCAAACTTTGACCAGGTTCAATGTATCCTTTGATCTGAAAATGTTTTACCCCACCTTGGAACTTGCATACATTTCTTGGAACTTGTGCTAGGGTATTGTGGTTCAATCTAAGCTGTAGATCTTCTTGCCGATTTTCCTTTGCCATAGATTCTTTAACAAACTTCATTCATGGCATACCAATCATTTAATCATAGCCAGCTCATCAGCTTCCTTCATTAAATAATGCTTTTATTCATTCAATGCATCTTGTTCTTACTCGGTTGCAACTCAGTAAATACTAAACTTCACTCAATAGACATACCACCTTCATTATCCGATAGCGATAACCTTAGGGTTTACCAACTAGGTTCCTTAGGGTTTACCAACTAGGTTCTTTGCTCGGTAACATAGTGTGGTATTAACCTTACAATCAATAACATATGTATGATATCAAAATAATCTAAATATCATGATCTCATCATTGTCTAACTCGGTAATAGTTGCCCATTGAATAACTTATTTCTCCCCTTATTCATTATATTCTTTCTGTGTCTTTTACCAACATCTTTATACTCATCAAATCATACTTCTTAAGATATAGCAACATCATACTGAATTACAAAATCAATTTCTTGACATCAATGACAAAATAATAATATTAAGACAGTAAACATCCTTAATCAATTATATCCATAATCATCAACAACCTTGTCAATATCATTATTGAAATGCCAACAATCTCCCTTTGGCTGTTATAATGCCAACAAGATGGTGATGGGGGAAGGAAGACAAGAGAGAGAGAGAGAGGAAAAGAAGAGAGACATGCATGTATACAAACATATATACATATATCTATATAAATATATGTATATACAACTATAGATATGCATATATACATACATAAACACATATTATGTATGTATGCCTATACATATGTGTAGTAAATGCTAAGTTTACAAGCATACATTTTTATGTCTTCATAACTCGTACGGGTTTTGTGAAACACAAAATAATGGTTTGTATTTTTTATTATTTTGATGCAATTTATGCCCACTACATGAATAGGTACCAAATTTTCAGGATGTAGTCACTTCAAAATATCATAAAAATAAAATACACAGCTTCTAGATCTTAGTGTTACCTATCATCCTACCAAAGGGTTTTGCAAAATACTAAATCTAACTATATATTTTGTGCAGTGCACGAAAATAGCTATGTTATGTTTTTCTATAAAAATCAGGAACATTTTTTCGTGCATGAAAGGTTTGACCCTCTTAATCTTATCCAATTTGAAATAAATTTAGTAGTTTAGAAACTATATTCAGAGTACTACAATTTTTATTATTTTCTCAACTCCTAGTTTGGAGTGCATGACCTTCAAATATCTCTTTGAAATTCAGGTTTACTTGTTTTCAAAAAAAAAAAGTGGCCACTTATACCCTCCTTTTTGTTCACCATCTTGGTGCACTTACCCATATGGTGGATATAACAATACGAACTAACATAGTTACAAAAATTTTAAGAATAGATACCAAAGCTCCATTGTAAAATTTTCATAAATACTATAAAATTCAACCCATGTCACTTTTTATCCCCATTCTTTTCCAAATATACAAATTCAGTTGCCAGCTTTCAATATAATAAATGTTTAAATATGCACTCATCTAGCTCAAAATATTAATAAAAAAATAAAATCTATGATAATCTAACTTCATTTATTGATGAAATTCAATGAATTAAGTTAAAACATAAAGCTAGCTATTCTTAATTTTAAGTAAAACATAATTCAATTAAATCTATAATCACAAATTTAAATAGTCTATAAATAAAAATATTAAATTTAAAAACTAACCACTCAATCTATGAATAAAAAGCATAAAATAAGTATGTGTGAAGCTCTGGAGAAAGGGAAAACCAAAGAGTATGTTGGAGGAGTAATAACAAATAGTAATAGCAGAAAATAAAAGGTATGGTGTGCGCTAGGGGCCAAAGGTAGAGAAGAAGTCACAAGTCAGGGTGTAAGCTTAATCCATCAGCTACATAAGCAGAGGAAGACAACATAAATTTGTACTTGTTGAAGTACATTGGGCATGAAAGTCGTGTCTATGCTAAGAATTGAAAATCCAGATAGTGCTTAGATAAATTGGTAATCAGTGGTTGCATGGTTGGGTGCAGTGCGTAGAAGAAGAATTTAATTTCCAAAAAAGAAACAGGGTATAAATTTTAGGCACGAAATTGATCTTTAAATCTCATTGAAACTGGATGAAGAATTGTTGAGATATTGTAAATAGCTCTTGAAAATCATAATAAAGAATAAACTTTGGTCTCAAATATTTTGTATTGTATTTTTTAATTTGTATTGTATTGTTCTTGAAACTTGGCTGCAACTTTCTAGATTATTTACCAGTGAGTTGATCTCCATTGTTAACTACCAAAAATTTTGCTTTGATTAATATAAAATGCAACTCCTAGATATAAGATTATGTATTTATTTTTGTGCACGTCTCTCATGGATTTATGGGATGACCTATACATTTAATAGATCACTGTTTAAAACTATATATATACACATACACATATACATATAGTAATGGTGAAAAATTAGGGTTTCCATCATAGAAGGAAGAAACCACTAATTTTATGACTTAGAGACCATTACATTAAAAGAGGGAGGTAAACCCAATATATCTAGCCAAAAACCAACAAGAACAAGGGCTGAGAATTTTATTGGATTTACCAAGGGTTTGGATTGAATTGCCCTCTTTTGAATTGAATTGTGAAAATACTAAAATTAGGGTAAATGTACTATAATTGATGTAAAAATTCATGAACAATAAGCTACAATCGTCGAATTGAGCCACAAACCTAGATCTAAGGATTGTAAGAGGATTCAGATGTATTCCCAAAAGGAGCTCTTGATTTGTCATGACTAGTTTTGTGGTTGCTTTGTTCCTCTGTACTTTTCGGACTTCAATGGGGGGTCGATTTGTCTCTGTAAATAAATCTTATTTTGAAGATCGGAGCTTTGTACTATTAGTAGAAAAGCAATAAGAAAACTGAGAGGGGGGGTGATGCAAGAGCATTGGTGTAGTTCTTATCGGTTTTAGAAGTTAGTTGTGGAATTGCTTGGAGATCATCACATTCCTTCATGTTGGAGAGTTTAGCATTGTGGATTTGTATTTATTTCCTTGAGTTCGCTTTCTTTATCATGTTCGTTATTCATGGAATTTGGATTTAATTACAGTGAGATATTGATTCCCATATTGGCTTGGTTGATGTGTTCTTACTGATTAGTCTTGCAGTGTGTTGGTTGAAGTGAAATCAGGTTGTAGTTGATTTTCGTGACTTGCAGATCATTGAGTTATGTTTCTTGTGCCTTGTCCAATGTTCCCAGAGAACTGCGTGATGTTCTATGCAATTTGGAGATGTTCTTAGTGATTTGAGTTGACATGTTACCATTAGCACATTTCATTATGAACCGGTTGGTCTTTGGGCCAACTTGATCAAGTTGTTATTATTTGTGGATTGTATAAAGAGGAGTTTTGCAATTAATTTTCAGGGACAAAAGAAAAAGATATAAGACAAAATTTAGAGATTGAGAGAAGATGTAGAACCGGTGAGCTTTTGTTTCGGTGGACGAAAGTGGAAGGGTTGAGGTTAGGATTAGGTTTGGATCCACAGACTGTTATCGGAGGCCGAATTGATGTATAGATGATCTACAGATTTTATATTTGTGTTGTATTCATTGTTTTTATCTTGGACCGTGATCTAGCATGTGGCATATGTAATTCTTCAATCTGTTATCAGAATTGTTTATATTGTTTACCGGTTATGTATTTTGTGTTGTTACCGATTTCTCTTTCTTCTTTATCTGGTGTTCTTTTACCGGTTACCAATATATCTTGCATGTTGTTTGTGTTAGGCTTCTATAATTGGGTGTCCTTCATTGGATCTCCCTACCTTGACTACATCAAATGGTATTAGACCTAGTTTGGGAACCTGCTATTGGAGGAAGACCCAATTATGCACTGGCTGGTTGGAAAGGAAGTTGAGGAAACTTGTGAACTTGTTCAGATCACCAAACATGAGGTAGAGAAATTTTTGTACGTAGATAGCCGATCCTATAGCTTGAACTAGAAGCAGTTAGTGGGTGGAGACTTGAATAGATCATCAATTGAGGCAAGTTGCAGGTTGGACCGGTAGATCACTGAGGAGAGGCAACTGGAACCTGAAGTTCATTGAACCTCTAACATAGCTACAAGTAACTACTGACAGATAATCAAACTAGATCAAGTGATGGGACTCACTTTTCAATTAATCCCGAGAGTTTGATGTTTGAGCACCGGTGTAGTTCTTACCAGTTTGAGTAGTTAGTTGTGGAATTGTTTGGAGATTGTGGCATTCCTTCATGTTTCAGATTTTAGCATTGTGAATTTGGATTTATTTCCTTGAGTTTTTTGTCTTTATCGTGTTCTATATTCATGGCATTTGGATTTAATTCCGGTGAGATATTGATTCTGGTATTGGCCCGGTTGATGTGTTCTTACTAGTTAGTCTTGTAGTGTGTTGAGCAAAGTGGAATCGGGTTGCATTTAATTTATGTGATTTTCAAATCATCGAGTTATGTTTCTTGTGGCTAGTCTAATGTTCCCAGAGAACCACATTATGTTTTATTCACTTTGGAGATGTTCTTAGTGATTTGAGCCGACATGTTACCATTAGCACATTTCATTATGAACTGGTTGGTCTTTGGGCCGACTTGATCAAGTTATTTTTATTTGTGGATGGTATAAAGAGGAGTTTTGCGAATCATTTTGGGGGACATAAGACAAAGATAGAAGACAGAAGTTATAGATCAAGCAAAGATAAAGAACCGGCGAGTTTCTGATCCGGTGGACTGAAGCCGGAAGGGTTGAGGTCCGGATTAGGGTTGAACACACAGACTGTTACCGGAGGCTGAATTGATGTGTAGATGATTTGCAGATTCTATATTTTGTTGTAATCATTATTTGTATCCCGGACTACAATCCAGCATGTGGCATATGTAATTCTTCAATATGTTATCAGAATTGTTTATACAATTTATTGGTTTTGTATGTTGTGTTGTTACCGGTTGGTCTTTCTGCTATATCAGGTGTTGTGTTACCAGTTACTGGTATATCTTGCATGGTGTTTGTGTTAGGCTGCAAGGATGGGATGTCCTTCATTGGATCTCCCTACCTTGACTGCATTAGGGGGTGAATCAATTTTCACCAAACTTAACCAAATTAACCGTAATCTCAAATTTGATCATGAACAATAATAACAAAGATAATCACCACATCAACAACACACATAACACATAGATTTTTGATGTGGAAAACTCGGTTAAGGGAAAAAACACAGTGGGAACCTACACACAATAAGATGATACTTTGCAGTAGTATGTGTGAATATTACAATGGGGAATGTACATGCATTCAGGAACACTTCCTAGAGATCACTGCTCAAAACAAGAAGGGAAACAATCCCGAGGAAGGATCGTTGCCTTACAATGATTGAACAACAATCTGGATTACATGAACTGAAAGAATAGCATCTTCAAATACTTGATTACAGTTTTGGTTAACCTCACTATCTGCACAATAATTCTTCTTTGCTCATGCACACTACTGAATGATAGATTCTCTTGTTTTCACATACAATAACCTCTCAAATTATAAATACAATTGTAGACATACAACTAACATGATTACATCACCTATTTATATAATTAATCAACCTTAACCTTAAGGTTGGCTCAACACATAAGACCTGATTATAAAATGCATCACACGATATATAAATCTATAACTGGACAAATACAATATTAGTGAGGAAATAACATGACCCAAATCAAATCCTCAAACATGCAAAACCATCAAATAATTCGCTAAGATCATTCGTAACATGCTACATCACCGAATATGTGACATAACACAAAGAATACCACCGGACCCATAAAATCTTCAATAATGCACACCACAATCAACGTGGACCACCAAAATGCATAGCTCATGATCAGAGAACATCAACAAGCAACATTAATTCTACGGCAATCATTGCAGAACTTTGGTTAATAAGATTCATCATTAACACCATCGCTGGAGCTCAAGAACACCAACTAACAAACTGAAAGATACACTTGGGAAGTTCCAAAATATGAACTATCTGATCAGAGGACACACATGAATGTCCCAAATATTCTCTAAAATCCACAACTCAAGATATAATTATTCTGGAGCAATATGAATCAAATAGATCCCAATTCTACAACACAACACTAAAATAGTTACCATACCATATCACATAACTTGACCAAATCACCTCATAGCATCATGAAAATCATACTAAATCAACTAGAGATAAGCATCAGAAAACCCAATAAACCACATCAATACATCTTCAACATATCACCAAAACCAACTCTCTGCAATAACCAATTCTCTGCAACATAGGAATATATTGACAACAATGACAACAACATATCCCAACAACTATAATATCCAACAATCTCCCCCTTTGGCATTGATGGAAACATATGAATGTAAAAAAATAATCAATGCAAAAGAAAGAAAATAACATCCAACAATCTCCCTCAAAATCACAAGGATCAGCTCCCCCTTAGACAAACAACTCTAAAAATATTTCAAGGTTTTTCACATGCTCTTCTCTCCCTTTGACAATAATGCCAATGACAAATACAAACCATTCATCTCTCCCGCTAAGAAGGAAAATCACTCCCCCTTAGGATAAACTCACAAATCTAAACAACACACTAACTACTCCTCCAGAGCAGCGGCACCAACTCATCAATCTGAGTAACAAGATAAGACAATGAAGTCCACTAGATCAATGCAACCCAATTACCAAGAGAGGAAATCATCCCTAACTTCTCCCAAATATATAAATGTCTCTATAGGCAAAGGATTAGTAAATATATCTACAATGTGTTCCTTAGTAGATACATACTCCAGTTTGACTTCCTTATCACTGACTTTCTCACTCAGAAAATGAAACTTCATTGATATATGCTTGGTCTTAGAATGCAACACTAGATTCTTGGAAATATTGATGGTGCTACAATTGTCACAATATATAATAGCAGACTCATGATAAAAAACTCTAATATCCTTTAGCATCTACTTCATCTGAAGTACCTAAGTATAGTTGGTAGCAACAACAATATATTTAGCTTCTGCAACAGATAAAGAGATAGAATCTTTCTTCTTACTTGTCCAGGCAACCAAATTCTTTCCCCAAAGTAATGATCTACTAGTAGTTCTCTTTCGGTCATCAACATCACCTGCCCAATTAACATAAATAAAAGAATTTAAAGTGAAATCATCTTTCTTTGGATACCACTGACCATAATCAAATGTTCCCTTCAAGTATCTAAATAGCCTCTTCATAGCAGTAATAAGACTTTATTTCAGATTAGCTTGAAATCTACAAACAAGACATACAAAATTCATAATATAAGGCCTAGCCCAAGTCAAATAAAGTAGTCCACCAATGATAGATCTATACAAGGTCTAGTTAGCCTTTGGAGATTCATCATCTTTTGACATCTTGCATCGAGTCACCATAGGAGTTCCAACAGGTTTAGAATCATCTAACACAAACTTTTCTAGCAATTCTTTCACATACTTAGATTGAGATATGAAAATGCGTTTATCATTTTATGTAATTTACAATCCCAAAAAGAACTTCATCTCACCTATCATAGACATCTCAAATTCTTTTTTCATATCATCAACAAATTTCTTACTCAAATCATCATCACCTCCAAAAATAATATAATCAACAAAGACTTCAACAATCAAAATATTATCATTAACAACCTTGAAGTACAAATTACTATAAATAATACCTTTACACAATCCCAACTTCATCAAAAACTTGTCCAATCTAGCATACCAAGCTCTAGGGGCTTGTTTAAGATCATACAATATTTTCTTCAATCTACAAACCATATCTTCTTCATATGTCAATGAAAATCCATCTGGATTCTCAATGTAGACTTCCTCTTCCAACTCACCATTCAAAAAAGTTGACTTCACATCCATCTGATATACCTTGAATTTCTTATGAGCAGCATATGCAATAAATAGTGTAATAGCTTCAATTTAGCTACTAGAGAAGAAGTCTCCTCAAAATCAATACCTTACATTGGTGAATATCCCTTACATACCAGTCTTGCTTTGTTTTTGACAACTTCTCCAGCTTCATTCAACTTATTCTAGATCACCCATTTAGACCAATTACTTTCTTGTCATTAGGTCTCAAAACAAGTTCCCATGTTTTATTCTTTTCAATCTGATCTAATTATTCTTCCATAGCTTTTACCCAATTCTCATCTTTATAAGCTTTGAGAAACATGTTTAGGCTCAATTTAAGAAATCAAACATGTTTCTTCGGCAACAATTCTTCTCCTAGTCATCACACCCTTATTTTTGTCACCAATAATCTAATTATCTAAATGATTAAGTCTAACATAACTTGGGGTCTTCTGATTATTCTGATTTTCAAGCTCTTGAAATTCTTCATTGATAGCAACATATGCATTCACTATCTCTACCTCTATCAGATCACTCTACTTCATTCTCTTAGGCTACACTTGCTTTGTAGTAACATCCTGATCATCAGACTCATATCTGAATGCTCTGATTTTCTTCTCATGATTCTCATCTACCTTCAAATTCACACTTCCCACTATCTTCCTTAGACTCTTGTTGTAACACTGGTAGGATTTTCTCTTAGTAGAATATCCCAAAAATATTCCCTCATCACATCTTACATCGAATTTACTTATATCCTCATCTCTTTTGATATAACATTTTCTTCCAAATTCTGAAATATCTAAATATAGGAACATGACCAAACCATAGCTCATAAGGGGTCTTACCAAAATCAACTTTAATATGCACCCAGTTGAATGTGTATACAATAGTTCTAACAAATTTTTTCCAATAGATATTCAGAACATTCCCTTCAATCATCATAGTTTTAGCAGCATCCAAAATTGTTATGTTCTTCCTTTCAACAACTCCATTCCGCTGAGGAGTCCTAGGAGGATATATTTGTCTCTAGATTCCATGCTCTTCACAAAAGGAATTAAAGTTACCAAAGGTGAATTATCCACCTCTATCAGACCTTAGGCATTTCAGCTTCAATCATGTCTCTATCTCCACTCTAGCTTTGAATATTTTGAACTTCTCTAGTGCTTCAGATTTCTCCCTTAGAAAAGTTACCCACATCATCCTAGAATAGTCACCAATCAACATCATAGAGTATGTGTCTCCCTGCAAGCTTCTCACTCGAGAAGGTCCACATAAATCAATATGCACAAGACCTAACAATCCATTAAATGTATACATTTTTCTCTTGAATGAAATTCTTGTTTACTTTCCCAATTGATATTCTTTACATACCAGATTACTAGGCTTCACTAACTTAGGCAGATCTCTCATAGCTTGACTAGAACTAATTTTAATCATGCAGTCAAATTTAACATGACACATTCTCCTATGCCACAACCAACTCTCATCAATATGAGCATTCAACCAACTTTTCTCACTAGCATTCAAATGAAAGATATTACCTTTAGTCTTAGTACCCAATGCAATATTGATAAGGAGGTATAATAGAAGTTGGTCTTCTTTGAGGTTGGTGGGCTTTTGTTCTCAATGTACTTCCCAAATCAATCCCTAGGCACAAATGGGATTCTTCTAAACCTTTCTCCTATCTCCTCCTCTCTATTCAACACTACTTGCACCCTATTGTATTGGACATCACTCCTCCTTACCTTCCATGCTAAGACATTCAAGTCTGAAATGAGGTCCTCTTGTGTGTCACCAAAAATGAACAAGTTTGGTTGTCCAACTAGCTGAATCTCCTCTCTTCCAGGAATGGGCAACTGTTGGAGAACCATGGTTTACCTAATCTTATTTGTACCTTTAATAATTTCAATCATATTAATGTGTTGACTGAGCATCTGGATAGGTCTGCAAAGTATGATGACTGTCCCTCACCTTTCAAGAATGAAAATATCCAAATTGGATGCAAGGAACGTTGATTTACTCAAGGCAACTTCTAGGTTCAAATGGTCATTTTGATCAAATGACTTAATGCAATTCTATGGAGCTTGTAGTAGGGTGTCTCAAAGATTAACTCATCATTTTTGATGATTTGAAACAATCATTTGCTTCTCCTTCCTTACCGATTTCATGAAATTGTCAAATTTGCTCCAAAAAAGGCTACTAGAATTAGCCCTAGCTTTTAGTGAAAATTGTTCACCCTACTCAATCTGTTAAACTTCATGGAAAACACTTGGAGATGTGATCTATTGATGATGAAGACTCAAGGATTTTTTCTATGGCAAGTACTGTATGGACTGTTTGAGGACTGTCCCACAAAAGAGGCATTTTTCAAGGGTTTTTGAAGGTTTTAGTGAGGGTTTGCAAATTGAAGATCTTCTCCATGATTTTAGATCCAATTTAAAGGTTCAAACCTTGCTATGACATGTATCAAACACTTCCAAGGATCCAAAATCCATATTAGAATATTCTCATTATGTCAAACAAATGCCATACTGCTGCCCTTACACAGAAAAAACAGTCTAGAGGACTGGGACAACATGTTTTTTTTGTTTTTCATACATTTTCAACATTGGAAAACCATATACAATGAAAGGTTATCAAATATAGATGCAACAATGCCTTGTTAGAAGTTGTAACACCCTGAAAAACAAATAGGAAAGGTTTTCTTATGACTGTTTGCTCATACACCCGCCTGCACTGCATTTTGACAGTCTTAAAATTGATTGCAACTTTCTTTCTTGTTTAATTCACTTCCTTACTCTGTCCCTGGCCTGCAAAAAGGTGTTAATGGCAAGGCAAAACAATGTACATAGCCCCTTCAAGATCTTGTACGTTTGAACATTTAAAAGATGCCACAAAGTATGACAGCATTATAAGACTATGACAGAGAATACACTTTTCTAGGATCCTTATTTAGGTCCTTTACAATCAAATTGTGCATCTTGTCTTCTTAGCATTGAAAACAATTGTAAATACATTCCCATGATGCATAAAGGAGGAATCCATCATTCCATACTGTCCTCTAGGAAGGTTGGCAATGAGGTTTTAACAGTGAAATAGTGACACACTGTCTTTCAGTCTGTTTACACCTTTTCTTCTTGCATCCAACCAAGTCATGAGAGAGACAAGGATGGTAAAGTGCAATAATAACTATTGCCAACTTAAGTCTCCTTCAAAATTTCAAAGTACAGTGCTATGAACAACAAAGTACCATTCACACAACATTAAGAATACCCAAGCCAACTTGATCACTTCACATACTTGCCATGGGTTTACAAACACTTGTGCATTGCTAGAAAAGGTAAATAGATGTATGGTACAGTATGTATAGAGGATCCAAGAAATTTACTCAAAGCCATGGATGAAGAGACTTTGAAGAGACTTTGAAGAAATTAGTTGGACCATGAATGATCTTCCATTTGAACCAAAAAACAATGCCTTTCTCAAGAGCACTTCAAACAAAACCTATTCTAAATCACTACTCAAACATCAAAGGAGATTAAACCAATTAAAAATAGGAGTAGTACGGACTCATGAAGCCATGGTACGGACTGTACTCTCAAAAGTGCGGGAAACTAGTTAAAACTCACAGAAAACAAGAGCAAAACAAGTATTTTTCTTACTTTTCCAATATGACCTACACATACAATGATGGGAACATGGTTTTTATACATGTGCCAACTTTTTGAAGCCTTTGTATAGACAGGTACAGGCTGGAACTAACCAAAACCACCAAAAGTCACTTTTTTGCACTTTTTGACAGCTTTTTGACAACTTTTGACAACTTTTGTTGCTCAAAAAGTTGCATTTTGACTCCCGGTGACTTGGCACTCAAACCAATGAATCAAAATCATTAGAAAAACTAAATAAACATGCTCCAATGCCTTTCAAGTCTTTATAACATCAAAAATTCAAAAATACTCATTTGGACCCAAAATTGGCAGTTTTTGGCCCACTAAGAAAAAAACAAAAATCTTGGAAACTCTTAAACACAAATGAGTTCCAAACCTTATTACACCACAAAAAAAACCTATTAAACCTACTAGAAGCATAAAATAAACAAACATGCTTAATTTGCAACAAAATGCTATACCTACTAGGATTTGAGCATTCAGGTGCTCAGGTGCTCCTGCACCATACTCCGCTAAGGACAAAGAAGTCATGTGACTCCTTTGGGCAGTAAAGAAAGAGGAATTCCAGTTTTGAGAAAGTCACTTTCAGGTACCCAAGTGGCTTCAGAAACTGGTTTATCCTTCCACTTGATAAAATGCTCCATGTAGGTATGGTGTCTTGTGTTTTTGATGATTCTTGAATCTAGTACCTGTTGAGGAATGGGAGTAGAAGAAGAGGGGAGAGAAAGATTAGAAAGGGAATGAGAAAGATCTAAAACTCTTTGTGAATCTGATGGTAGCTCCCCTTTGAATGGCACCAAATCTACAACATTGAAAATAGGAGACATAGAAACTTCATTAGGCAAATCAACTTTGTAAGCATTATGGCCATATTTAGCCAAGATTTTGCATGGTCCTACTCTTCTCATTTGCAACTTAGTAGGTACTCCTTTCTGTAATCGTGACTTGTTGAGATGGACCATCACATAATCACCCACTGAAAATTGAACATCTCTTTTTGAAGCATCAACTCTCTCCTTAACTTTTTGAGTAGTGTCCTGTAAAGACTTTTGTACCTGCTCATGAATTTATTTCATAGACTGTGCCATATCTTCTGCTGTACCACTCACTTGCTACAAATTAGTTACATCATTTAACTCAAAAACACCTCTAGGATGGATTCCATAAACAATCTGAAATGGGCTCTTACCAGTGGATCTGTTTACACTGTCATTGTATGCAAACTCTGCTTGATGGATGAGTTGATCCCAACTTTGCCCATATTCTTTAGTAAGACATCTGAGTAGGTTACCCAATGTTCTATTCACCACTTCTATTTGGCCATCTGTCTGTGGATGATAAGTTGAGCCAAAAGACAAGTTAGTACCCAATTTCTTCCATAAAGTTTTCCAAAAATGACCCAAAAACTTAGCATCTCTATCAGATACAATACTGGATGGCAAACCATGAATTCTTACAACTTCCTTAAAGAAAAGAAAAGCAATGTGACTAGTATCATTAGTAGTTTTGCAAGGTATGAAATGTGCCATTTTACTGGATCTGTCAACAACCACAAAAATACTATCACACCCTGCTTTAGTTCTGGGCAAACCTACCACAAAATCCATACTAATGCAATCCCAAGGCCTAGAAGGTATGGGAAGAGGCTGATACAAACCAGCATTAGTGCTAGTACCCTTGGCTTTCTGACATACCATGCATTGCTCAACATATTTCCTGACATCTACCTGCATCTTAGGCCAAAAATAGTGCCTCTGAACCAATTCCAAAGTCTTATTAAGACCAAAGTGACCACTCAAGCAACCATTGTGCTTTTCCTATATCAGATTCTCCCTCATTGAACCTTTTGGCACACACAGCTATCCACCCCTGAATAACAATCTATTTTGCAAAGTATAGTCAGCATATTCACTATGAAAAGTAATCTGAAAATCTTGACAAACCTTGTAAATATCAGCAAAATCAGAATCATGTGGATATAAATCCTTAAAACATTCTATACCAATACTTCTAATCTAAATTTCTTGAACAGTAAGTAACCTCCTACTCAATGCATCAGTTACTTTATTGCACTATCCTTTCTTATGCTTCAAAGTAAAGGTATATGCTTGCAAAGACTCTACCCATTTAACATGTCTGTGACTAAGCTTATCCTATGAATTGAGAA